>NC_140973.1:43440720-43560720 GCF_056783735.1 Eptatretus burgeri | reverse complement strand
GAGGGAGTTCTCCAAGAACTCACAATGTCCACCTCATATTTTTAGCTCACCTGGAGCGTAGTTCCGGGGAGCTTAAGGCCCTGTCACACCTTGACGATTGAGCCAGCATATGCCGACGTATGAAAAATTTGTCGAAAACGCTGGCACACGTCGAATACGTTATGGGTAAGCTGGCATACGTCGTAGTACGCTGGCACACGTCGAATACGTTATGGGTAAGCTGGCATACGTCGTAGTACGCCGAGCTCGTCGACAAATTTTAACATGCTGGAAATGGTTTGATGTATGCCAGCGTATGACTCACACGTTCCACATACGCTGGCCATAAGTTGTAGGCACGTTACGCGATCGTTGACACACGTCGACACACGTTACTTGTAAGTTACTCATAAGTCGAAACGCGTCGAGGTAATGTTTAGCATCATTGTTCCAGACTCCCTGGCTTTTTTTTTCTTCGGCATGACGGTGATGTTGACACTTCGATTTCTAGTGCGGTTATAATATAATATAATTAATAGGCTGCCACTCAACGATTTAAATCATAACCGCACTAGAAATTGAAGTGTCAACATCACAGTCATACCGAAGAAAAAAAAAAAAACCACGGAGTCTGGAACACTGACGCTAAACATTACCTCGACGTGTTTCAACTTATGAGTAACTTACAAGTAACGTATGTCGACGTGTGTCAATGATCGCGTAACGTGCCTACAACTTATGGCCAGCGTATGCGGAACGTGTGCGTCATACGCTGGCATACGTCGAAAAATTAACATGCTGAAAATTTGTCGACGTACTCGGCGTACTACGACGTATGCCAGCGTGCTTCAGCGTGCTTCAGCGTGCTCTTAACGTATACAAAACTTACCCATAACGTATTCAACGTGTGCCAGCGTATTCGAAAATTTTTCATACGTCGGCATACGCTGGCTAAAACGTCAAGGTGTGACAGCGTCTTGACACTTTGATGTCTAGTGCGGTTATGATTTGAATCATCGAGCCGCAGCCTTTTAATAGGCTACGCCACGTGATCGTCGGCGATACGCTGCCGCGCTATGCATAAGTTAGACTATCGTTGGGCATAGGTTGTGAACGCCGACAACACGCTCAGCATTCGTTGGTATAAGTTATCTATATGTAATCGAAACATTCTGTGTACGTTACGAATACGTTATGCATACGTCCAACTCGTTATGAATACGTCCAAAACTGGAAAAAAACATTAATAGTTCAGCGTACGCCAGCGTTTTACGTACATTTTTATACCTTGCCATACGCTGGCTAAAACGTCAAGGTGTGACAGGGCCTTTATGGGATGGTGCGTAGTCAGGCCGTCCGTCTGTCCATCCGTCTGTCCACAAACACTTGCAACTTCTTCTTTGAAACTACACATACAATTTCGATGAAACTTCACAACAACCTTCACCACCCTGTATGTACCAATATTTGTTCACGACATTAAAAAAAATCGGGGTCGAAGATGGTGTAAGGGGGGGGGGTTGCCCCCCAAAATATGAATTTGCTTTCTTTTCCAAAACTACATTCACAATTGTGGTTATAAGAAGATTTGAAAGTCACTCATTATCCCTTTGAGTATGGGGTATTTGTACACGTCATTAATAAGTGGAAAACATATCATACCACCAAGACTTTGATCAACTTTGGATACAGTATCAGGTCACCCATCCAAAATCAGCAGCTTGACAAGCATAAAACTGGTTTCGGATGTAAATCCAACAATGACTGAAAGATCTGCATGGCTCTATGTCTGAGATAGGGGTCCATCCATCCATCCATCCATCCATTGGGACCATACTCTGTGCAGAGTGTTGGTGCTGCCTAAACAGTCTCCTGGGCTATTGGGCACAATCCTGGACGGGTTGCCACTCCGACACAGGATACCAACAAGCTGGCACTCATTTTTCCGATCTCAGAAGGATGACAGGTCGAGTCAACCCCACCTGGTATAAATTCAACAGCCAAGCAGGATTTGAACTTAGGATATTAGGATCCCAAGCCCACCACCCTAACCATTAAGCCAACACCAGGCAGAGATGGGGGTCAATGTTCATCAATCAACAATATCCCATTCCCTTCACAAAGCTGGCCTCCATGGACAGGTGGCAAGAAAGATGCCATTACTGAAAAAGACTCAACCAAAGCTCGCTTTGAGTTTACAAAAACGCATCTGAATGATACTGTGGACATGTGGAGAAAGATTTTGTGGTCAGACGGGACAAAAATTGTTTTTTTGGTCTAAATTTAAAGCGTTACATCCGGCGCAAGCCTCACACTGTGCATTATCGTGTCAACACCATCCCTACTGTGAAGCATGGTGGTGGTGGTGGTGGTGGCAGCATCATGTTATGCAACTGCCTTTCATCAGCAGAGACTGGCAAGCTTGTCAGATTAGAAGGGACAATAGGTGGTGCAAAGTACAGGAGAAGCCTTTATTTATTTATTTATTTTTATATACGATGTCAAGGCTCATATAAGAGCAAACTCACAGAATGTACAATAAGTAGAGCAGGAGAGAAGAGGGATGGGAGAGGGAAGCACAAAACAGTGGGGAGCAGAGACTTCAGGAGATCTGTGGAAGGGAGAGGGATGGGGCAGAGAACACGGGGTATACAAGATGGACACCACAGGGACTTTCTGGAAGGAAAGCAGGGAATATGAAGGAGGTGGGTTTGGGGTGCATTAACGGGGGTAGAAAAGATCGAGGATTTGGATGGGGGAAGATAAGAGATGGTGGTGAACAGCTGCTTTGAAGACCTGGAGGGAAGAGTGGGATTGAAGAGTGTGTGGGAGTTTATTCCAAAGGTGGGAAAGAAGAGGAATGAAAGAGTGAAGGTGAGTAGTGATTCTTGATTTTGGTAGTTTAACCAGAAGGGGGTTGCTGGTGGACCTTGAGTGCCCTGCGGAAATATGGGTGGGACAGATAGCAGACAGAACAATTGGGGGTGCGTGAGGCTGGAGAGGAGATGGTAGAAGACTGAAAGACCACTGACCTGTCTACGGTTAGAGAGTGAGAGACCCAAAGACTCAGCCTCATCGTGGGAGATGCCAATGATCCTAAATGCCTTGGTTTCCACAGCAGGAAGCTGAGAGAGGTGAGAGGTGGGAGCACCACCCTAGAGGGGAGAGCAGTACTCCATCAGGCTGCAGAGGAAAGCTTTGTATGTGGTCAGGAGCTCAGATGTGCCAAGGAAAGACTGCACAATGGAGGATGCTCAATCGGCGACTGGCTTTGGAGGCCATTCCTTTGGTACCAGATCTTCGACCATGCAGAATACCTGCTCATATGTGACTACTACTCAAAATTCCCTGTAGTCAAGAGCCTCAGCAGTAGTCGGAGTAGCCATGCAGTCTGCCAGGTGCTTATGTCCATCGTCTCTGAGCACAGCATACCTGATCGTATTGTAACAGACAATGGGCTGCAGTGTGCATCCAAAACGTTTGCAGACATCACTGAGAAATGGGGATTTTACCACATCACCTCTAGCCCCCACTTCCTGTTCTCAAACGGTTTCATCAAATGTCAAGTACAGACAGTTAAGAACATGCTTGTCAAAGCCAAACATGCTGACGTTGACCCATTCATGGCTCTTCTGATCCTTTGCTCCACGCCTATCGACCACTCCCTTCCGTCACCTTCTGAACTACGAAACCAATGCACTCTCAAGACAAACATCCCGATGCGCATCCCCAACACTGCTGCAGGGAAGGACAATGTCGCATTTCGACTTCAGCAATGCCAATATCAGCAAAAGACGTACTTTGACCAACGTGCTGGACTGCAACTATGCAACCTCAACCTGGGTCAGCCTGTCCATGCCTAGGGCAGCAACACTGGACAATGGATACCAGCAACCATGATGGGTGAATGCCCGGAACCCCGATCATACAATATGACAACTGAGTCAGGAATCGTGCTACGCCGGAACCGCCGTCATCTGAAGCCATCACCTGACGACAACCATCAAAGTGCCCAAACACCTCCACTGGCGTCGCCTAAATGTGTCTGGTTCATCACTCCAGATACATCACCAGCCATGACCTCCCACCAGCGGACATCATGGCTGACTCTCCAAACAATAACATTCCCACTGGTCAGTCCACACGTTCTGGTTGCGATGACATGTAGTATGTATGGGGCATCACTGTCCTCTTTTTTTTTTTTTTTCTTAATCCTCGCTGAAGGAGAGGGTATTGCGTTTGAGTCAGTTTGTGTCTGTCTGTCTGTCTCACTGTCTGTCTGTTTGTTTGTCCGCACAGAACTTTCGTATTTTTCTCCACAACTGTTTGTTGGATTGAGTCGAAATTTTCACCCGAGATGCGACTACTCATGTAGAATACTTTAATCGTAATTATGACATCATAGGTCACGTGTTGTGGCAGCCATGTTGGAAAAACGGAAAAAAAACTTTGGATCTTTGTATCTCTGAAACCCGCACCGAGGAAAAAATTGAAACTTGCCACACAGCAAGTACCCCTCATCGGGAATAAATGTGATTTTTTTAAATGACGTTACAGGTGCCTTCATTATGACATTATAATTGTATATGTAGAACGCTACATCTGATCGGTATGAAAAATTTTGAGGGTCATCTAGGGATAAAATGGTCCACAGAAAAAAAAAATTGATGACATCATCGGTCACATGATTCGACAGCCATTTTTTTGTTTGTTTATTTTTAAACTTTCAAAAATCTTCTCTGAAGTGGCTGAACAGTTCAAGGTGAAACTTCACTCGTATCACCGCCTATCCATGAGGAACAAAAGATTCACACGAATGATGTCACAAGTCACATGGTTTGGCAGCCATATTGGACTTATCCTAAAACCCATAAAAAAAATCTTCTTCTCCAGAATGGCTGGACAGATTGAAAAAAAACTTCAAAGAAATGTTCCCGAAGCCTTGATTGTACAAGTTGGTTAAGGAATAACTGATAGGTCATATGGTTTGCCAGCCATATTGGATTGAAGAAAAATATTAAATAATGTTGTCTCTGGAACTGCTTAATCAATCGATGTGAGACTTCACAATTATGATCTAGTAGGGATGGGGGAATACATGGTTTAATTTTAAACTTGAACGAACACATGGTCTGACAGCCATAATTATTTAATTTATTTTGATAATAAAGACATAGGAGATCATAAAGATCATAAAGACATAAGACATAGAAACTCTAAAGGGAATTATTTTTGTTTTTTATTTTTATTTTGAAAAAGGCTCACTTGGCTGTACCTGGATGTGTTTGATGGTAGAAGAGTAGCAAGTGAAATGTGAATCCTATCCAGGTTCCTTCTGCTGACTTCATCTTTGCTTTTTGCTTGTTTGGGTTCCTTCTGATGACTCCAATGCAGGACTGTACCTATTTGGTCTTCCGTTTGATTTGAATTGAATTTATTTTAATCTCATTCTATATTCAATTTAATAACAATGAAAAATGTCATGGGTCTGGGTCAGGTGTCCAATCAAAGTGGGGTTGCATCAAAGCGGGACATCTTCGTACCCGATCATCACTGCCAGCAGTTATACAGTGGCAGTTGTAATTATCTCTTTTTAATTATGTAACACACCAATACACAAATGCCACACAAAATACACCACACAAAATGACACAAACACAACACAAAACAAGTTCTGGCGAGGGTCGGTCCCGATCTATCACAGTAACTGCCGGGTAATGGCAACAGGTGTTAGATTCACTGCTCAAATTGTCCATGTACATCTGCCGGTAGCTGGGTAGAGATGGTGTTACAGTTTCGAGTGGCAGATGTTTCTTCTGCTTAATTGTGGGGATGGCATCCTCTCTAAATTGTGGTGGATAACCACAAGATCTAGCCATCTGTGCTGTTTCATAACAGTGCTCTGTAACATGGTCCAAGCTCAAAAGCAAACATTTTGTCTACCCAATTGACACTCAGGTATTTGGGACAAACCTCATCCAATTTCTGGCAAATTTGGGTGTTTCAGCCATTGGTGGAGCATGAAACCATATCTCTGTTTGTATTACCATACAAGCACCAAGGAACCGTCGACTCGGCATACCTGTGGAAAATTGAAAATTATTCACTGTTTGAGTTAAATCGTACCGTGATGTAACCTGTACACAATACGGATCTGCTGGTCTGCTTCCTGGCGTGACATCATGGGAAATCTGAAAAAGAAGAAGACTTCAACCTTCAATCACAAACTTCCCCACTTTATAATTCGGAAATTGGAAAAAGACGCATCATATCTATTTTGCAGGGTAACAAGGCATAGATTAATAGTCGAGGTGGTCTGAGCATTTCGGTTCCCCTTTAAGACCCCAAGATCTCGAAGACCCTTTCGATTCCTTTCACCTTGAAGACGTCTTCACCCTTTATACCTTTTCGACCTATAGAACTTGTCGTGTTATAAGACTTTACACCCCTTAAGTCCCTTCAGACCCCTTGGAACTGAACACCGTTTGGACCCCTTACACCCTTCAGATATATTAGACAGCTTGGACCCTTGACCATTTCGAGCTTTCGAATGCAGACATTTTTAGACACTCTTTTGCTTGAGACATTAGACCCTTTTGACCCTTTAGAGTTTAGATTACAAGTACTATTGGAACGTATCCGTTCGATCTTTAGACCATGTAGAATCTTTCAGGCACACACCACACAAACATCTATAGTCTTCTTGCAAAACACAGACGACACTCTTTTTTTCAGAAAGTAATGTGCAAACTTGACCCACCCAGATGACAGAGGGTGGGCACTCTGCTAGTAATCTATAAATTGAATTCCACCCATCTGTAATACAGTGTGTGTGTGTATATGTATATACACACACACATGTATATGTATATATATATATATATATATATATATATATATATATATATATATATATATATATATATATATACATATACATTATACATATATACATATGTACTCTATATGTACATATATATATGTATACATATATATATATATATATATATATATACATATGTACTCTATATGTACTCTATATGTACTCATATATATATATACATTATACATATGTACTCTATATGTACACACATATATATATATATATATATATATATATATATATATATATATATATATATACATTATACATATATACATATGTACTCTATATGTACTCATATATATATGTTATATATATACTGTACATCTATCCATTGGGACCTTACTCTGTGCAGAGTGTTGGTGCTGCCAAAGCAGTCTCCTTGGCTATTGGGCACAATCCTGGACGGGTCGCCACTCCGACACAGTATACCAGCAAGCTGGCACTCATTTTGCCAACCTCGGAACGATGACAGGCAGAGTCAACCCCACCTGGTATTAATTCAACAGCCAAGTGGGAATTGAATTCAGGATCATCGGATCCCAAGCCCACCACCCGAACCATTAAGCCAACACCAGGCAGAGATGGGGGTCAATGTTCATCAATCAACAATATCCCATTCCCTTCACAAAGCTGGCCTCCATGGACAGGTGGCAAGAAAGATGCCATTACTGAAAAAGACTCAACCAAAGCTCGCTTTGAGTTTACAAAAACGCATCTGAATGATACTGTGGACATGTGGAGAAAGATTTTGTGGTCAGACGGGACAAAAAAAAATATATATATATATATATATATATATATACACACACACACACACACACACACACACACACACACACACACACACACACACACACACACACACACACACACACACACACACACACACACACACACACACACACACACACACACACACACACACACACACACATACACATACATCCACATACATCCACATATATATATATATATATATATTACACTAATTTTCAGTATATCAGTTTTGCACTATGTCCAAGGTGCAACTACTTGAGATTGGTTGGTGTAACCTTCCAAAGACTGCTCTTTAGTGTTTACTTTTCAATTTGAATCTTGAAACTCGTCCCCTGTCCACATTGCTTCGATGTGGACAATAAAATAGTACAGGAGTATGTTGTAAAATCACGAGCTTGAAATCCACTTTTTTTTTCGCTTGTTCTTGCCATATAAATATGTATATACTGTATATTTGTATATATATATATATATATATATATATATATATATATATATATATATATATATATATATATATATATATATATATATATATCGTACAGTATCTCCACTCACCGAAATCGTGCCTCCAAACCTGTCGGATTTGGTTTGAGCTTCTGCTTCGTGGGAAAATTTTGGTTCTCGCTCAAACCCATTCAGAATTTTGTGGTGAAGCCAAGGCATGAATGTCTCCTCCATGAATACATTGCTAATTTATCACCCAAGGAGAAACTGTTTGTGTGTTCTCTTTATAGGAGTGGCTGGACAACCACTGGTATCCCACGTGAAACCGCACTATGGCAGCATCAACGGGGCCACACGACTCACGATCATGGGCGAGGGTAAGAGCCACCAATATCTAAAATGCTGTTCACATTTTGGGATTATGAGTGCATTATGCACAGTAAATCATCAATACATTTTTCCAACTGATCACCACCACATCACCAACACCTGATAAGCGGTATTATCATCATCACAGTCTTTCATAGGATGATCTTTTATTGATGAACGATTATATCAAGTCTCGTGTACTTTACTTCAAAACCTCAAATGAAAATCCGCAAATTATAGGATTGAAAGTTGGCAACATCACCATTTAATGAGATTTTGTGGTGGGAGGCTTAAAAAAAAAACATGGTGGTTGGGGAGAGAGAGAGAGGAACTTGGCTAATATAATGTTGGAGATAATGTTTTGTACAGGAATGTTTCATTCATGAAGAACTAGAACGGCACTCGGTACAGCGCATACCTCCACCAGGCAGAACAGTTTACGCTTTGTATCTCACTGATAGGCCGGATCCGGACCTTCACCAATATCTAATCAATTAATCGTTGTCATACTCCCAACTCATCTAACAAATTTTGTCCGAACCCAACCACAACTTTTTGAGATATCATGCTACATATTGTTTTTGGCCCCATCTCTCAATGGTGAAGTATCAAGTTGTCTTTATTGTTTTCTCGTCTACAAACTATGTCGGCAAATGAAAATAAATTATTTTTCCTTTTATTTTGGTGAATAGATCCAGAATGCGATATGAATCTCATTAGTTTCCAGTGTCGCCTTCTGCATGCGTTAAACATAAACTAATTTTTATCTCTGGTTTGTTATCCTAGTTGTCTTTATTGGTTTCTAGTCAACAAAAGATATCAGAAAATGAAAATAAATTGTTTTTCCTTTTATGTTGGCGAATAGATCTGCAAAACATTGTTAATAAATGTGGTGATGTTGGTGGTGACATGGTCGACAATTTCCAAACACGGTGGGGTTGCGAGTTAGGTCATTGATTTTGGTTCTTTGTCTGACGTATACATGTTGTCTTTAGGACAAACTCCTTGTTCATGAACAAAGCTCTATATGTTTGTTCTAATAATTCCCTGACACCAAGCGCTTGCACTAAGATATTGTTACGGCTGTGGAAATTTGCAAACCACCATTCAGGTCCCGTAGGTGAGATATCTCTAAGTACAGGTGTAGTTAGCCCCAAATCCGTTGTCTCGAGGGAATTTATGTAATCCATCTGGGCTGCGATGCTTTGAGCAAGTCGTTTTTCATTCCCTATCTTTTATTTAAAACGGACAAAAACTGCCAACGATGCTGGTGGGTTTTTCGCGCCATTCTTCTCCGCGCTTGGTGTGAAGGAGGAGAAGGGGGAGGGGCAGCTCGCTGCCGATTAGTGGATGACCAGCGTGAGGCGGTCGGGGTGAGGGAACGCCCCTCTTCGAGAATCCTCTCGAAGGAGGGGAGCCGAAAACGGGGGCGGAGTGAAGGGCAGAGTCCCGGGGAATAAAAAGTCGGACACGGGCGGAGCGCTGTTGTTGCTCTTTCTCTCTTCCTGTCTTCCGGCTCGCTCATCCTCTTCTCTTCCTGGTGGCCGCTGGCCTGGTCTTTTGTGGGGCGGTCCCGAGACCCCGCTGGCGGGACGGAGCGTCGGCCATTCCCCACACCGCGACCTCGAGCAACAACGTTTCCCCCCCTTTTCTATCCGCCCTGGGATAGCGCCGGAAACTCCGTCCGTGGCGTCGAGCGGCCAACACGTACCGGCGCGAGGCACGCCGGAGAGGACTCGCCTACCCCGCCAGGGCACAGAGTCGCGGCCAGGCGCGATCACGTCGACGGACGTGGGAGAGGGACTCAACGGCTCAAAGGGAAGTCACCATTTTCTTTTCGGGGTGTTTGTATGGATCTTGTGGCACCGAGTCTTGTAAAGTAGAACTGTGTAAGCGTTTCCGTGTGTCGGTCTTATTCGGTTGTAGCTCTGTATTGTTGCTTTTGTTTGGGTTGATATATGTGCATTTTGACTGTTTGGCTGTGTATGTGTGCTCTCCGTGTGTCGTGTAAATAAAGTGCTTGCATGTTGAACTGTGCCCGTTTCGCTTCGTCTCCTTCCTTTTAATTGACCCTCCATCCTGCTTCACATAAAGGGTTCGTAGTGGGCTTAATACGCCCGATAATTAATCGGAACCGTCGAGGCCGACGATAACACCGCTCAGTTATCACTGTAGCACGGAACAGACCGCTTAAGCGGTTCGTGTCCGGAGTCGGCCTGCCGGCGAGGAACGATCGTCCGGTCGACCATCCGCGCAGGTACTTAGGTAGATCGAATTTGGCGAGCAACCCTATCCTGCGCGGGTGGGCAATTGGCATGGTCGTGGTGGGGTTAAACCCCCACCCGTGACTAGCTCCCGGCGTTGTTCCGAGAGGGTCACGACAGAATTGTCCGTTCCGGTGGGTGAGGAGGCCGCCATTCAAGTCGAGCCGCCGATCGTACGCCGGCGGGCGCGAATTCGCAACAATCTTCCTTCTTCTTCTTTCGGCTGCTCCCGTTAGCGGTCGCCACAGCGGATCATCCGTATGATCCGCATAGTGATTTGGCACATGTTTTACGCCGGATTTCCTTCCTGACGCAACCCTAGTCGCCTCTTACGACACAGGGATATGGTACACCTATTTTAACCGGGGTATACACTGGCCCAGTACACTGGTACTCATTTCGCCGACCTCGGAAGGATGACAGGCTGAGTCAACCCCTTGGTGTATTAATTCAGTGGCCCAACGGGGCTTGAACTCAGGACCTTTTTGGATCCCAAGCCGCTGCCCTAACCACTGCGCCAACAGCAGGCTAAAGTCACGACCAGACGCGACTTTATATATATACAATTCGCGCGAATTCGCAACAATATATATATATATATATACACAGCTTTGGAAAAAAATAAGAGACCAATCCAAATTTTTTTTTAAATCAGCATCTCCACATGTATAGCAGCCATTCCATTCCAGTGTCTGTTGAATTCCAACACAGACACACCTCATTCCACTTAGTGAGGTTCTGATTAGGTGAACACCTGAACCGAATCTTATTTAACAAGGAAAAGTATAAAAACCACTGCTGTGGTCATCACTATCCTCTTGCAATAGAACCAGCTGGATGGCAAAAACAGTGCTAGTAGTACCTCAAAAGTAATTGGAATCAAAAAAATAACTATTGACCATGCCAAAAGAGTTGAAAAGAAGAGTTTTGAGTGAGGAAAAGAAGGGTTCAATTCTGGCTTTACTGGCAGAGGGATACAGTAAGCGTTACGTTGCTTCCAGCCTTAAAATTTCAAAGACGGCGGTTCATAAGAACAAGTGCTAGCAGCAGACATTGGGGACAACAAAGCTACAGACTGGCAGAGGGCGAAAATGACTTTCCACTGACCGGGATGACCGCCAACTCATTCGAATGTCACTCAACAACCGTAGGATGACATCAAGTGACCTACAAAAAGAATGGCAAACGGCAGCTGGGGGTGAAGTGCACGGCGAGGACGGTTCGAAACAGACTCCTCGGGGCAGGGCTGAAGTCGTGCAAAGCTCGAAAAAAGCCCTTCATCAATGAGAAGCAAAGAAGAGCCAGGCTGAGGTTTGCAAAAGACCTCTGGCATGGAGTGAGGAAGGAGGGGGCATCCATTCTACAACACACATGTTTTGAAGCTGCTTACCCTTGGCTTGTGTGCGTTTCCCAGGCATACTTCCACCACGAGAACCCAACCAAAGTCGACTTTCTGAGCAAAGCGGGAATTGTGTGGTCTGTTGATTTGCTGTCTGACCTTATGAACTCTGACAATGTCTCTCTTGAGCAAGAGAAGAATTTGGGCACTTGAACCCAGCTCTGGGATGTGGGCTGCCACAGACTTCAGGTGGGTGCGGTGAAGGGCTACCTCGGGTGTTGGCATTTCAGATCTGTTGTTAAGGATTTTGTTGCACCTGATAAGTGGAGGAAGGGCTAGGCTTACCCCTCCATTCATTGCCTCAATCTGGAAACCGTCAGTTTTTCTTCCTGCCATTTCCACGACTCCAGCACAGGTTCTCAGTGAGTAAGGGGATGGGTTGCCCTGAATACTGAACAGATCAAAGAAGTCTGACCTTGCCAATAGCAGGTTGCTCTAGTCTTCGAGTATGGCATACATCTTGACTGTGCTTTGACGCTGCCCCTGTGGGTATTTTGTCACTCGGCATATTTTGGAGCAAGATCGTGCTGTTAGACCCTTATGGCATACCTCAGTACACAGGTAGCTGATTGCAAGTGCAGTGGTTGGGTTTTCTCCCTCTCCTCCTCGTTGTGTTCAGATGCAGGGGTGGAGGTCTTTGAGGGATACTGATGCTGCTGGAGAAGGCAAAGCTTGGATCATTTCTGGTTCTGGCATTCATTTCAGATGAATTTTATGAAGAAGAAGAATGGGGGGGGGGGGGGGAACACATGTTCTGTTTTTCTTTGAACTTTGAGCCTTTCGAGATCCATTTTTCCTGGAGGCCATGAAGCAGTTTCTCCACTATAAGATGGATGGGATGCCATGGGCGGTATCCAGGTAGGCAAGACTGGGTAGGTATCCATCTTCTTTCGCAGACTGTACTTTCCTCAGAAGCTCTCCGAGTCCTCTTAGCTTGAAATAGTCTTTGCTGGAGATTCTGGGGAAACTGTCTAACTTCTTATATAGTGAGCTTAACAGGTCCATATCCTCCCTAGCGGAAAAGCCCAAGACCTTGATAACGCCGTTGAATGACAACTGCCATGCCTTAAAGATCTCAGGCCAGTCGTCAAACTGGGTGAGTCCCGTGTTCACTATCTCACGACGTGCTTCGTACTTAGCAAAGTCTATCATGATCGGAGCTTGTATTTGGTTTGCTGAGGCTGTATTGTATTGAGAGGTATAAGGCTGAGTCAACCTTTGGTCATAATTTAATTTACAATCACCCTTTGGCAGAGGTGCAGTCTTTGGAAAACTTTCGACTGCAATGCCCTTCTCTGCACGTGCTAATTATTTATACAAACTTGTCTACAGGATAGGGAGGCACCTTGGATCCCCCCATGTAGGTTAGTCATTATTTGGCCACTCTCAGCTCCTTCAATGTGCCAAGCCTTCACCTGCAGGGCTGTGGAATATAACTCTGCCCTCTAGGCTGGTGCCACCATATGTTACGTTGCACCCCTGCAAGTGGTGGAACTTAAGGTCCTGACAGCAATTGAAGTAACTTGGCAGGAATCTGAAGTACAGGGCATATTACTATCCCAAAAAAGACAGGTTGGTGGCCTTGACTTTTTTTCTTTCATATTGCACACACCTGCCCTCTTAAATGTTTGTGCCTCACAAGTCTGATCAGGCCGCAAGCTCTCAAGGAACAACCCAAACCTTATTATTTTTCTTCCACAATCCCAAAATCTAGGCTAACTGCTTATCACCACTCTTTTGTCCTCCTTGTCACTTGACTGTGGAATCACGTCCCTGAGTCTGTCCAATTATGCTCTCCCTATCCTTTAAAATGATGAGCCATCACCATCTCATGTTATCCTCTATTCCCATTCAGGGTATTTTATATCTCTAGTCTATTGTCTATGCACACGTCTCCACAATTACTCTGGCCTTAACTTCTTTGTCAGCTTTCTGTTGGCTTAAATGTTTATTGATGACTCAACCCACTCTATCCCTTTTCCTGTCTGTATGTCTCTATGAAGGTTACCTGTGTGTTTGCTCGTCCCCATTTCTCCATCCTCCCCCTCTATGGCAGCATTTGCTGCTCCATTGCTCTGTGAATGTTACATTTCTGTCATTCAGCTCTTCCATGAACCTCGATCTCAGCTGTAACTAGAACGGGCACTCAGTAGAGCGCATACCTTCGCCAACGCTACGTTTTGCCCCCCCCCCAGAAACCGTTGATTGTGAGGGTATTTAATCCCATACCACATCTACCATCTCATATGTGCTATGATGGCTTAAAAACATTAAATTTCCTGCTGTTTGACACTGATTCACGTACATTGTACAATTTCTGTATGAACTCCCTGACCTTTTTGGGTGTCGGTGTCAAGTCAATCTGATAACAACTGGTTACATTATAAGAAATCAAATATTACACATCACAGGATAGGGAATTGAATTCTAAACATTTTGAATCGACTTGCATGCAAATTGTATAAGAATTGACCGCGTTATGATAATAAAGGTCGTTGATCCCCCTGACCTTTGACCCAAACTGCTAACAAAGGTAATGACGTCATTGTGTTATATCATATATCACAAGATTGGGCATTGAATTCACAACATTTTGGCATTGGTTGCATGCAAATTGGATAAAAATAGACCGCACTATGGCAAAATGACGATTTTGACCTTTTCATGACCTCGACCTTGACCTTTGTACTCTTAATTTTGTAATTAGTATTAGAGTGTGGGGAACAGAACAGTCAACATTTTGGTGTTGGTTTCATGCAAATCGGATAAGAATTGACCTTGTCATGACTAAAACCGCACATTTTGCAATGTCGTGACCCCCCCCCCGACCTTTTCTTCCAACCGCTAATAAGGGTTATTACGTCATTGTGTCATGTCACATATCACAAGATTGGGCATTGAATTCTGAACATTTTGGCATTAGTTGCATGCAAATTGGATACAAATTGACCACGCTATGGTAAAAAGACGATTTTGACCTTTTCATGACCTTGACCTTAACCTTTGAACCTATCGCTCCCAAAATCTAATCAAATGGTCCTCGGATAATAACCAATCATCCCACCAAATTTGCTGCGATTCAGTTCAATACTTTTGGAGTTATGCGAATAACAAACAAACAAACAAACAAACACACATAATCACAAATAAATAAATAAATACACAGTGATCAAAACATAACCTTCGCAACAAAGTTTGCGAAGGTAAATATATATATATTTTTGCATTTTTGATGAAGATATACATACATCATGGCTGTTAACATGTTTAAAATGTTTGATTTGTGATTTTTTTTTATCAGGTGTGCCAGGACAACGATATCTTTATTGAAGACTGTAAGATATTCCCTGGTATCATAAGTAGATGTCCTGATGTTTTCCTGCAGGCTTTTCACAGGAGAACCAGTTTAGTTATCAGCAAGACCAAAAGCACCTGGGTAACATGGTCTACCTTGTTTCAGCGATTCGCTCTGCACCTTGTGAGGTCGAAAAGGACTCCAGTCATGGTCGCATGATATTCTGCTATACACCGTAAGGCATTTTGACGAACATTTGCACAACCTTCCAAGTAAACGAGCATTATTGTATCAGAAACTCACCAAAGTTTTCACTCATGAAAATTAGTTTATAAATTCGGTACTACACAAAACTAATGATGATGATGATGATGATGAGAACCCCCTACTCCAGAGTCAAGTTATCATATGACCCCTTCATGCCATTTTCAACAAGTTTAAGACATCAAACGATTTTGGATGGGATGCAACAATTGAGTTAAATGTTTAACCTCTATAGTCAGGTTAATTATTGAACTCCGTTGTTGAAAACCTTATAAAATTCACACTTTCCAAACAATTAATTTAACAAAGTTTAACTTTGTCTGACTAAATTGGCATCAACCTGGAGTTATGCCTGGTATTGGCTTAGCAGTTAGGGTAGTTGGCTTGGGATCTTAGGGTCCTGAGTTTGAGCCCCGTTTGCCACTGAATTAACACCAGGTGGGGTTGATTCAGCCTGTCATCCTTCCGAGGTCGGCGAAATGAGTACCAGTGTACTAGTGTAGGGGTACAGCATCAGCGGCACAGCCGTGCCCCAACAAAAATGATAGCAAGCTGCCATACACAAGAAGAAGAAGGAGACTCATCATCACACCATTTTAAAGCCTTTTTCCCCTGAGCAGGGGTCAGCTTTTTGTGGGCTCCAATCATGGTACCCTTTCTTGTGGCAATGTTTTTATGGCCGGATGCCCTTCCTGATGCCAACCCTTTAGTTGCCTTAGACACTCAGGGATAATTACCAGAATACTGGTGCTCATTTCGCCGACCTCAGAAGGATGTTAATTCAGTGGACAGCGGGGCTTGAACTCAGGACCGCGAGGATCCCAAGCCACCACCTTAACCACTAAGCCAACACCAGGCTCTCAAGAAGAAAAAGAATAACGTGGAGTAAACTCCACCTTGAAAAGTGATGGTTGTATTTGTAGCATTTAGTTGATTAACAGTCATGCATCGCAACATGCAAAGATTTAATCTATTCTTTGATGGAATAGCTGGCACTGATACTCCACTTGATGCTACAATTTTGACATTCTGGGGTCATGTGAAACCTGCTGTAGGTGATCGGCGCTGTGATATTCAGTGGCATAATACTGTAGCGAGAGTGTCTGCTCTGAACCTGGGAGGATGGCGATTCAATCTCAACCCTAGCCAAGTCATACCAAAAACTTTAAAAATGGTACGTGCTACTTCCCTAGTTGACACCGGATTTTAAAGGATAGAGTACGGATAAGTCCTGTGGGTTGGCATGTTGGCCCTACATGGGGAGGGGGAAATTTCTCAATTTTCCTACTGATTGCACAGATAGAAGAGATGTCATAAATGTGGCATCACTGGTACCCAGAATGCACAAACTTCTCCATGAGACTTGCATTCTGAAAAAAAAAACAAAAAATACACAAAGGAAGAAAGCCTCCCCCTATGACCAACTGCATTCATATGTAGTGGAATGGGGGTGAGGTTACTTTTGAAAGCTTTGCTCTTTCTCACGCTGGAAGTGAACCGATGCCGTCATGTGCTGAATCCTATACCGTGGAGTAGATGACACTAACAATGATACTCGTGCTCCAGACATCCCATGGAAAGGTGACATTTACTCGTATATAACTGAGAATTTACTTTGAACAAATTGTTACTCCATCGCGGTGTGTTGCTGAAGCAGCAGCCCATAACAAAAGCAGGAATGTAGAATTTGACAGTCTTCCAGGGGAGATAAGGATTACGAGAGGGAGATAAGATGACATCAGCAATATGGGGAAGACGTCTTGTGAGAGGGGGAGTTGGGGGTGGGGAACTGGGTCTTTACTGATGCAATTTTTGGTTGTTTCTGCTAGGGCCCTTCCGGTTGACCGCTATGGAGTTCATGTTGCTGTTGATGGGGTTCCCATCCACCCTGAAGATCTGTGTCGTGGAAAAAATCGTTACCAGCGCTGCAGCTTCTATGTAAGAAAACAGCACAGGCGAAGCATTTGTTTCAACATACCGCACACAAGCGCATGATATACCGGCCCTCATTGCACTTTGCAGACTCTTTCAGCTGTACATGCTTCACCAGTACAAGGACATATTACAACATCACATGCACACCAATATATTGTGATTTGTGCACATTTTAACACAAGTCGTGCTGGGTTAGCTCGATTGGTAGTTTGCTCACGTCCGACACCTCTAGATATGGGTTACGAATGGTCGCATTTGAGTAAAACAGCTGTTATGTAGACTCGTGAACAAGGTGTTGCATAACAAAGTGGGGCAGTCCTTCAGATGGATGTGAAGTCAGGTGGCCTCTGTGCTCGCATTCGTTTGGTGGACGTTGAAGGTACCACCATGGATATCTTGTGGTGGGAACGCTGCATTTTCTGGGGGCTGGGGTGGGGGTCATTGACCGTTATGAGGACCTCCACTGTTCCCCTACTGCTCCCTCTCCTACAACGTTATTTCCCTGGACCATTGGTTCCTCTATCCTCTTCAATTAAACCCACCTGGATGACCTACTCATCTTTGTCTGATGTAGATGTTTCCTTTGAACTAGAATTTCACCCTACTCTGCTCCTTCAAAATTTTGAGATGTGTCCCAGGTCCAATCCCACTTCTGACATCAAATGTTATGGAACCGGGGTCTGCGGTTACCATGAGGGATCTCCTCGGACCTTTGTCCTGATATCCGGACCTGAGGCCGCCCTCCATGGATAACGGTGTGGCCCGAAGGGTTGCTGTGCAACCATGGATACAAGTTAAAATCACCAAACCGAGTAGGTTTTCTCTCCTTAATTGACGTGTTACCTACCGGTGGGTGAGTGGTCCTAATTGGTGGACAGGCAGAAACGGTGGAGACTCGTGCAGTCCCGTGCAATCTGTTCACGGTGCTGTTCACAGCAAGGCAGCTTCCCTCTGGCGGCTCCCATGATTTGTCTGGCAACAGTGGAGGCTCGTACATGGTACAGTTCATGGCCAAAGAGGGTAGCTTGACAAATGAGCCAGACTGGCAGATGAGAGACCTTGTTAGATAAGATGAGACGAGCTGAGAGAGCACTTCGCTTGCCGGTCTGGCCTTGATAACTGCTGAGACAGGGTGTGGTCACGGCTCCTGGAATTTCTCGTCTGCCGGCAGTGTCGCCTTCTTATTGCCTCCTGGCTCTTCGAGTGCCTTCCAGAAGATTCCCTCACAACTGAGCACTAGACACTCTTCTAGAAGTATCCTCTGCGGATCTGCCACCACAAGGCTCGACATTTTAATACCCTGAGCAACCTCCCTTAATGATTTGTAATGTGTGATTAAATGGGGATTTTTGCAGGGAAGGAAGGAAAGAAATCTATTTACTTGATAGTTATTTGCACCTACTGAAGGGGTATTCATATGGATTTAACAGGGTGTTTCAGGGTATGCAGAAAACAGTGACTCGGCAGTGAAAGGGTGAAGGCTTTGGAGATTGGATGGAGGGGGGGGGGGAGGTTTCTGAGGGGATGATGTGAAGTGTAGGTTTGGCAGCAAAAGGACGAGAGTTCTGAGATGGAGGAACAAATGGGTGAATTTAGATTAAGCGAGGGAGTTCGGAAGGTGGAGAGGGAAGGAGGGTGAGGTCATGGCTTGGAAACAAAAAGGCGGGGGATTGGTGATGGATGGATAGACAGGGAGACTAAAGAGTCATCTAAAGATTGACTGATAGATGGAGGGAATAAAGAGAGATTGAAAGATGGATTGCGAGTTGGCTGCTCGATGGATTAAAAATTGGAAAATTGGTGAAATTACATCAAGGATAAAACATGCTAATCTCACAATGCATTCCCCCCATCCCACCCCCTCAAATCCCCTGGACAAAGGGCAAGGGCCTGTCTAATCACACAAACTAATGACATAACTGACTTTGGATTTCTCTTCGTGTCTCTGAATGCTTCGGGGTCCCTTTCCACGACAGCAACAATTTATCCATACGTATCACACACACACACACACACACACACACACACACACACACACACACACACACACACACACACACACACACACACACACACACACACACACACACACACACACGCACTTGGGGGGGGGGTGTCTGCCGAGGAGGCACATAAGACGTCAGCTATTGTAAAGTTTGCAGTGTTCATGTGAGAACCTCCTGAGGTTATCTCGAAGACTCAATATCTCAGTGGACTGTAGGCTGACAGGATGGCCTAGAGCTATGCACACTCACCTCTAAGCTGTTTAGCTTGGGTTCAAATCCTGACCCAGCTATTGTGTGTGTGTGTGTGTGTGTGTGTGTGTGTGTGTGTGTGTGTGTGTGTGTGTGTGTGTCATTGGTTGTTATCTCCATATGTGGGTTTCAGAAAATGGAATAGAGTCCTCCCATCAGAATAGAGTCATCTGTATATATAATCATACCTGAGCACATTGTGATGTTTGGTCATGATGATGCTGAAAGTTGGAGAAATAACCTTTTTGCAGATACAACACTGGCTTAATGGAACAAATGGAACATCCAAGCTGAAATTTTTTTCAGTCTTAAGAAAGGGGTGATTTAAACAATTGGAGCCTAAGAGGTAAATCTGAGTGAAACCATTGCAGACACGGAAGTGGAGGACCCCGACTATCAAATCGGTGAACCCAACATCGGGACCTCCGGGTATGTTGTACAAACACATCCACGTCGCGTTCAGGAAACAGACAGAACTTGTTCATTACGAGATCCCAATGTCTATCATTCCATGATATATTTTTTTTCAAAATGAGGCATCTCTATCAAAAAAGAGAGTTTGTGGTTAGAAGAGTCCATAGTAATCAAAATTGTGACACAACCACAGAGCAGTTATTGCAAAAGCACAACCGATTCAAGGTTTTGTGAAAAATATCCAAATGCTCAAAGTCTTAACATGTCAGACACAGAGTGGCCTTCAATAGAGACTAATATAGGCCATGTGCACTCAGACATGAAATTTCTTCTCAGAGGGGCGGAATGGCACAAGCCCATAATTGACCAGAAGACCCAGTCCGATGTCAGTGTTTATTACTGCAGGCATGTGCTACTCTGCCTCTCCCAGGGGACATTTAATATCTGGGCACTTATCTGTGTTAACTGGACATTTGTCTGTGTTAACCCCTGATGAATGCTACTTTGCTGCTAAAACTTTTGACTTTTGAGCCTTTGCCTTTTTCTTCCATAAAATCCTTAAGTTGATGATGCCTTTGCATGATCCACACTCTCTACAAGCCTCTTGCACTTTATTAATTTAAAAAAAAGGAAATTGTGCTTTATTTTCTGATCATTATTATTTGTTACTGCACTGACCCATTGAGCAAACATCAGCAAGTGGTGACAACTTTCCTTTTGAGTTGTGAGGTTCAGAATGGACTGTGTTGTTTGTGAAGGTTCTCTGGTCACTCTTCATGGACTCATCATGACCAACATGTATGGCAACAACGTGGCACATAGCTCGAATGGCAAGAAAACTCGCCTCCTGCGGTAAGCCTGTCAGCAGTGGCTGTCCTCCATGATGCCGACTGGATTATAAGGACCATTTGGGTCATTCCAACGCAACATCGTATTATCTATGACTGTGTTGTGTACAGTTGCTGTGACTTTATTCCAAATTATTTCCTACTGTTTTACCATGTTGATTTATGTCTGTTCTTGCATCAGGGCCTATGCTGGTGGAATGCCCTGTGAGCTGTTAATGCCAAACTCAGACACACTGTGAGTGTTTCTATTCCACTTGCTGCATGCCTTTTAGACAGGGTGCTTATTTAAATGAATCCAAATCTGCTTCTGGGGCATGTCATGAAAGGTGAAATCAAATGTCACATCCATTACAGCACTTTATCACCCTTATCACACCCAAGCTAAAGGATTGCGGTAAATTGTAACACAAGTCTTCCCGAGCATTATAGCATTCCCAAAAACATGCAAGTCTGGTTAGTTTCCCAACTCTCCTTACCAGCATATTGAGTTTCCCAATTCTAATCCTATAAGTTTATTACATAGGGTTAAATGTAATACTGTATGTCTGTTCAAATGGATATATTCTTTGATCACCATTCAAATACTATATATAAATCTCGATCCTCTTTACATAATTTCTCATGAAGTTGAGGTTGGTGGCTCATTGAGCATCTATTCTTGTCCCAAATCTTTCAGAATTTGGCTGTCCAGGTCTGATGTTCCACTGAAGGTGGTAAGAATTTTGGTTGGATATTGGATAGCTCTCTCTTAGATGTCTGTTCGATGTCTTTCTCACCGATGTCTCCCTGTAGCCAGAATTCCACTTACAGTATTGCTCAGCCATTCTGATTGATAGCAGTGGAGCATTGGGAAGCACAGTCCTTTTCTGGGGGTGATTAATTTGCCAGGAAGGTAAAACGGGATTTGGACATGGGATCCTACCTAAATGAAGTGTCTCGTGCTTGCTTAGCAACCAACCCATCGTGCTGTGGCGTTATCTGCATTCCATTGGCTTCAGGGTCGTCGGTCAGAAAGTGGGCCATAGAATTCCCTTCGCACCGCTGCACCACACCAAACCCATAACACTGTCATTGCAAATGGATACAGGAATGGACAGGGAATAACTGTGATTCAAAAGAAAGATGAAGGGACGGTTTCACATAATTTATGACCATCCATACCTTGTTCACATACAGTTTGGAAAACTATTCCTACATCTCTTTTCTTAATATGAAACAGGCAAAGCCAAGGAACGAATGAAACCTATTACAATTTCCCTTTAGAACCCCCCAGAATTACCCTTTAGAACCCTCAAGAATTACCCTTTAGAACCCTTGATAATTACCCTTTAGAAAGCATTAGAATTACCCTTTAGAACCCCCAAGAATTACCCTTTAGAACCCTCGATAATTACCCTTTAGAAAGCATTAGAATAACCCTTTAGAACCCCCCAGAATTACCCTTTAGAACGCATTAGAATTACCCTTTAGAACCACCCATTAGAATTACACTTCAGAACAACCCTTCAGAACCACCCATTAGAATTACACTTTAGAACCCTTTAGAACCCATTAGCACTAACCTTTTACAACCCATTCGAATTATCCTTTGGAACCATTAGAACCCATTAGAATTACCCTTTAGAATCCTTTAGAATTACCCTTTAGAACCCATTAGAATTACCATTTAGAACCACCCTTTAGAATAAGTGGTGGGCTCATTGATCCATTGGACAAAATTTTAATTGTAGTACAGGCATTTTAGCAGAAATATTTAGTCAACCTCCCACAAATTGCAACAAAAACAAACTTAACAGATTTTGATTCCTGGATATGTCCTCAGTGACAGAAAAAAAGTCCTAAGGAATCCTCCGGGGGGGAAAGTCCTGAAATCATGGAAATCCAATAATGGCCACCACCCGGAATCGGGGAAAATGAGAAAATTGTAAAGATTGATATTTTAAGATGTAAATATATGTTTTTCTGCATTCTAATTGTTTCTAGTAATGGTCAGTATATTGATATACAAGATTAATTATAAAAAGTGAAATGTATTGAGGGTAAAATAAAAAATTATAGCTTTTTTGTCCAAAAATGTCAATTTTTTGTCCCGAAATTTTTTTTTTTTACCTGATACAGATTTTGGCTCCTGGACAAAAAAAAAAGAAACGTTGAATACACAAGATGAAATCAAGTCTATGGCAATACAATATAATTATGTAAATCATTGAAACATGACAAAATTCACAATTCCACTTGGGGCAATCACATCTGCCTGACGAAGGTTTCGAAATGAAAATGAAAATTCCCATTAAACTCAGAAACTACATCCATTATAAACTTACTATACATGTTGAGAAAAATCAAGCATATTAAAGTTAGAACTCGACAATGTCTTCATCATCCTCATCATTGTCACATGGAGTGTTTGTGCAGCCAGAGCCCCTGCAGTTTCCACAAGCTGGAGTGCACTCAGAGCTTCAGAAGAAGAACTGTGAGACACACCATGCCTCAGGGGATGCTGATCTCCTGATTGTACTGAAGGCCGTGCAGTCTGCTACTGTTACCAACACTGTGTTAGTTGGTGATGATACAGACATCCTCGTCCTCCTATGCTACCATGCAAGCTTAGAATCCCATGACCTCTTCTTTTGACCCGAGCAATGAAGAACACGAAGAAGCCTCGCATCTGGAACATCAAGGCTACAAAGAAAATGATTGGTACAGACATATGCAAGCACATACTGTTTCTACATGCAGTTCTGGGTGCGACACGACATCTCATCTTCATGGGATTGGAAAGGGAGCTTCCCTCAAAAAGTTCAAAGCAAACAACACATTCCGTGAGCAGGCCAAGGTTTTTGATGCATATCCAGCTTCTGTATGTGATGTGGCAAATGTAGGAGAAAAAACATTTGTTATAATCAACAACGGAAAGTCAACTGACACCCTGGACACCCTCCGGTATCAGCGGTACTGGGACAAGGTGGCTTGGAGCTCCTCTCACGTGCAACCACAGATGTTACCACCAACATCAGAAGCAGCAAAGTATCACAGCCTCCGCGTGTATCTGCAAGTCCAAGAATGGAAGGGATGTGCAGATGAACTTCTTCCGCCAGACTGGGGTTGGCAGAAGTGTGACGAGGGTTTTGTGCCACTTCAGACATCAATAGCTCCAGCTCCTGAAAAGATGTTACGAGTCATTAGGTGCAACTGCCAGGCTGAATGTAGCACCATGAGATGCACATGCAAGAAGCACAACATTGAGTGCACTCCAGCTTGTGGAAACTGCAGTGGCTCTGGCTGCACAAACACTCCATGTGACAATGATGAGGATGATGAAGACATTGTCGAGTTCTAACTTTAATACACTTGATTTTTCTCAACATGTATAGTAAGTTTATAATGGATGTAGTTTCTGAGTTTAATGCGAATTTTCATTTTCATTTCGAAACCTTCGTCAGGCAGATGTGATTGCCCCGAGTGGAATTGTGAATTTTGTCATGTTTCAATGATTTACCTAATTATATTGTATTGCCATAGACTTGATTTCATCTTATGTCTTCAACATTTCTTATTTTTTTTGGTCCAGGAGGCAAAATCAGTATCAGGTAAATATTTTTTTTGGGGGACAAAAAAGCTATAATTTTTTATTTTACCCTCAATACATCACTTTTTCATAATTATTCTTGTATATCAATATACTGACCATAACTAGAAACAATTAGAATGCAGAAAAACTTATATTTACATCTTAAAATATCAATCTTTACAATTTTCTCATTTTCCCTGAAGCCAGGTGGTGGCCATATTGGATTTCCAAGATTTCAGGACTTTCCCCCCGGAGGATCCCTTAGGACTTTTTTTTTCTGTCACTGAAGACATATCTTCTTCTTCTTCTTCTTCTTTCGGCTGCTCCCGTTAGGGGTCGCCACAGCGGATCATCCGTATGATCCGCATAGTGATTTGGCACATGTTTTACGCCGGATGCCCTTCCTGACGCAACCCTGGTCACCTCTTACGACACAGGGATATGGTACACCTATTTTAACCGGGGTATACACCGGCCCAGTATACTGGTACTCATTTCGCCGACCTCGGAAGGATGACAGGCTGAGTCAACCCCATGGTGTATTAATTCAGTGGCCCAACGGGGCTTGAACTCAGGACCTTTTGGATCCCAAGCTGCTGCCCTAACCACTGCGCCAACACCAGGCTCACTGAAGACTCTTCACTGAAGACATATCCAGGAATCAAAATCTGTTGAGTTTGCTTTTGTTGCAATTTGTCGGAGGTCATCCGACATTTTGACTGTACTTCACAGATATTGGTCTTCACAGCCTTGTTGCATATCTGCCTGCTGTACTGCTTAAGCATTAGCTTGCCTTTCACCAAGCCCAGATGTGCTTGGGCCAGGGTGGAGATTACACTGTACGTTTGTTATTATTCTTGCCAAATGATACTGCTATTAATATTGTTAACCTCCGCCATCGAAGATGGACGGAGGTTACTGTTTTCACCCGTCTGTTTGTTTGTTTGTTTGTGAACAGTATTTCGGAAAAACCCCTGGACGGATTTCGACGAAACTTGGTGGGGGGATTAGGTATGGTCCAAGGATCATGCCATTAGATTTTGGACTTGGTCCAAAGTCCAATATGGCCGCTATGGCGGCCATTTTGAAAAATATTTTGAATTTTTGTTTTTGCATTTCTGCATGTTTTAAGTGATTTCCAACCCAAAAAAAAAATTGTTAGAGAAAAAAAACAGAAAATTTTGCAACTTTTTTTCAAAAAGATTTCGATTTTATTTGAAAAATATTTGATTTTTTTTTTGCATTTCTACATGTTTTAAGTGATTTCCAACCCCCCCCCAAAAAAAATTTGTTCGACAAAAAACAAACAAATTTTGCAACGCATATTGACGTATGTAGACGTATTTGATTGACGTCTTCCAGACGACCACAGAACTTACTGAACGTGTTTCTAATTTACAGCTACCGTATAATGGCGGATTGGCAGCGTTTAAAAATACAACAACAATAACTTCCGATATTTCGTCACGTGCCGTTACGTCACGTCCGATTGCCTCTTCAGTTTGCTCATGTCTTATTCTTAGTTCCTCCTCTGTGAATATTTTCTGTTTGAGGATATTGTCACGTCGACGTCGAAACTTAAAAGCAAATGCCCGAACATATTTTAAAATTCGTGATAGACTCAAAAAAAAAAACAACAAAAAAACAACAACAACAACAACTTCAGATATTTCGTCACGTGCCTTCACGGAGCCAAGGAGAAAAAAAGAAAATGTGCCTTGACGGAGAAAATAAGTGTCGGGTATGCTCAACATTACCTCGACGTGTTTCGACTTATGAGTAACTTACAAGGAACTTGTGTCGACGTGTGTCAACGATCGCGTAACGTGCCTACAACTTATTCCCAGCGTAGCGGAACGTGTGAGCCATACGGCGAGTACGTCGTAAAATTTTCAGCATGCTTGAAATTTCACGACGTACTCGATGTACCACGAAATATGACAGCATACTTCATCGTTTTTCAGCGTGCTCTTAACGTATACACAACTTACCCATAACGTATTCGACGTGTGCCAGCTTGGTTCGGCAAATTTTTCATAGGTCTGTATACGCTGGCTAAATCGTCAAGGTGTGACTGCGATGTTGACACTTCTAATTATCAGGCGGTTATGATTTAAATCGTCGTGCGGCAGGTCTTTTAACAGGCTACGCCACGAGTTCGTCGGCGATACGTGCAGCGCGCTATGCCTAAGTTAGACTATCGTTGAGCATAGGTTGTGAACGCCGACAACAGACTAAGCATTCGTTGGTATAAGTTATCTATAAGACAACGAAACGTTCTGTGCCCGTTACTAATATGTTATGCATACGACCAACACGTTATGAATACGACCAAAACTTTAAAAAAAACATCAAAATTTCAGCGTACGCCAACGTTTTACATACATTTTTATACGTTGCCATTGCTGGCTAAATCGTCAAGGTGTGACAGTGCCTTTAGAAAGGTTCTTCTGCTTCATTTTTGACAGACGGACGGACGGATGGATGGAAGTAGTCCAATGTTGAAGCGGCTTCACTACTTTAAAATGTTTTTATTACTTGTTTGAATTGCATGTCACAGGATGGTACAGAAGTTGCGCACCTACCTCAAAGCTGCCAAGCCTGGGTTTTATTCCCAACTCGACTAAATACCGGTGTTTGACAGGCAAGGAGTTGCCTCATAACGAATGCCATCCCTCAGATGGATATAAAGCTGAGAACCCCTCTGTTAGTATTAGTTGGCAAATGTTAAAGATCACACAGTGTCTTTCATGAAGAGTACGCATGTTTCCACAGGCATTCCAAAAAGCCAAAAAACTCCAATTTCTGCCCTGACGACTGCTGGGAAGACAATGGCAAACAACCCAGTGTAACTTTTTCTTTGGGGCTGCATTGGCAGCACTCAACCTCCCTTTTAGAGGAGCACCATGGAGAGACAATATCTGTATCAGCTTTGCACATCTGGATTTGGGGATTTCCTCCCATTCTTCTTTGCAGCCAGTAATAAGGGAAGAGAGGCAAAAAAGCTGAAATGTTAACAGACCGGACATTTCCACTCATCTTATCATGGCTCTTTTAACCTTACAATATATTGTTGCGGATCTGGGGTCCGGGTTTATCACGAGGGAGCTCCTCAGTCATGAGGTTGCCGGCTACAGATAACTCTGTGGTTGCTGGGCAACCGTCGCCTCTGATTAGAACCATTTCTCTCTCTTTTGTATCTTTTAAAAACAACTTTCTTTAATGAAAATCCGAAACCTAAATCTCTGCCAAAAAATCACTAAAAACTTTTTTTTGCATTTGTCTTGTTTTGATCTCGTGTTGGTAAATTGGTGTGATGTTGATGTGGTGCAGCCATGATGGGCCGAATGGCCTCCACTTGCATCAAATTTTCTTGTGTGTATCCTTGTGTGTAAATTAGAACAGCACCAAGCTCGTAAACAAAGCAAAATCACAGCAGCTGCTTTTTTTTTTTTTAGCTCACAGTATGTGTTGAAAAATAAATAAAGAAAGTATCAATAAATCTATTGGAGAAGTTGAAGTGCATGTCTGTCCATCCGTCGGTGGGTGCTTTCGGTGCTGCTTTTGCTTTTACAGCCTGGGTTTGAATCCCGACCCAGCTATAAACTGTCATGCTAGTGTTTTACAGACTGGATGATTTATCAGTATCCTCCAATACATGCTAAACTGGGCGTCCCATCACCGACATTAATTGGTAGATGTCGGTGATCCCACGGTGTCCTTCGCAAAGAGTCGGCAAGCTATTACTGACACCCTGGGAAAGCTACAAATTCCTCTCCTAACCTGAATCGAACTTCACGTCTGACCAGGCAGTTCATGAAAGACTTGAGCCAAACTTCCCCTGGCCAACCCCGCAAGAGCGGTGGACTTCAAGCAAAGCATAACGTGATCTTTAACCAGCCATGACTCTTCAATCATGTAACGATGAGGAAGTGACGATGAGCCGATGAGGGGTTTCGCTATACTGCTCAAAAAAAAAAATTATGGGAGAAACTTGGACCCTTAAATGGACCCCAGAGCAGCGGCCCCCCTTTACCCCACCCTCTCTCTCTCATCGGCTATGATACCATGAACCATCAGTCCCAATCAATCAAATACAATCACAGTCCTACTGGCTTCCATAGGAACGAACAGTAATGTTGACAATAATAGCCGCTAGGCCTACCTTGTTGTAGGCCTCCAACCTAACAAGGCTGATTTGTCTCGCTGAATAAATCATGCAACTTAAGCTTATAACGGCTAAATATGGATCACCACAGAAATTATGAATATAATCACCACTCACTTATGGAAGCCATGACCACGTTCTTTTGCCCCGGTTTGATAGTTTGTGCAGTTAATCGCAAAACATTCTGCCCCACTGACGCTCTGCACCTTCCTGGAAGGTGCCATCATCATACATACTCCAAGATGCCCACCAGAAATTCTGTGCTAAACACCAGCATGTCCATTCCAATATATATATATATATATATATATATATATATATATATATATATATATATATATATATATATATATATATATATACATTTCTATGTACACATGCACCTCTAATCCATCTAGCCTGGGCTCCTGGACCAGCTATAAATTGCATCCCAGTATTTCACAGACAGGGTGATTCACCAGTGTGTGTTCGGATGGACGTTAAACTGGGTGAATTCATGAGAGGGTGAAATTGTGGAATGGCTTCCAGACCTATTGGCGTCACGTTTATTGCAATGAATTGTGGGATATATTCAGGTCAGTTTATTTCAATATGGTGGACATTAGACTGTTTTAAAGGAGAGAGAGGTATCAGTGGTACTCCTCTTTTGCTGTGTTCGGTGATTGCCAACAACCAGCCATTTCTGTGAAAGTGGTTGTGAATGAAAACTACAGAAAAATGCTCGAGCCATTTGGCTACCTCACTTCCTCAAATTCTTAAATGGGAAAACCTCGTAATGTTCTCAAAGGTTACCGTAGTGTAATGATAACAGGTGACATACATCCGCATCGGATAAAAACTCTAATAATTGTGCAATATTGCATTTTATACCCGGAAATTAAGTCTGTATTTTAGTTTTTACCAATGTAAAAACTACTTGATGTCATTGAGGATCAGGTTAGTTGCTATCTAGGTTTTATGGTTATAGTGGGTGGAGTTGTGCGAGGATGATTCGTGTTTCTTGTTGTTGCAGTTATCGGTTGGAATTGGGTGGGAAAGATGGTACCGGTGACTCGGGATACATGACGTGCAGGACAACTGGCACGTATATCGGTACGTAGACTGCTCCAACTCTACATGGTGCATTCCGTGCCAAAATATTTTACTTTTACCAAACTTTGCACACAAATCGAAGAACATTCAGTTGTCTGAGCATTGCTATTTGATGGGAACTCACTCTTATGCTCTATATGTTTTCTGGTCATCTTTTCTTAGCATTCAATATGACTTATAAGAATAGTGTGAGAAAAGAAGAAAAGAAGAAGAACGAATATCAAGTCATTACAAAATTTCTGATCTGAAAACATCAAGCCTGTTGAAATTCACAATTGGCTGTACAATATGATGAAATTATATACCCAGGGTCATATGCAACCTTAATTATAAATAAAATTAGAATAATTTTGTGGTTAATTTCATTGATTAAAGACCAGTAGCATTAACTGCTATACTCATTAAATGTTTGAGAAGGATTGTGAGAAACATTCTTGTGGATCAAACGAAGGAATGTATGGATCCTTTTAAATTTGCTCATCGGGAAAAGAGTGGTGTTGAAGATGCAGTTACAACATTGTTTCACAAAGTGTATGAACACCTTGAGAGAGAGAAACATCTTATTAGTGTAGTAGATAGTAGAAAAATCGTGCAAATTATGATACAAGCATCAAATATGGCATTTCTGTTCTGCAGGGGTTTCTGATCAAATCTGCCCAATTGGCCATTTGAAAATCCAAATTTTGAAAAATTTGAAAAAAAAAAAAAAACTTCAAAAAAATTTGAAGTCACAGCTGGCTGAAATTCTTGAAGTGCAAGTGAACATCCAGGACAGAGAACCAAGGGGAGATGCAGTCATCATTGATGTCTCAGCACTTATCAATGCCCTACCTCCACACACTTCAAAGATATTTGATGACTATGCCAAAGAAGACATCATCCTAAAGGTGGAATCCTATGGTGCCAGATACGAGAGGGTGGACGTAGTGTTTGATGTGTACAAGAAGTCAAGTCTGAAGTCTGAGGCAAGGTCGAAAAGGGGGCAAGGAATCAGAAGAAGAGTGGCAGGAATCAGTAAGACCCCAAGTAACTGGAGAAGCTTTCTTCGAGATGACAGCAACAAGACTGAGCTGTTTCACTTCCTTGCGGAAAAGATGTGTGAAGCACAGACGACATTGTCACAAAAGGAGAAGATGCCATTAGCAACACAAGGAAGTCACTGGATGCTGTGTCTCCATGTTGTCATGAAAAAGCTGACACTCGAATATTTGTACACGCCAGGGATGCAATGACGGATGGAAGCAAGTCCATTATCATTAAGGCTAATGACACGGACGTACTAGTCATAGCAATATCTGTACTGCCATCCTTACAGGAACTAGGTCTTGAGAACATGTGGACTGTCTTTGGCCAAGGAGCCAAGGCGCGATGGATTCCAGTCCATGAGGTAGTTTCTGTAATAGGGCCTGAGAAAGCTCGAGGGATCCCATACTTCCATGCGTTCACTGGATGTGACGTCGTGTCTGCCCTCCGTGGTAAAGGGAAGAAAACTGCATGGCAGACTTGGAACGTCTTTGATGATGTTTCTGAAACATTCACCAATCTCAGCCAGCATCCAACATTGATTCGTGATCTTGACTTTTTGAAGTTTTTTTTTTCTTCAAATTTTTCAAAATTTGGATTTTCAAATGGCCAATCAGGCAGATTTGATTAGAATCCCCTGGAGAACAAATGTGCCAAATTTGCACGATTCCTCTCAAAAATTGCTGTTATCTGCCCCACTATATGCACGAGGTGTGTTTGTGGATTTTTCATCGGCTTTTAATACCATTCAGATTCATTTGTTCATGGAGAATTTGCAGGGTCTGGGAGTGAATTCAAATTTGAATGAATGGTTAATTAATTTTTGACAGATGTAGAACAGAATGTTCGTTTGGATAAAACATTTTCTGATTAGGGCCTTCAGAAAGTATTCACACTCCTTGACTTCTTCACATTTTGTTGTGTTACAGCCTGAATTTAAAATGGATTAAATTTGAATTTTTTGTCACCGATCCATGCAAAATACCCCATGACAAAGTGAAAGCATGTTTCAGATATTTTTTATAAATTTACCGAAAATGAAATATTACGACAAATATCTAATTGACATAATTATTCAACCCCCTGAGTTATTACTTTGTAGAAGTGCCTTTGGCAGCGATTACAGCTTCGAGTCTTCTTGGGTATGTCTGAATCAGTTTTGCACATCTGGATTTGGGGATATTCTCCCATTCTTCCTTGCAGATTTGCTCAAGCTCTGTCAAGCGTCATGGAAGAGCTAGTACAGTGAACGGATCAGGATGTAACACACCTAAACAGGATGCATAACATGCATGCATGGGGTGGACAAGATGAACACAGAAGGAAACTCCAGGGATGTAAAACTGGAAAATTGGAAGGAGGAATGATTTGGGTGGGGTTAACAAGGGGAGTAAAGATCATGGTTTTGGATTGGGGACGATCTGAGATCGTGTTGAAGACCTGAAGGGAAGAATGAGATTGAAGAGGATGTGTAAGTTGATTCCACAGGTGGGGGCAAAAAAAGAGGAACGGATGAGTGGAGATGAGCAGTGATCCTGGATTTAGGTAATTTCACCAGAAAGGGGTTGATGGTGGACCATGTGACCCCTGTGGCTGGCTTTGGAGGCCAACTTTGAAATGTGATTTGTCCAAGAAAGATAATGGCTGATGGTGAGATGCAGGAGTTTGAATGACAACTTCCTCAAGAGGTTTCTTAAGAAAGTACATAGGAGGGTTTGCCAGATGGTCCTATCAGAGAGAGAGAGCGGTCGTGAGAGTGTGAGATTTGTCAGGATTGAAAGACGTATTCCAAGTATTTCACCAGCTTGTGATTTTGTCAAGGTCTGAAGAGAGCAAAGAGGTTACACCCTGCCTGTCTGAAGGATGATGGATGACACCACAGAGGGTGGAGTCATCAGCAAATCGATAAAGAGAATTTTCCAGTGAGTCAGATCAATGATGAAGATTAGGAATTGGACTGGGCTGAGAACACTGCCTTGGGGCACTCCAGCCTTGACAGGGAGAGAAGATGAAAGGATTGTGTTTGGAACCACATATTGGCTAAGGAAGTCAATGAGCCATGTGTGGAGTTGGCCTTGGATGCCATCGGCAGAGAGTTTGGAGAGTGAGGCAGGATGTTCGACTGCATCAAAAGCACGAGATATGTCCAGAGAGACGGCCCTGATTTCATGTCTGACATTAAAGGCCTCCACCCATTGTTAGGTGAGTAGAAGCACAATATTCAAGGTGAAGTGACCTGGTCTGAAACCAAATTGGTGATCTGAGATGCGGTATTGGACAAAAGGAAGGATTTCATATCAACTGCGATGATGGATTCCATTATCTTGCTGATGATTGGAAGTAAGCTGATAGTTGTATAGATATTGTTGCGGTTGTGGAAATTCGCAAACCACCATTCAGGTCCTGTAGGTGAGATATCTCTGTAAGTACATGTGTAGTTAACCCCAAACCCGTTGTTTAGAGGGAATAAATGTGATTCATTCGGGCTGCGACACTTTGAGATAGCCGTTTTTCTGTTCTATCTTTATTTTAAACCAACCATGCTCCAACCATCACACAACAACAACAACAACAACAACAACAACAACAACAACAACGCCAACAGCCACGATCTTTACCTTCACAACTCGCTCCCGCAAACATCGCATCACCACCATTCCAAACAGCACTATGGCCATAAACCACCACCATAAACCCTCCACCACCTTCACCTCTCTCCTTCTGCGGCCATTCCCGCACCACCTGTGAGCACCGACCGTCGGGCTGTCCTGGGCTCGTACAAGATGCGTGCCGAGCCGCGAGTGCAAAATGCGGCCTTTCCGAGGAGAATTCGGATCAGGAATGCTACACGCCCACTTCTGATCCGTCCAATCAGCAAGCGCGGGGCGGTTTGACCCCGCCTCCAGGCGCGTCTGTGTGGAATCGAGATATGCAAATTCTAGGATCAGGGGAGATTCACGCCCCTTTTCCTCCGTCCAATGGGCGAGCGTGGCTCCACCCCCGAGCTCTTCCTGATCCGGAAATTTGCATATGGGTTCTCCTGCCGGCCTATAAAGCGCTGAGCGCAAGGCGAATCGGGGCAGAGTTGGTTTTGGAAGAGCGGAGAGTGGCAGAAAAGCGGAGAGAGTTTTGGACAGAGTCGGGTTGGAGCGCGGAGTGGAGTCGGGAGGCGAGGGCGTCCCGGTGGTTTTCGGCAGTCGGCTGAGGAGAATTGGGGGAAAGAGTCTGAGGAGCTCGGGTCCGAGGCAAGGAAGACGGCGGTCGGCGACGAGGTCGCGGTGGAATCGCTCGTCACGGGACCCAAGCAAGCCAGCTATACTCTTTCCCCAGAGCATCAACAGTCCCCCCCCCTTTTTCCCCCGTGCTGAGATAGTGCGAAAAGGGGGCCCCGTTCCCACCCCACTCCAAGCAGTGCCAACGAAACCCGCGAAGGAGCACGAAGTCGGTGCACCTCCGCGCTGCCACATTTGCGGCTCATCACAAAGACACGGGTAGGACCCACCCGGTCTCGCGGACCTGACCGCTCTTTCAGGTCCCGCGCAAAAATTGGCCCACAGGCCCTGTCTGCCACCTTGTCTTTGAGGGTGGCCTTTTCTTTTGTTTCTGTGTAAACGTGTGTGTGTGTGTGGCGCCAGTCTGGTGAAGTAAAACTGTTAAGTGTTGCCGTGTGTCGGTCTTATTCGGTAGTATCTCTGCGTCATTGTTTCTTTTGTAGCATTTAATATATGTGCATTCTGTTTGGCTGTATTTGTGTGCTCTCTGTGTGCCGCAGAATAAATGTGCATTATGTTGAACTGTTTTCCCCTTTCGATTCGTCTTTTCTTTAATTGAATCTCCATCTTGCTTCACGTAAAGGGTTGGTAGTGGGCTTAATACGCCCGATAATTAATCGGAACCGTCGAGGCCGACGATAACACCGCTCGGTTATCCTGATAGTACGGAACGGATCGCTTAAGCGGCCCGTGTCCGGAGTCGACCTGCGGCGAGGTGCGATTGCCCGGTCTACCCTCCACGTGGGTACTTAGGTCGGTCGAGTTTGGCGAACAACCCTATCCCACGCAGGTGGCCGATTGGCACGATCGTGGTGAGGCCGAAAGGACCACCCGTGACTAGCTCCTGGCGTTAGTCCGAGAGGGTCACGACAGAATTGTCCGTCCGGTGGGCGACGTGCCGCGATTCGAGTCACGTAGCCGTTCGCACGCCGGAGGGCGCGAATTTCGCGACACTGGTGTCAGGTCGTGGGACACAAACCCATCCCCCTCCTCGCGACACTGGTGTAAGAGAGCGGGAAAACAAACTCTCCTGTCTCCAGCTAAATTCACGGGAATCGGTCCAGGGGTGAGAGGAGCGACCCCCGATTCCCTCCAAATTACGAGCGATTTAAGTTAACCCCTTACGAGAAATAAGATGGCGTCTCAAGGCGAGCGGGAGCCGAGGTTGGTAGGAATGGATGTAGAATGTGTAGAATCCATGGCCCAGGATGAGAACCCCGAGCAGGAAAAGTTGGTTGTGCAGGAACACGAACTCCCCCAACTGAACCCAGAGCCCGAAATGGGCGTGGCAGCGGCCGCGGCGTATGACACCTCCCCTCGCCCTCTCCGCCAAAAACCCCCGATCCTTGTCGAACCGACTGCACTCGACAGGATTCTGCAGGCAATCGCAACGAATACGCAACAAATGCACGAAATGAAAACGAAAATGGATACGAATACGCAACAAATGAACGAAATAAAACGAAAATGGAAACAAATGCGTAAGGAATGAAGGAAGAAATGAAAGAACTGCGGGGTGTGACGCAGAACATGGGCCGAAGCCTGTAGGCGGGCATGAAGGCAATAACCGGGGAGCTTAAAATGGCGACGCCACATGTGGGAGCGAACGAGCTGGGAAGGAGTGCAACGGCTGTCAGGCCCGCGGTGGAGGCGGGTGAGGACAAAATAATCGGGAGACGTGTTGGGCGAGGGTCGTGACGGAAAAAGTGACGGTGACCGAGAGGGAAAAATTAAATGGGGAGACCAAAACGTGTGAGACGAGACACAAGGTGACGACAAAGGAAATAAAAATAGTGGAGACAAGGGAGGAAAAGGGTGAAGAAGTGACCGAGTTGGCAGAGACACGGGAGATAGAGGATGAATTGGACGGGGTTGGAGAGACGCGCGCGTGCGCGCGCGCGCACACACACACACACACACACACACACACACACACACACACACACACACACACACACACACACACACACACACACACACACACACACACACACACACACACACACACACACACACGTAGTGGAGGACCATGAGGGGGAGCTGGCGGACTGGTTAGAGTCCCGGTGCGAGCAGCTGGATGGCCTCCTCCAGGAACGAGGGGAGGGAGTCTGTCCCCTTGAGGCGACTCACGACCAGGTGAGTTCCGTCGTGCTTTGCAAGGTCGAGGGGAGGAGTGCTGTGGACAGGTGCACGGAAAGCTTGGGGGGTATGGAGGCCCCGGAACCCCTTGTGGGGACACGAATCCCCAGTGTGGTTGTCCCGGTCTGTGTGGTATCGAGGTGTGTGTTCACGAGTGTGGCGAAATGCGTGCTGCAACGCACGCATAGCGCGGTTGCAAGGGCGTGTGTGAGAGCGACCGGGTGGGTGACAAAGACCCCGTGTGTGTATGAGACCCCAGGTGTGAGTGCGCCCCCGTGTGTGAGTGATGTGTTTGCGAGTGTGCCGGAGTGCGTGCTTCCCAGCACACCGTGTGTAAAAGGGGCACCGCAAGTGGAAGAGGCCATGTGTGTGAGTGAAATGGCCAGTATGAATGGAGCACCACGTGTGAGTGGAGCCGCGTGTGCGCCAGAAACGGCACGCGTGTGCGAGGCACGGTGTGTGAGTAAGGCACGGTGCGTGAGTGAACGGCCGAGTGTGAGAGAGACAGCGTGTGTAAGGTCGCTGTGTGTAAGGGAGATGTCGGTTGGCATGCGGGAGCACGCAGCCGCGTCTCCCGGTGTGAATGTGATGGAGTGGTGTTTGAGTGTCGTGACAAACAGGTGTGCGTGGGTGGAATGGTGACGACTATGGCGACAGAGGAACGAAAGCCGGGTAGCGGCCGTAGAGGTTTTGAGAACCGTGCGGGTTTACCCAGCAGGGAGCGCGAGGTCCGTGCTGTGCAACGCACGAGGCCGCCACGTGCTCGCTTGCGGGAGTGAAGCCCGGTCCGGAAACGCCAGCGGTGGATTTGCCGATCCCGCGGACGGACAAAGTTTAGGCAGGTAAACGAATTCGCGCCCGCCGGCGTGCGAATGGCCACGTGACTCGAATCGTGGCACGTCGCCCACCGGAAGGACAATTCTGTCGTTTCCCTCTCGGTCACCGTCACTTTTTCCGTCACGACCCTCGCCAAACACGTCTCCCGAATTATTTTGTCCTCACCCGCCTCCACCGCGGGCCTCACAGCCGTTGCACCCCCTCCCAGCTCGTTCGCTCCCACACGTGGCGTCGCCATTTTAAGCTCCCCGGTTATTGCCTTCATGCCCGCCTTCAGGCTTCGGCCCATGTTCTGCGTCACACCCCGCAGTTCTTTCATTTCTTCCTTCATTCCTTGCGCATTTGTTTCCATTTTCGTTTTTATTTCGTTCATTTGTTGCGTATTCGTATCCATTTTCGTTTTCATTTCGTGCATTTGTTGCGTATTCGCTGTGATTGCCTGCAGAATCCTGTCGAGTGCACTCGGTTCGACAAGGATCGGGGGGATTTGGCGGAGAGGGGGAGGGGAGGTGTCATACGCCGCGGCCGCTGCCGCGCCCATTTCGGGCTCTGGGTTCAGTTGGGGGAGTTCGTGTTCCTGCACAACCAACATTTCCTGCTCGGGGTTCTCATCCTGGGCCATGGATTCTTCACATTCTACATCCATTCCGACCACCCCCGGCTCCCGCTCGCCTTGAGATGCCATCTTATTTCTCGTAAGGGGTTAATTTAAATCGCTTGTAATTTGGAGGGAATCGGGGGTCGCTCCTCTCACCTTTGGATCGATTCCCGTGAATTTAGCTGGAGACAGGAGAGTTTGTTTTCCCGCTCTCTTACACCAGTGTCACGAGGAGGGGGATGGGTTTGTGTCCCACGACCTGACACCAGTGTCGCGAAATTCGCGCCCGCCGGCGTGCGAACGGCCACGTGACTCGAATCGCGGCACCTCGCCCACCGGACGGACAATTCTGTCATTACCCTCTTGGACTAACGCCGGGAGCTAGTCACGGGTGGGCCTTTCGGCCTCACCACGATCGTGCCAATCGGCCACCCGCGTGGGATAGGGTTGTTCGCCAAACTCGACCGACCTAAGTACCCACGCGGAGGGTAGACCGGGCGATCGCACCTCGCCGCAGGTCGACTCCGGACACGGGCCGCTTAAGCGATCCGTTCCGTACTATCAGGATAATCGTCGGTGTTATCGTCGGCCTCGACGGTTCCGATTAATTATGGGGCGTATTTAGCCCACTACCAACCCTTTACATGAAGCAAGATGGAGATTCAATTAAAGAAAAGACGAAGCAAAACGGGAGAACAGTTCAAAGAACTGCAGGGAGAATTGAGGGAGGAAGGAGAAAGGAAAACAAAGCTCGAACAGGAAAAACGCAAACAAGATGGGGAATTGGAACTACTGAAGCGAGAGGTAAGGGCAAGCCAGTTTAAAAGAGAAATCCTGGAAGGGGAGATAAGAATGGGAAAGGAATGGCACAAAAAAACTGAATGAATACAGTAAAAAAAGGGACGAATCGAGGAGAGTCGGCCTTGGAAGAGCGGAGAGTGGCAGAAAAGGCACAGTCAGTTTTGGAAGAGCGGAGAGTGGCAGAAAAGGCAGAGTCGGTTTTCAAGAGCGGAGAGTGTCAGAAAAGCGAAGAGAGTTTTGAGGCAGAGTCGGGTTGGAGCGCGGAGTGGAGTTGGGAGGCGAGGGCGTCCAGGTGGTTTGCTGCAGTCGGCTGAGGAGAATTGGGGGAAGAGTCCGAGGAGCTCGGTTCCGAGGCAAGGAAGACTGTGGTCGGCGACGAGGTCGCGGTGGAATCACAGGACCCAAGCTCGTCACGGGACCCAAGCAAGCCAGCTATACTCTTTCCCCAGAGCATCAACAATTCCCCCCCCCCTTTTTCCCCCGCGCTGAGATAGTGCGAAAAGGGGGCCCCGTTCCCACCCCACTCCAAGCAGTGCCAACGAAACCCGCGAAGGAGCACGAAGTCGGGGCACCGCCGCGCTGCCACATTTGCGGCTCATCACAAAGACGCGGGTAGGACCTACCCGGTCTCGCGGACCTGACCGCTCTTTCAGGTCCCGCGCAAATATTGGCCCACAGGCCCTGTCTGCCCCCTTGTCTTTGAGGGTGGCCTTTTCTTTTGTTTCTGTGTAAACGTGTGTGTGTGTGGCGCCAGTCTGGTGAAGTAAAACTGTTAAGTGTTGCCGTGTGTCGGTCTTATTCGGTAGTATCTCTGCGTCATTGTTTCTTTTGTTACATTTGATATATGTGCATTTTGTTTGGCTGTATATGTGTGCTCTCCGTGTGCCACGGAATAAATGTGCATTATGTTGAACTGTTTTCCCGTTTCGCTTCGTCTTTTCTTTAATTTAACCTCCATCTTACTTCACGTAAAGGGTTGGTAGTGGGCTTAATACGCCCGATAATTAATCGGAACCGTCGGGGCCGACGATAACACCGCTTGGTTATCCCGATAGTACGGAACAGATCGCTTAAGCGGCCCGTGTCCAGAGTCGACCTGCGGTGAGGTGCGATCGCCCGGTCTACCCTCCGCGTGGGTACTTAGGTCGGTCGAGTTTGGCGAACAACCCTATCCCACGCGGGTGGCTGATTGGCACGATCGTGGTGAGGCCGAAAGGCCCACCCGTGACTAGCTCCCGGCGTTAGTCCGAGAGGGTCACGACAGAATTGTCCGTCCGGTGGGCGACGTGCCGCGATTCGAGTCACGTGGCCGTTCGCACGCCGGCGGGCGCGAATTCGCAACAATATTTTAATCTTCATAAGGATAGTCTGTTTTTGTTTTATCAGGCTGTAATCCAATTTGTTGTAACATTTTGTAGTATTTTATGGTACAATGCACTATCTCAAGATAACAGAAGGAAATTAGATAGAGTAGTGAGAACAATTCGTTTGGTGATTGGCAACGATGTTAAATATTTATAAGTTTTACGTAAAGATGCCATTAATAGGAAATCTCTGACTATGATTGATGATTTAGATCATCCTCTCCATTCTTGTAGAGTTTTTTTATCGGTCAAGAAGTATTTGACTTCCACAGGTTAAAATCACAGTAGATTTAGAAATTCTCCTTCGTTTTGTGCTGCCAGGCAACAAAACGACTCCTTTTCTCGATAAATTTAAATAAGTTGTTGCTGGTGGAGATCTGCTGTTTGAATTATTAATTTGGTATTTCCAAAGAACATATATATATAATATATATATATATATATATATATATATATATATATATATATATATATGTGTGTGTAATGTTGTTTTTATGACATCCATTTTTGTTTTTGATGATGAAGTTTGAACTGTTTTATATGACAGTTGTTTTAAGATTCCTCAATTGGTTTATGGAAGTGGATGTGTGAGTGTTTTACTCAAAGGTATTCAAGTGCCATATGGAGTAGATTTATTGTTCATTTGTTTATTGCACAAAATGACTGGGAAGATGTATTTCGTGTTTTTGCATGATCAATAAACCCATCAATCAATCAATCAACCAATCAAATGGGCACACAAGTCCGGCTACATTGTGGTCACTGCTTTGGTGGGTTTGATTTCCATAGTTTCTGAGAGCAGGATTTTGGTCTCTTTGTCGATATATCAGTGTGGAAACAACCATCAGCCTTGGCCGGATGTTTGTCAGGAAAATTGTGGCAATCCCACATGCTCTTCTAGCCTGACAATCCCACATAAAGGGACATCGAATATGAAGCCCCCAGTCAGCATTCTCCCTCCTCTTCCCCCATTATCTTTACTCTGTAATTAATATTGTACTGGAGATCTCATAGATTCAGCTGAAAGTGCATTACAATAAAGTGAGAATTAAATATTGGAGGATTAACTATGTTTCCCACTCATTCCTCATCAGGCCTCTTAAAGTGTGGCATTATTTATGATACAAGTTGCCCAACTGACTATCAATATAATGAGAACCCTTAATAATGTTGCATTTTCACTTTCGGTGACTTAGAGCTTTGATATAAATTTGTTGTACAAACAATTTACAGTACTATTACCGGGCCCCAATTATTCCCATCTTATTGGGGGATCAGCCAGGGAAAATATTTGGTTCAAGTCTTTCCTGAAGATTTCCAGGCCTCATGTTAAACTGAAGGTGATATGGGAAAGAATTTGTATGAAGAACCTAAGTCCTGCTTTTCAATTTTAGCAATGATGCATCACCCTGCAAGCGACACACCAGGGTGACAATTTATAGCTTAGTTGAGATTCGAGTCCAGATGACACAACTCAAAGGCCAGTCTGCACAACTCCAAGCTACCCTGCTCGTCTTAAACAATATACTGTAGCATATTAAAAAAAACAAATGCACCCTCAAAGACAATGGTATTTGTAACCTTTTTAACACTCTGTCACCTTTTTCTTCCATTAGCCTTGATCTTGTATCAAAACAAAATGCAACTTCTCAGGCTGCTATTAGGATAACATTTAAACACAGTGCTTTCATTTCGTCAAACATTCATCTTAGGTTTATCAGTTTGCAAATCTGGAGGCAAAACTGAATTCCGTTGAACCTTTACCACATGTAACTGTTTTCATTTTAATGAAACTTGATTTCTATTTTAACCTCAGCAGGTTCCTGTTGTATATGCTTATCGTGTGATGTCTATTTCGCAGGTCACCTGAACTTTAGCTTCATACTGAGTGAAGATTATGGCAGGTAATGCATTTTATAACATTTTTTGACCTAAATGTTACACAATGATCAACCAAACTGAGGTTGGCATGTTAAGTCTATCTGAGCTTTGGTTAATGATGCAAATATCACAAGTTCAATCAACCATGTGTTGTGGTGATCTGTTCAGTGTTTCCCAATGTCCTTGTCATTCTTGTAGAAGTACACCGATGTTTTTCCATTTCTTTCAAAAAGATTTTAAACTTTTGAAATTTTTCCCTATGAATCATGAACCACCGGGAACCTACCCCCTTTTTCCCCATTGAACCAATGCCCCATTCGCAACATTTTCCAGTAACGTGTCCCCCACAAATGTCGGGGTCCGATGGTATATCGATGAATTATTTGTGTCATCATAACCAATGTCTGTTAAGAGTATTATTTTGCACCAAAATCTGTTGGAGGATTGCTTCGTGGAAATCAACTCAAATGTTACATCCAATTATTCCCGACCATTTGCAATAACAAGCTTTCAATGCAGTGATTTGTAATATCATCATGTTTTATAACGCACACATTTGGTGTTTCCCCTTTTTCTTAAAGTTATCGGATCCTTTTGCAGATCTTTACCAGAAAAACAGACCTTTCTCCTTTCCTCTACGAATAAGCTTTCCATGTTCCAGACCTATGCAGGTGGGTGTTGCTTGTTGTGATATGTGGGTGTGTCGGGTTTCCATCTTGTCACTGTGAAATGTAATTTGGCATGTAATTGCAGAGCTCGGTTTTTAAGGGTTTTCAAACTTTAGAAACATTCTGAGTGAAAAGGCCTGTTAAGTGCTTGTGTGCACGAATCTGTGACGTGCGAGTACATGTACGTGTTTTGGGGGGGGGGGGAGGGGGGTTTCCATTCCTCACTTGGTTTATCTGAAATTGTAGGGCAATGCATTCTACTCTATCAGGGTGTTTGACTAACTCTGTCCACTGATGTTTCTCAACTCTTACATTGTTGAAATCACGACTTGAAATCTGTGGATGCATTTTTTTGATTTGTGTACTCGTGGAGTAGTTTGAACACAGAACGGACCAGGACGTAACAAAACGAAAAGAACAGTGGGAAGATTTATTGCTGCTCCGGACATTGCCTTTTGCTTGGCCATCATTATCTCCAAAAAATATTTCCACCGTTTTTGTCACCAGGGACTCGCTTGCAGCTCGAGGCCTGCCTGTTTCCCAAATTTCCATATCACGTTTACGTAGCTTGGCCCGTTATCCTTCCATCACTTGTGTCAGGAGTTTAAACATGTGTTTTGTCAATGACTGTTATCGTCTCAGACAATAATGTGGAAAAATCATCCCAGGGTCCCGAAATGTTACAAGCTATCCTCCAGACTAGGGTTTATCTTTGACCTTGACCCAACACAACCAGCCTGGATAACACTTTATATTGTGATTTATTTATTTATTTATTTATTTATTTTTAAACCAAGTTGTGACATATTTTGCAAAATAAGGTGTATGCATATAATTCTGATTTTAGAAAATATGCATGATCATCCATAAATTCATTAATTGTCGTGCTACATTGCTAAATTTGGAATCAAAATGACTGGGTTAATGAGGCCGATGTTAATAATCAATATGTACTCGCGATACCCGTGCACATGCACGGGATAGCAGTACAACATAGCTGGTAGCAGACGACAGACCGTACACGGGGAATGACAAAAATACGCATTGTGCAAAATGCAAGTGGTACTATGGAACGCCAAGACTTCCCAAACATTGTCGGCATGTCCGCTAAGTGCCACAGCAATTTCATCGGGATCGTGTGACGGCGAGCTGAGTTTTTAGTGTGCAAGCTTGGTATTATAATATAGATATCAATACTATCGGTGTGGTTGACAGGAAAATACAAAATTGGCCAAAATATAGCAAAATCTTGTTTGTTTTGGCTTCATGACCGAAAAACTGTACAATAGTTTCTAAAACTTTGTTATGTACACAGTAAAACAATTGGTGTCACATTTTCATTAAACCTGGTGAATAATGAGCTGATATTGAAATCCTTCAATGGGAACCGATATTATGACTCATGTTTAGATTAATATTCACCAGTCAATTCATTAACTACACAGAATAGGACATGCCTTCCCTGTCCTTGCCTAATCATAGTCCGAGGGATTCTGTGATGATGGCGTATTACTTGTAGATAGGCTATGCTATGGCGCTCCTACACATCACTGACAACATTTAATTCCACACATGGGGACACGTGCACTGGACAATTTGTCTGATTCCTAATCATCCATCGTGGTAAATGGGTTTTGGCAGATGTCATCACCACACGTGCATGCACCTGTGTTCTTTGACTGCTTGGTTCTGCAGGTACATCTTGCAGTTGCACAGTTTTTACCTGCGACATGTCATGGGTCTTAAAGAGCTCCGTGTTGCGACTGCTGCTGTTGTTGTTACTGTTTTTGTTGGGATTCTTGTTGGGGTCGATTTTTGAAATGTGCACCTATTGGTCAAACAACTGCCAGACCCCACCCACATTTGTCACTTGACTCCACCCATCCCAGTCACCCAGACAAAATTATATGGCCACCATCTTGGGGCTAAGATATCAGGCCTGCAGGCCTCTGCTGATTATATACTGCTTGGGTTTGTTGCATCAGATTTCAATTGGCTTTATAGCATTACGTAGATTTTGAACAGCCCCATATTGGGGTTAAACAATCTGTGACCGTGTGACGAATCATCTCGTTCTGATATAACCGTGGTGGAGGCTGACATGGCAAGGAAGTGCCAAATTAATATTTTCATAGCGCAGTGAATATGCGTTTCCCAATCGGCCCGTTACCAGATTGGGACCACAGTGCGGCCATTCTTTCATTTATAGTACACAACATCCATGACATGAATTCCTGTGGTAAGGGGGCATCTACCATCAATTATGGGTACAATTTACCACTGGTACGATCCTTGTACCATCCATTGTTAATGCTTGAATGGTGATCAGAAGGATTGTTCAACAAAATGTGAATGGGTCACAATGAGGCTTTATACTGAAGAACCAATATAAGGCTTTACGTTGACTTTGTAATGATGTCTTTGTAAAGGATTATGATATCAAATCATATTCTTGAACTTTGAATCGACTAATATGTTGAGACCTACATGGTGCAACATCACAACCAATGGCAATCATTGTTTATTATAATCATAATAACCACATACCCGCCATTCCCCAGAGGTGCTGGGCGTCAGCCCCGCTGTGGGCAGCCAACTGGGTGGCACACTCCTTACTATCACCGGGAGGCATTTCGACCAGACGGAGGAGTCTGTACGTGTCCTGGTTGGAGGTAAGAGTACATTGCACAATCCCTGAGACAACACCACACTGTGATTGCCACAAGGTGTGTTACTCGTCTCTAGTCAGCAAAATGACTCGTATCGGAACCTCACCATCAATTCTTCATTACATGGTGATGGAGAGGTAGGACCGATTTGTGTAGTTTTTGTTAAGCAGTGGCATATTAACTACAACATCGAACAACTTTGCCCTTATCAGCACACCTGGACTTAGTTCGGTGAGCTTATGCGATCAAGCAGTGTCCGTCGGCGATTGAGTCAGTCAGTCATTCAGTCAGCCAGTCATTCGGTAAATACTTCAGTCATTATCGCTTGAGACAAACAGTTTATTTTGATGAAACTTGCCCACAAGCTTCATAATGTTATGCCTAATGAAGGTGTATTGATCACATCAAAATCTCTGCTCATTGAGAGGGTCTCCAGGGGAGTTTTGACTCCCGCCCCCTCCCTAAAATAGATATGTGCTTTCTTCTCCGAAACTACACATACGATTTTGATGAAACTTGACCACAACTTTCATCACTCATGCTGCATCAAAGTATATCAACTGCATCAAAATGTAAGATTAAAGGGATCTACGGATGGGGGACTTGGGGGGGGGGGTTGAGGGATTGACACCACAGAATAGGTATTTGCTCTCTTCTCTGAAATTACACACACAATTTCAATGAAACTTGACTATAACCTTCATCACCTGTGATATACCAAAGTTTGCTCACGGCTTTAAAAAAATCAGGATCTCAGGGGTTCTGGGGGGGGGGGGGTTGAGTGACTGTTGCTCCTGTTCCAGCTGAGCTTCAGGGCACACAGTGTCCTTTTGAACAGCCAGTTCAAGCCAGCCAGGCATAGTCCAGCTTCATTTTTACTATCACTATCCTCAATTCTAAGTCCAATATACCATTATAGATGCATTTCTGAACTTCTCGTACCCCCTCACATTGTCCATTTTCACTGTTCACCAATATCAATGCATGCATTAGCAGGGCCATTTATGTTGGGGTTGTTTGAGTCAGCGGTGAGTCAGTGAGGCCACTGGAAATCAGGCCTATATTTTATGACTGAAGAGACTCAGTAAATGCACAGTGCCAAATTGGTGGAATTTATTTGTCCTGTTGGAGGATCGATGGGACGATGTGATGTGACTTTTAGTTTGTGTAATTGTATAAATATATCAATGCAAGAGAAGTTTGAGATGAGATGTGAAAAATGAACGATCACAATCTCATTAATTTCAGATTTATATCTGACATTAACGAGAGGCGTTTGCTTGGAAATTGACCTGAAAGTTGTGGAGAAATCTGTTTTAATTTGTGCCAGCAGTTTTTATGGAGTTTTAAACAGCTTAAGGCAAAATTTTCATTTTCATATTATCTGGAAAGACAGTTTGGCACAACTTGTTACTTGCAAAATCGAAGATTTTTTTCAAAGAATATTGATTGGTCAGTCGATTTTGTTATTCCGTCTGTTTGTCTGTTTATCACCTACAGGTCACAATTCTAAACCGATCATCATGAAACTTTACCAAGTTGTACAGGTAGTCTCAACTGAGAAGTCTATTGATTTAAGGTCTAAGGTTTAAGGTCAAAGGTCATCTTGAGGTCAAATTTCTAAAATCGTCATTTTTCATCTGATTGACTTGAAAATTAAACAGCAATTTCATCGTATATTACTGAATTTGGAAACCTACTATTTTTGAGATTTAAAAGGTCAAAGGTCAACTCAAGGTCAAACTTCGAAAATCATCAATTTTCAACTTGAAAATTGTCAATTTACATCCTTTTAACTTGAAAGTTGAACAAGATTTGCATAGTCCATCACTGAATTGGGAAAGGAACTATTTTTGAGGTCAAAGGTCAACTCAAAGTCAAACTTCTAAAATCATCAACTTTCAAGTGAAAAATTGTCATTTTTCTTCCGATTGACTTGAAATTTGAACAGCAATTGCGTAGTGCATCACTGAATTGGGAAACCAACTATTTTTGAGATCAAAAGGTCAAATGTCAACTCAAGGTCAAACTTCTTAAATCATATTTCATCTGAAAAATTGTCAATTTTCATCCGATTAGCCTGAGCTTTGATTAAAATTGTCAATTTTAATCTTAATGAAATGGACAATTTGATGTATCCATGGCAACCTTTGGAAAGGGGCGTGGATTGTCCAAGTATTGTGCTCTGCACAATGACGTTTTCTTGTTTTTTTTTGTTTACTGGCTGACAAACTTGCTTTGTCAGCTGCCCATAACATACCCGCTTGGCCTTTCCATAATACAACAATTCCAGTCAGTTTTCCACTTGCTCACCTTTGTTCTGCCCCTGATAAAACACCAATGAATGGTTGTTGATACTTTGGCTGAATGTATTCTCAGGCTACCATCTGAGAAAGCATTTCAAAAACTTGCACATATCCTCCCAAATATGTCTGTGAGTACCAAGTAGGCTAGGTTTATTGCCATTCTAATGACTTTCAGTTTGTATTTTTATTTCACGTATTTTATGTGTGTTTATCTATGAATAATGTGTTATATATATATATATATATATATATATATATATATATATATATATATATGTATTTATGTATGTTCCCAAAATACAGCCAAAACGGTACATGATAGTGCAAAATTTTTCGGTCCACCTTACCCACCACTCTCCAGTGGTGTGCATTGTCAATTTTGATTCAAATCGGGCAACGAAAAAAGTTCTTAAAAAATCAATTTCCGATTCAGTCAAGTACTCTTCCGAAGAATTTGATCAATGTAAACAACCTCAGCGATATAGTTCGCTGGAACGATCTTTTTTATCAACCGCTGTCACGATGGGAACCCAACGGGTTCACAGTTCATCTCGTGTATATATATATATATATATATATATATATATATATATATATATATATATATATATATATATATATATATATATATATATATATACACACACATATATAGCCTGGTGTGTTGGCGCAGCGGCTTGGGATCCAAAAGGTCCTGAGTTCAAGCCCCCTTGGGCCACTGAATTAATACACCAGGGGGTTGACTCAGCCTGTCATCCTTCTGAGGTCAGCGAAATGAGTGCCAGTGTACTGGGCCGGTGTATACCCCGGTTAAAATAGGTGTACCATATCCCTGTGTCGTAAGAGGCGACCAGGGTTGTCTGGAAGGGCATCCGGCGTAAAACATGTGCCAAATCACGATGCGGATCATACGGATGTTCCGCTGTGGCGACCCCTAACGGGAGCAGCCGAAAGAAGAAGAAGAAGAATATATATATATATTTTTTTGAGGTTCTGTGAAGCCGGCACTCCCCCAAGGCTGAGGCATACAACACATAGTGCTTCCAAGGCAGTTATTTCATTATTACTCATGTTAGAGAGCCCTTCCCTCATGTTTCTTTGGTGTATGGGACAAAATATGCTGCAAGGGCTTTAGATAGGTCTTTGTTCTATCCTTTATTTTATTTACTTTAGTTCACACATGACCCCTCCTGCCTTTCACGCCAGAAATGCACGCATCGTGACAGAGAGCTTCATTAGAATATGCCGCCAAAACCCCGTTGAAAGCGTGCATCATTCCGCAACAGACACTTTGTTTCAACCTTCTCCACACTCAAACCACAATGCTACAACCTTCATATGACCAGCATAACACCTTCCTAAAAATTCTCACAACCTACACTCACTTACCTCATCATAACCATGACAAATGTTTCGATCACCTCACCACAACCTCTACAAATTCCACAACCATAGTCACCACCCTGGATGTCCACCGCTGTCCTTTGAGGATATTGGGGAATCATGGACACTACCTACCATGACAGATGCTTGTGTTTGGAACGATTTGGCATGGAGCTCGAAGCGCAAGTATGCGCTGGAATCCGTTCAACATCACCGAGATAGTTCTGGCACTCCACTCAATCACGACCCCCATTTGGTGTCCAGTGCATGTTCATGGCCAGAAAGCACTCCCGTGGGCAAAGTAGGTCATTTTCAATGTCGGGTCATCGCAGAGGTGGGGCTAATTCTTGGAAGAGCATCCGTGCACCAATGGGGGCACAGGAAAACGCCTACCCACCATCCTGATTCGACTTTGGGCTCCATCCTCACCAGGCATCTATAAAATACCCTGCAAAGGAATTGTAAGAGGTCGTGGTCAGCGTCTGAGTTCTGAGTCTTTAGCTCTGGGTGCTGAGCGAGGAGAAGAGAGTTCTGTCTTGATCGGCAACATGAGGCGGAAGTTGGAACAGAGCAGGTAGAGTGGAGCGCCTGGTGGAGGAGCGAACTGAGCACTAGACCGATCACAGTCATCCGACCATTCGAAGTACATTTACAGACTTTTTCACACGTCTTTGTGAAGCTATCTTCTTACACGTACTCCTATCTTCTGTCTCGTCTGCTGAGGATGCAAAAGAGGTAAAAGAGTGACCCCACCGATATGCACATCTTCCCATTTTCCCTTTTCTGCACCCCACCTGCATTTCATGACACCTCATTTCCACCTTCCAAATCAAATACCTTGGACACCCCCAGTTTTCTTCCCTCCCCCTTCCTAAGCAACTGGGAAGCATGGGCCCGTCGGCCATGCCAGGTACCATAGAGGTTGTCAACACCTTGAACTTTCTCTCTCTTTCTTCGCTCTCTAATTTCCTTGGGTGTGTGTGTCTGATGGCGCTTGGCGTGTTCGTGTATATAAGATTGTAGAAGTTCCTTGTATCGCATTAGCCCTGCACTGTGTCTTCTATTGTCTTTTTTGTAAATATTTGCATCTCACTCGTAAAATAAATTGCTTATGACAGACCATCCTGGAACTTTAGTCTGGTGTTAGGGTTAGCCAGGATTTATCCGACCAGGATAAATGTACCCAAGTTGTTCTGTCTTTACCTCCATTGGTCCAGCATAGTCAACACATTGGTTAACCGGGAAGTTCTTCCCCACTGAATTGCTCTTATTAGCCAGTGCGTACTCGGCAGCTCCACTCAGCTGCAACTGATATGATAAGTTAACTTGAGTACGCATCGAGGGCACAAGACCCCCCTTGATGCTGTTGATCCACTGGAAATGGTAACACATGAAGTAGTGTGAACCCTGCCAGGATTGGCAATACCAATTGGCGCTCGTGGTTAATCCACTGGTGCATGGAGTTATCTGTTCCCGGCGGCCTCAGCACTGGGTATTAGTGAGGAACCTGATTGCTTACCTTCATGGTCAAACTCTAACCTCGGATATCCAAAAATACAAGTGATGCAGGTACGAGTGGCTCCAGTCCATTCCAAGCGAGCAAAGGATGGTTTTACCGCTTCAACAGCCACAACTGTTTCCTCAACGTCAAACTGACAGGCGAGTGTGCTTCCGCAGACAATGAGGCAGTCAAAACGTTCCCTGCTCAATTTTGGCAGCTCATTGAGGATAAGGGGTACCTGCTTTTGCAGGTGTTCAATGCTGACAAGACCAGACTGTTTTGGAGAAAGATGCCAACGCAAACTTTTATCTTGAAGCACGAGGGGACAGCATTGGGCTTCAAGGCGGAAAGGACCAGGTATCTCTTCTCTTCTGTGAAAACACAAAAGGCGACTGTATGATGAAGCCATTCTTGCTAAACAGTTCGCTGAACCTTGAAGCATGAGGGGACAGCATCAGGATTCAAGGCTGCAAAGGACCGGGTATCTCTTCTCCTCTGTGCAAATGAAAAAGGCGACGGTATGATGAAGCCCATCATGCTGTACTGTTCCCTGAACCTGTGTGCTCACAATAGCAAGAACAAGTACACACTGCAACAAGTGGGAGGGCCAACAGGAAGGCATGGGTGACGTAGCAATTTTCATAGACTGGTTCCATAACTGTTTCATAACTGTGGAGAGGTACTTGGCGGGAAAAACCTTGCGTTCAAGGTTCTCCTGCTCATCGCCAACGCTCCTGGCCACCCTGGGGACATGAAGGTGGCTCCCCTGAAAGTGGAGGTGATCTTGCAGCTGCTCGACCAAGTGGTAATCTCGACTTTCAAAACGTGTTGTACCCTCTGCACCTTTTGCCGCATTTTGGATGAGATGAACTCTGACCCAGAGCTCACCGTCAGGTAGTGTTGTAAGGAGTTCAACACAGCCCACTGCATCAGCACAATCAAAGAGTCGCTAGACGAGGTGAGAGCCTCCACCATCAACGCCTGCTGGCACAACCTCCACCATCATCGCCTGCTGGCACAACCTGTGGCCACAGGCAGTGAATAACTTCAGAGGCTTTCCCGACAACACGTAGGAGAAACATAAAATAGTCTGGTTGGCACAGCAGGTGGGAGGGGAAGGCTTTGACGACATGGAGCCTGAGGAGTTGGCTGATCTTATCGCCTCGCATGCCGAGTATGCCACCGAGGAGGAGTTGGATGCCATTACTAGTTTCTGAGGAGGAAGAGGAGGAGGAAGCGGGCAGTGATGAGAAGGAAGAGGCATCGAGGTCCAACCTCACAGTGAAGTTCCTGGGTGAGATGCTGCACTGCATGCAGTCAATGACCGAGAGGCTGCAAGATGCCAATCATGAAGCATTACCTCAAGTTCAAGAGGAGGTTGCATGATATGATGCTCCCATACAAGGAGCTACATCAAAACCTGTGATAATCTGACAAGTAGCTCATGATCACCCATTTTCCCAACCCTAGTCCCTCCACCTCAGGAGCATCAGGATCCTCTTCTGCCTGTCCTGCTTCGCCTGCCTATTCTGCCTCTCCTGCCTATCCTGCCTCTCCTGCATCCCCTTTGGCATGTGACTCATCAGGACCCTTACCTGCTTCAGCTGAAACCTACAGAGAAAGGGTGTGCAGAAAGTCCACAACCCCTTTCAAAATTTTCACCTCTTGTTGCCTTGTAGCCTGGAATTAAATTACATTAAATCAAACTTTTTCCACCTTTATTTACACATCGTAACACACAACTTCCAAATGAAAACCAAATCCTACAAATTTCAGAAAATTAATTAAAAATGCAAAAATAGAATATCTTGGTTGGATAAGTATTCACCCCCCTGAGTTAATACTTGGTGGAAACACCTTTGAAAGCAATTACAGCTTTGAGTCTGTTGGGATAGGTCTCTACAAACTTTGCACACATTGATTGGGAAATATTTGCCCATTCTTCTGTACAAAACTGTTCAAGCTCAGACAAGTTGCATGAAGAGCGTTGATGGACTTGGGATTTTTCTCCATCCATCTTCAGTCATGCCACAGAATTTCAATTGGATTTAGGTCAGGGCACTGACTGGGCCACTCCAGTGCAGCTTTAGTTGTGTGCTTCGGGTCATTGTCATGCTGAAAGGTGAACTTCCATCCCAATTTCAGCTTTTTTGCAGAGGGCAGCAGGTTTTCCTCTTGGATTTTTCTGTATTTTGCTCCATCAATTTTCCATTCTATCCTAACAAGTGCCCCAGTCCCTACTGATGAGAAACATCCACATAGCATGATGCTGTCACCACCATGCTTTACAGTAGGGCTGGTGTTCTTTGGGTGATGTGTTGTGTTGGGTTTGCGCCAAACATAACATTCTGCATTTAGGCGAAAAAGTTCCATCTTGGTTTCGTCAGACAACAAAACCTTTTGCCACATGGCTTCAGAATCTCCAGAGTGGTTTTTTGCATACCTCAAATTGGACTCAAGGTGGGATTTTTTTGAGTAATGGCTTCATTCTTGCCACCCTACCATCCAGGCCAGACTTGTGGAATGCTTGTGATATTGTTCTCACATGCACACAGTGACCAGTCTTTGCCATAAATGTATGTAGTCTTTCAGAGTTGCCATTAGTGTCTTGGTGGCCTCTCTGATCAGTCTCCTCCTTGCTTGGTCATCCAGTTTGAAGGGACGGCCTGATCTAGGCAGGGTCTTGGTGGTACCATACGCCTTCCACATTTTTAATTGTCTTAACTGTGCTCCAAGGGATAGTCAAGGCCTTTAAAGCATTTTTATACCCATCCCCTGATCTGTCTCTCTCCACAACTTTATGTTGGAGGTCTTTTGAAAGCTCCTTGGTGCTCAAGGTTGAGTCTTTGCTGTGAAATGCACTACCCAGCAGAGGAAACTTACAGGAACAGCTGATTAACCTCCACCATCGAAGATGGACGGAGGTTACTGTTTTCACCCGTCTGTTTGTTTGTTTGTTTGTTTGTGAACAGTATTACGGAAAAAAACTCCTGGACGGATTTCGACGAAACTTGGTGAGGGGATTTGGTATGGTCCAAGGATCATGCCATTAGATTTTGGACTTGGTCCAAAGTCCAATATGGCCGCTATGGCGGCCATTTTGAAAAAATATTTTAATTTTTGTTTTTGCATTTCTGCATGTTTTAAGTGATTTCCAACCTCAAAAAAAAAAAAAAAATTAAAATAAATAAACAAAAAAAATTGTTCGAGAAAAAAAACCCAGAAATTTTGCAGCTTTTTTTTCAAAAAAATTTCGATTTTTTTTTTTTTTTTTGGCATTTCCACATACGCGTCAATCTAGTTTAGTTTATTCAATCGTGGTTCAGTAGTGTCTGATCCGTTTTGACCTACAATGAATAGGATATCAGGTTCACTTAAGTGACCCAGCAGTATTGGCGGCGGAGGTTTTGAACTCTACCGAGTGGTCCCCCTCTAGTTTTATTCTGAAATAATCAGAATCACTACAATTTAACACAGGTGGAGGCAAATTAACTTGGTGTGTGATTTTGAAGCTGATTTGTTGCACCTGAGCTAATTATCCTCACTGAAGGAGAAGGTTTTGCATGTTGGTCCGTTTGTTTGTTTGTCTGTTTGTCTGCACAGAACTTTTCCCTGTTGGATTGAGACGGAATTTTCACTACATGTGCGATTACTCATGTTGAATGTTTTAATCATAATTATGATGTCATAGGTCATGTGGTGTAGCAGCCATGTTGGAAATGCAGAAAAACTTTGGACCTTTGTTTTTCTGAAACCGCACAAAGGAAAAAATTGAAACTTGGCACATGGCAAGTACTCGTAATTAGAAATAAATGTGATTTTTTTGATGACGTCATAGATGCCTTCGTTATGATGTCATAATTGCCTATGTAGAATGCCACATCTGATCAGTATGAACATTTTAAATTGTCATCTAGGGATAAAATGGTCCACAGAAAAAAATTTGATGACGTCATCGGTCACGTGATTTGGCAGCCATATTGTTAAAAATAAAAATAACTTCAAAAATGTTCTTCTCTGAAGTGGCTGAACAAATTGAGGCAAAACTTTACAAGTCTGACCACCTATTCATGAGGAACAAAAGTTTCACACATATGATGTCATAGGTCACATGGTTTCACACATATGACGTTTCACACATATGATGTCATAGGCAGCCATATTGGATTTACCCTAAAACCTATAAAAAAAATCTTCGCTAGAACAGCTGGACAAATCGAGGGGAAACTTCGCACAAAGGTTCCCCAAGCCATGAATGTGCAAGTTTGTTAAGGAAAAATTGATCGGTCACATGGTTTGGCAGCCATATTGGATTGAAGAAAATTTTTAAATAATGTTTTCTCTGGAACCACTTAATCCATCCATCCATCGGGACCATACTTTGTGCAGAGCATTGGTGCTGCCTAAGCAGTTTCCTTGGCTATTGGGTACAATCCTGACAGGTCGCCACTCCAACACAGGATACCAGCAAGCTGGCACTCATTTTGCCGACCTCAGGAGGATGACAGGCAGAGTCAACCCCACCTGACAGGCAGAGTCAACCCCACCTGACAGGCAGAGTCAACCCCACCTGACAGGCAGAGTCAACCCCAATTCAACAGCCAAGGGAATTGGAACTCAGGATCCTGGGATCCCAAGCCCACCACCCTAACCCTTAAGCCATCACCAGAGGCAGAGATCAATCGACGTGAAACTTCACATTTATGATCTCGTTGTGATGGGGAATGCAATTTTTAAATTTCAAGTTAATCGGATGTATGGCCTGACAGCCAGAATTATTATTTTTTTTTAATCTGGGGTTTTAAAATTTATTTATTTTTGATAAAGGCTCACTCAAAAAAAGAAAACAAAATTCACTTGGAAGATGTGGGTTACGATGTGTAAATAAAGGTGGAAAAAGTCTGATTTAATGAAATTTAATTCCAGGCTATAAGTCAAGAAAAGGTGAAAATTTGAAAGGGGGTGTAGACTTTCTATAGGCACTGTGTATGTATGTTAAATACCCACTAACATCTCTCACCTTTGAATGGAGGGAATAACGAATTAGATCTCACCAAATCAATTAACCCAGGTGCCCTGGATTATATAAATAAATGGACTCCTCTTGTTGCCGAAGAAGCTCCATGAAGCAACCACAAAAGTCTACCAAGGTAACCCCTTTGATGTTTCAAACCCTCCCAGAGTTTCTCCACAGTTGTAAAGACGTTCACAAATAGTACACACATGAGAATCCCAATGCCACACTCCCCCTCAGCTGCCGGACCGGTTTCATCACTTATTGGTGAATCGTCGGCGACATCCATCCAGAAGATAAATAGAATGTCCTATACGATGGTCGTATGATGATAACATCCATCAAATCAAATTGCAAACCTGAACTTTTCTTTATAACTATCTTTTTAATGTAATTAACAATGCGTTATAATTGATATAATGTTTTGTTTTACTCCATATGTCTGCATAAAATGCTCCAACCACAATCGCTCTATCCTACTAAATTAAATAAGGCAATTCTCTGTATGTATGTTTGTATGTACATCTGAAAATCATAGAAAAACACAGGACTGGCCCGATCTCAACCAAATTTTGCACGTGTTGGTAGAACCCATAGTAACCCCCCCTCCCCCGCAATTGGGTGTGGGGAGGGAGGGGTGTGAGCCGACTTGGGAATGCTTCCCGAAGGGAGAAAGTGTTTCTTGTTCCTTGAAGATAGTCTGAAAATTTGTCGAGCTTAAAATGTAATTCATTTAGTGTTTGGAATTCTTTTATTTTGTAATCCTATGGAGGCTGACGAGAGGAGCCATGGCTCAGAGAAAATGCTTTTTAAAAGCCACCTAGAATTATCATGGATTTTATTCAATGAAGGTTGATGAGAGTATGTTAACCACCATATGGGAATTGAGGTGCCGCTGACATTCTGAGCGTTGGCCCTCCGGGCTACGTCAACGCAAAAGAGGTCTTCTGCTTTACTTTGTTTGCTCTTCTGCTCTGACAGTCACTAACAGACCCTCATTGACTTTCAGTTGCTAAGATCCCCATCGTCGGTCTCATCTGCCAATGCAAACCAACACTTGCCTTCACAAATACGAGTATTTCATTGAACATACATTCATAGTATTCAAAGTATGATGTCTACTATTGAATTCTTTCTTTTTTGAAGATCACATGTAACTTGGCTTCCCCTCCCCATATCTTTCCCTACCCAGGGCAAACATGCCGTGTTGTTGAAGTGAATGACAGCAATATCGTGTGTGAAACACCTGCTGCTTTGCAGGGATTGAACAGCACTCTGCATCCAGGTCTCCATCCCTTATCGACGCCCTTTCAGCACCGGTTCCATAGGAAATTCACCATTAATTAATAGAAGGTTTTTTTTTCCCCCTTGTCGTAGCTTTTATGTTGTCAGGTTACATTGTCATTTTGGGTTGCAGTGGATACTTTTCATTTCATTTCATCCCCTTGGGTTGTTTTACACTTCAGGCTTAGGATTGGATTGAAACTTACCATTGCAACCGTGATAATGAGTTGAAGTTGTAAGAGCGAAAGTGAATTAATTGTTTTCAATCCTAGGGCTTGGTATCAACACAAGAATAATGATCTTGATTATCATGGTATATTGTTGTTTTTATTTATTTTGTTGTGCATTTAGGAAATGTCAATTACGTGCTAATAACAGTCGCAATGATATCATTGGCTTTGAAGTGGTTGTCCAGCTAGAAAGATGACTTCCAAAAAAAAAAAAACAAGATGTCTTACATCCAGTATATATTACCTGGCTTCTCTCTCAGTATAATCGGCTTAATATCCCATTGAAAGAAGTTTATTCCTTTGAAGCAATGCCCTGCCTGCGCAGCTCAAGTATGAAAGCTAATAGTATTGTCAGCAATCAGACCCAGAGTAGACAGCTCACAGGTGAGTGCACCACCACTGAGTTGTCCTGTCAGCCCAATTCGGATGATTCGTATCTACACCTACTCGAGTGCAGCAAATCATTTCCTGATCATCTCCCTGAATATAAATTTCAATGTAATGCAAGCACTGAGGGTAGCATCAATACTGTTGAGACCAAAGGTGCAGTGTAGTCCCTGAGGGCCAATTGACTATCTCAGGGAAAGGTATTGCATGACCCCAATGGTCCCAAATGACCTACTCACTACAATTCAATCGCAGGAATGGTTAATAAGTAGATCAGCCATGATGCAATAGCAGTTCTTCACAGTTTAGTCCAGTTAACAAACAATATAAATCTCTTTATCAAACTATGCTCATGCTACAATTCCAGCAATAAATGATACCTCATTTAATTGTCAATCAAAATCAAATAACCAATTTTTATCCTTTGAGGACTTGCATTTCAATTAATTGTTGAACAAAGCACTTTCAGAACCATACAGATTGTTTGCTACAATGTATTATAATCTTTTTTTATGTAATTATATTATCACTTATTATTTATTACTATTATTATATTATTAATTACTTATGACTTATTATTATATAATGTATTATAATAATATAATGCCACATGTACATGTATGTACATGTATTATAATCTTTCCATTGCATATAATCACAAAATTAGGAAGTAAGTTCATATGCAGAGGTTCCTAAATAGAGACAACACAAAAATGAGTTCGTATTATGGCGCTCTGTTTTTTTCTCCATAGCTTTTGTCCACAATAAGTAGGTTATAAATATGAATGCTGAAAGGACGAGGGGAGGGAATGGGCGATGTTTAGCTCACATTTTCTCCATTGTGATGTATTGCAATTCTTGGAATCGGACAGCACTCGATAATAGAGGAGCTGCTGTTCGCATGTCACAGGCTGCACATGTACATGCCACAAGTTATTGGCAAGATTGTCACTCTCAGTAGCAGCTTCACCTGGATTCCATCCCAGCACAACTCGCTCACGTCCCTGGCTTCAAGTGGATGCATTGATTCCACTTTGCTTTGGCTGGTCTCATCATCCCTGTCCTTGTCCTCTCTACCGGGCTCTCCATCCTTTATTGTCCCAATCACCAGGCCTCTGCGTCCTGCTGTCCATGGTTCTCATATTCTCTGTGGTTCTTGTAAAGATTCCAACTCCCCCGTGAACATGTCTTTGCATCTTGACCAGTATTTTTTGACCACATGAGGTCCTCATCTCATAACTTCTGGCATCGCAAACCCTTTGTGGGCAGTGGCCAGGTGTGTTACGGTTTTACCTGCACTCTGGAATGTGTAAGATCTGGCCCCAGCATGTTGGATCTTGAGGAAATAATTAATCTTTGGTGTCCTCTTATGACGTAATGCTTTAATGCTCTGTCCATCCTTCGAGCCAAATGTAAAGTCCCTTCGCTAAATTAACATAGTGATTCAGATGAAAGATGATGGACAGAAGATGCAAACCTCATGAAAAACACTTTGTACTCGAATGAACATTTGTTGTGGTTCACTAGCAGCAATTACAATTCCTTAATTTATGGCACCTTAATGATTCGTCCAGCAGAGCAAAGTTTGAAAAGCATTAAAAAAACAAAAATCCCCAAATGATTAGGCATACATTACATAAATGCACGTTCCAAAGTGAGATCATAAAGAAACGCATCACATTTTATCGTGCTATATTCCCCCAGTTCAAAAGTGTATTGAGGTTAAAGTAAAAATGTTCTGCTTTAACAGGTGGTCGAGGCTTGCTTCTGGAAGTGTGGAACGATTCAAAGCCATTTAAACTCGAAAGTGCCACGATGTTCGACTCTGCCACGCCTGGCTATGATTCTGGTTGGGTTGGACAGGCCTCGATGCGGTGGCCAAACAAGCATCTTTTCACAGCCCGCTTCACTGGGTTTTTTGTTCCACCATTGTCACAATTCTACACCTTCTACATTCGTGGAGACGATAAATTTCTGTTGTTCATGAGTACCAGTGGACGCCCAGAGGACAAGGTGCTGTTTGTAAGGGAGAATGAACCTTTCATCAGATATGTGACGGCATTATGCACACACACACACACCACTCATGTTGAATGAAAAGCTATCCTCGGTGTGATTCTTGATGTCGCTTCTTTTATGGCCAACAATGGTGGAGAACACTTGACATTGGTCAGTGCTAATGACACCTCGCAGGGATGAAAGAATTCCAAATAGGAAACTCGATCTTGCTCTGCCAAGCAGATAGACTGTGTTGCTGCACTTGTTTGTTGTCGAGGTTACGATGAGATGTAACGAGTGGTGCAAACGAAGTTGAGACGATGATCAGCCAAAAGGAAAGAAAAACATCGAAGAATCGGGATGATAGTGCGATCTGCAGCCAACTGCCATTTTAATTTGACCTTATGAGGAATGGACAACACAGGAGCTGATTCATACTATTGTCCTGCAGGTGAAGGTCGCTTGGAGCAACAGAGTAAGAAGAAGCTATTTTACATCTTCTTCACAGAAGTCTGTGCCAGTTTTGATGACCGCTGGAAAACCGTGAGCCCTACTTTCCTGTTCGAGTCTTTATCATCAATGAATCATCAATTGTTATGACTTCAGCTATTTATCAATAATTGTTATAACGACCGCAGTTGGGGAAAAGTGTTATGGATTTATTTGTCATGTACTAATGTCCTCGTAAAAGTACATCATCTCCGAACACCATTCTCGTAACTTGTGCGGTTTGTCGTCTCTTTATTCTCTTGTGCCTTGTGATCTCACGCAGGTATTATTTGGAGCTTCTCTTCCAGCAGTATAGAGGTAATGCATTTGTGGATATGGCTGTGGCCTGGCCGAACACCAGTTTCACCAGCCAGCAGACGAATGACGCAGTGAATGAGGAGCAGTGGCTCATAACTGCATTATCCAAGCTACCAGAAATCCAGGTAATCTTTTCATATCCTGTTACTCTCCTCGTACTGAATCTGCACATTCCCTCACTTCCTCTAATCTTTTCACTTCTGGCCCTATTTCATTCACTGTTTATCTCCTCGTATTCCTGTTCTGTTGCTCTTGCCCGTTTATTATCTCTCCAATGCATGTTATATTGCCATGCTGTGCTGTTGATATTTCTTTGAATGCTTCCTTTATTTCATGTCATCGTTTTCCATCTCGCATCACAACAGCGCGTGAGCCTTCGGGGTTGGCCGACTGAACCGTTTAAGGTCATTCACGAAGAGCAGGAATTGACTGTGAAGAATTCCTGCCACCAAGAGCCATTTACGTGCTCTGAACACACTTACCGGCTGCAGTACGCATCAGCACGCACAGGCAGGACAAGCATTCCAACAACACACCTGTGTTACAGCAAAATATCCTGGTTGCATCAAAACTTGCTTGTTATTACAATATATCTGTGAACGGTCTGTAAGATGTAGGCTGGTTTTCTTGCTTGCATTCACTTGGGGAAAATTCAACATGTACTCTATCGCAACAACATGAAACCATGATCAGATTCCACATTACTATTCAATAATTGTTTCCCTTCTGTAACATGACTCATCTCTGATCTCCAGCCAGTCATTTCTGGTCGCTACAGTCACTAAATCATCGTGGTAGGATGACAGATGCTGAAAGAGTAGTTCATTGACCATAGAATTTGGTCTTGCCATGGCTGAGTGCTTTGCAATTCGCTAGTCACTCGAACTTGCACTCGTCGTACTCGTACATTTATTACAAATGCCCGCTTCTATGTCAGGGTTGGATATTTTAGCATGTACAGGAGAAAGATACACAATGGAAGTCATGCCCCCAGCTTAATATTACAAAGTTTCTTCCCTAAAGTTGGTGAATTATAAAGTTGAAGTGCTCAATGACAAGGCTGACTGAATAAATTGAATTTTTATAAAAGTTAATTTTGTTGCCACCTTTTCATCCAATTTCAATTATATCATGGGGAACTGTAATTTGATGTTGAGAAAGGTTACGTATATATATATATATATATATATATATATATATATATATATATATATATATATATATATATATATATATATATATATATATATATATATATATATATATATATATATATATTGGTCTCAGTTTAACAAAAAGTTTTGTGACATTTCTCGGACAATCTACATAATAGTTACTCTGAAGACCGACTGCTTTTCTTCTGCTTTCACTCTTGTCAGTCTCACACAAGTTTCTTTTTTTATGCTTTATTACCTCCACCACCGAAGGTGAAGGAGGTTATGTTTTCACCCCTTTCTGTTGGGTCACCAAAATAGGTGACCATTATTATCAGTAATTCTGTCTGTTTGTTTGGATGTTTGTTTGGATGTTTGTTCGGTTGTCATCAGCATAATTGGTAGTAAACGTGGGCGGATTTTGACCAAACTCGGGTGGTCGGTACATCTTATGACCTAGTGCTTTGGAAATTGTGATGGTTGCTAGGGACGCTTCGGTTCCCTAGCAACAGCCGAAAAACCTTCAAAATCGGTACCATTCACGCGAAATCAATTCCGAAAGCCATTATCCCATGTAGGGTTATGAAATTTGGCAGGAATGATCTACAGGTGATGCTCTATCAATATATTCCGGTTTTTGTGATATATGGAATACTTTACCTGCAGCGCACCCTACAATTCGGGTATGCGCAAAAATTGGCGAAAATTGAAGGCCCCCAAGCAATTAGGTGAGTGCACCAATACAAATGAAACTTTACAGGTTCATGGTACTCAATGAGTACTACAACTTTGCCTCAGGACATATTGACCGATTTCGCTTAGGTCAGGGGTCAAAGGTCAATTAGTGCAAAAATCGATAATATGCGAGAGCTGGAGGTGCCTTCGCGCCAAATGCTACTCCTCCTAGGGTTATGGTCGGATGGTCATGAAAATTCACACTAATTGTCTGGAATCCATTGTGCACAAACGATCAAGCCGGTTTTTCAATTTAGATCTTTGTTCACCCACAGCACCCCCTCGAACTTTGGGGATTTCCGATTTCAAACCGCATTTTCGGTATTTTCATTCAAATGGATTCCGAGTATTTATCAGTAGATGGAACTCGATGAGATTTGATATGCATAATCTTAAGGTGATTCCCTATCCGCTACATGACATCAATTTTGCTCTATATCTTATAGTTTCCATGCTCGGAGACCCATCGCCGCCTACCGGCTTGTCTCTTAGTTTGCTTGTTTGTGTACGGGATATCTCAAAAAGTTGTGGACAGACAAAAGTTGTGGATGAAATTTTGTGGACAGGTTCGGTGTGTGACAAGGATGAACTGATTAGATTTTGGTGAATATCCGGATCCGGATCCGGATCTGATAATTTTTTTAAAGTGATTCTTCAACATTGAGAGATTGGGCCAAAAATGATATATAGCACGATAACTCAAAAAGTTGTGGAAGGATTCGGATGAAACTTGGTGGACACAGGTGGGTGACAAGGATGAATTCATTCGATTTTGGTGAAGATCCGGATCTGGATCTGGATACAAGAGTTATTTAAATTTTAAAGTGATACTTCACCATTGAGAGCTGGGGCCAAAAACAATATAGTACTGTATAGCATGATGTTTCAAAAATGTATTGGACCCGATAAGTTCTCGTGGATCCGGCATTACATGGCGGAGGTATTCACTCCACCGAGTGCCCTTCTAGTTTGTTTAGTGAATACAATGTAAAATACATTGCCTGTTCATGTAATGCAACATAAATGGTTAAAATGCATTATTAATGTAAAACTATCCACCTAAACTACAACACCACCACCACCAACAACAACAACAACATCAACAAGAAAAACCTATCTCTGTTGGAAAGCAATATTTGTAGAGAGGTTTTTTTTATCATCAGGATGTCTTTTGTAATTCATATATTTGTCACGGGGAACGTGGGATGTTTTGCTTCTCAGGTATATTGGTGGATTGGAATATGGGCAGGTTGGTAAAAGTCAAATTTCAACAGTATTAGATGCCTTTTATATACACGCTAATAGACTTCAATCCATATATTTATGTCTTCTTTAAGCCTCGCGGCATTTCACCAGAGTTGTATAACTTCTGATTATTTCTCCAAACAAGTTGATGCTTCCCATTTCTATCAAAGGTATTGCAACAAGCACATTATCACTAGGATTTTCTGAACAGACTTTCAGAAATAGTGTATATCTTTTATATGGAGTCGAGGCTCGTGGAGGAGCCAGAACTAGGACATAACAGTACGAAAAGAAACAGAAAAGATCATGTGTTTGGATGGGGGAATGACCTGAGATGGTAGTGAACAGCTGTCTTGAATCCCTGAAGGGAGGATTGTGATTGAACAGACTGAAGAAGTTGGCTCCGTAGGTGAGAGAAAAGAGGAATCGATGAGTGGAAGTGAGCAGTGAGTCTGGATTCTGCGAGTTTCACCAGTATTGGGTTAGTGGTTGACTGTACCAACCCTGCAGAAACCTGGGGGGTGGGGTGGGGGAAGACAGAGCACAGAAAGGGCAGAGGGTACAAGACCAGAAAGGTAGTAGAAGAAGGCAGTGAGACCACCAACCTGTCTGTGATGTGAAACTGATAGGCCCAGAGACTCACCTTCATTGCGGGAGATCTCAAATTATCATGAAGGCCCTGGTTTCCATGGCGTCAAGCTGAACAAGGTATGAGGCAGGGGCATCACCCCATCGGGGGACAGAAACACTCCATCAGGCTCCTTAGGAAGGCCTTATAAGTAGATAAAACTTCAGATGTGCTAAGTAAAATCTTTGCATGATGGAGAATGCCCAGTTTGGAGACTGGCTTTGCAGGCGAACTTAGATATGTGGTTTGCTCAAAAATATCATGGCTGATGGTGAGGCCAAAAAACCTCCATGACTGAACTTCTTCAAGAGGTTTTTGAGGAAGTAGATGGGAAGGTTCACCAGACAGTCTTTTCAGAGAGACAGAGTGAGGGTGTGAGATTTGTCAGGATTGAAAGACATATTCCAAGTGTTGGACCAGCTCATGACTCTATGAAGGTCTGCAGAGAGGCAATGTCTGCAGAGATCTGCCGATCTGAAGGATGAGAGATGCTATGGCAGAGGGTGGAGTCATCGGCAAAGAGATGAAGAGGAATTTTCAGAGAGTCAGAAAAATAGTTGATGATGAGGAACCCAAGACATTGATTCTAGGCCCAAGACATTGGTTTGGAGCACTTCAGCTTTAACAGGGAGAGGAGATGAGAGGATCCCATTGAGAGCCATGTTATGAGAATGGTGATGTTAAAATGGAGCTATGAGAGAATGGAGGAAGTTGGTAAGCCATGAGAGGAGGTGGCCTTGGATGCCAGAGGCAGAGAGTTTGGAGAGCAGGGCGGAGTGCCACTCACTGCCAGACTGCATCAAACAATATGTCTCGAGAGATGGCCCTGATCTCGTGTCTGAGACCGAGAGTGACCCAGACTGTATCTGAACCGATGGTCTGAGATCAGGCCATTTGATAAAATAGAAAATGTTGAAGTGGACAAGGATTTGTTGGCCAAATTAATGTCGTTAACAAAGATAAAACAAGTTCAATTTTGTTATCAAAACAAAAACTCAACAAATGGAGGATATTGTCCATGGAATAACAATTCATTAGATCAGGTATTATATGAATGGAAAGCATTACTTCAAAAGACTCAGAAACTTGTGTCTATGGGCAAGACTTGAGAGTGAGACATATGTAATACACTGCTATAAATTATTTATGAACGAGCAAAAGTATCCGTCCCCAGTCATGGGGAAGGTTTAAGCTAATATGTCAATTTAAATTATTTCATGGACTTTAAAAAGGTTATTTGTGTTGCACTCTGGGTTTCACTCAAAGCCAAAGGTCTGAACTACTCATACTGTCCACCGCAAAATGGTGGTGAAACATTGGGCGGCAGAGGTGGGATTTGTCGAAAAAGAAGGCAAAACATAGCTATTTTAAATTGTGTGTTAATCCATTAAGATGTTTATTAAATCTTCTTTAATCCAGATGTTCATGTGGATTTTAAAGATTACTGGAAGGGACAGTGAAGTGACTGACGATACTGCATCAAGAAAAGTGAAATAAAAAATTCAAAATAACCAATCAGCACCTTTCCAAATGCAGCGTGGGAAGCGGTCGCTGTAAACGGTAGACAGACAAATGCATGGATAGACACCACAGATATATATATATATATATATATATATATATATATATATATATATATATATATATATATATCAGATCAAGACCAATATAGCACTTGTAGCTCAGTTTCTTTGAGATTCATGATTAAATCACAAAATGCAAGTTCCATATTTATTTGTGTTTCAGTCAATGTGGAGTCAATTTTTTTTATTTTCAGTCAATTTTTAAGTTTCACTCATTCAGTGGAGTGGCTTGTTATTTCTCCTGTATCATGTACCTAGGCTTGCTCCCAGCTGATGCTAGTGCCCAGCAAGTACAGGCTGCAATATCTGCTTTGCCTGGGATTCATACTGCAGAGGTTCTTGTTAAACGACAAGCCCTCCCCTCTGGATTCCTCTATCAAGTGACATTTATTTCCAAACTTGGTGAGCTTGGTAAACTACATGTGGTTGTCTTTAAACTTTCTAGTCAAGCTCTGAAGTTATTTATTTATCCAGTTGTGCAAGCAACGATGGTCAGGAAGCAATTACAGTGCCTTCAGAAAGTATTCACACCCCTCGACTTTTGTCACATTTTGTTGTGTTTTAGCCTGAATTTAAAAATGATTAAATCTAATTTTTTGTCACTGATCTTCACAAAATACCCCATAATGACAAAGTGAAACTATGTTTTCAGCAATTTTTCCAAATGTGTTGAGAATCAAACACGCAAATATCTAATTTACATAAGTATGCAGCCTCCTGAGTCAATACTTTGTAGAAGCGTCTTTGGCAGCGATTACAGCTTCGAATCTTCTTGGGTATGTCTGTATCAACTTTGCACATTTGGATTTGGGGATTTCCTCCAATTCCTCCTTGCAGATTTGCTCAAGCTCTGTCAAGTTGGATTGGGAGTGTCGGTGAATAGCAGTCTTCAAGTCTTTCCACAGATTCTCAATGGGATTCAAGTCTGGGCCTTGGCTGGGCCACTCAAGGACTTTCACGTTCTTGTCAGAAGCCATTCTAGTGTTGCTTTAGCTGAATGCTTGGGGTCATTGTCTGGTTGGAATGTAAATCTTCACCACAGCCAAAGGTCTTTTGCACTCTGAAGCAGGTTCTCCCCATGGATTTGCCTTTATTTGGCTCCATTCATTGTTCCCTTTATCCTTACAAGTCTTTCAGTCCCTGCCGCTGAAAAGCATCCCCACAGCATGATGCTGCTACCACCATTCTTCACGGTCAGGGTGGTATTTGTTGAGTGATGAACTGTGCTTAGTTTCCGTGAGACGTAGCGCTTTGCATTCAGGTCAAAGATTTCCATTTTTGTCTCATCAGACAACAAATCTTTTGCCTCCTGCTCTCAGAATCTTTCGCGTACATTTTTGCAAACTCCAGGCATGCTGTGATGTGCCTTTTTCTCAGGAGTGGCTTCTGTCTAGCCACTCTCCCATAAAGCATAGATTTGTGAAATGCTGCAGAGACTGTTGTCTTTCCAGCAGGTTCTCCCATCTCAGCCATCTCTGTAGTTCTGTCAGAGTGGTCATTGGGTTCTTGGTCACCTTCCTGACCAAGGTCCTTCTTTCCTGGTTGCTCAGTTTCTGTGTCGGTTCTGTGTCGGTCCATGTTCTTTTCATTTCCTAATGATGGAGCTCACTGTGCTCTTGGGAACTTTCAACACTCTATAAATTTTTTTATACCCTTCCCCAGGTTATATCTCCAGGTTTTATCCTCACAATTCTATCTCAGAGTTCTATAGACAGTTCCTTGGATTTCCTCGTGGAGTTGCTGCTCTGGCATGCACTGTCACCTGTGGGACCTCATATACCTCAGAAAGGTGTGTTTCTTTCTAAATCATGTCCATTCGATTGAATTGGCCACAGGTGGACTCCAATGAAATTGTAGAGACATCTCAAGGATGATCAAAGGAAATTGTATGCACCTGAGCTCAATTTGGAGTGTCATATCAAAGGGGTTGATTACTGTTGTGGTTCTTTGAAGCAGGCACTCCCCCAAGCAATGGCAGACAACATATAGTGGTCCCAGACAGTTATTTCATTACTCTTCATTCAGTTAATCCTTCCATTATGTCTTGTGGGTATATGGAACAAGATGCGTTGCATAGGGCTTTTAGATACGAGGTCTTTAATTGCAATTGCTGTTCGTTCACCTATTCTATTTCACTTTACTTCACACACGACCTCTCCACCACATGCATGCATGTCTGCTACAGACTTGACAGTGACACTACCCGAGGAGTGTGATGAACATATGCGCACCATTTCCCCCATTCAAACCGCGTGCCATTCACCAATGGAAGTTTCACCTCAGACCCTCACCATGCTCACCACAATGCTCCAACCTTCACCATAATCACCACAATGCCGCCTAAAAATCCCCACAAAAACCTACGCTCGACCTCTTCACTACAAATACCTCCTCACCACAACCACTTCAACCGCTCCCAACACTTCAACGTCCTTACCACCAACACCATAGCGCTTTCCTCACCTCACTACAACTGCCAAAGCCACAGTTAGAGCTCTGTTGCGAGGCTAAGCCTGGGAGCTGGTGGGGTCATTTTTGGTTCTGGAGTCTGGCGGGGTGGGTCTACTTCTCAGGGTGGCGTCTGCGTGCCTATAAGAATGTTCATTTATGCCTACATGGCATTTTGATCTGGTCTTTGGCTCCTCCTTTGTCCAGGCATTATAAAATAGTGACAGGTCGCTGAGTCAGGCATCTACGAGCCAGAGGCAGTCACCGAATGAGAGCGACACTCACCAAGCCATTTCAGGCAGTCATCAAGCGAGAGCGACACTCATCGAGCCATTACAGTCAGTCACTGAGCTCGAGCCGAGCGAGGAGTCACCAAGTCATTGATGAGGAGTTGTCGGGTCATCACTGGGTCATCACAGGGTTATTTGGGCTCGGCTTCCGCTTTGTTCTGCAGCCAATACTCATAACCATTAACATTTACAGATTTTCTCATGTGCCACGTTAAGTTCTCCTCTCACTCTTTCTGTTTCTCCCATCTACTGTCTCGTCTCCTGTAGATGCAAGTTACGAAAAGAGCAATTACAGATACGAACTCCTTCACTCTTCTTCTTCTGCACCTCATCTGCATCACATTTGCCCCTCATTGGCACCTCCCACTCATACACCATAGACACCCCCAGTTTTCTTCCCGTCTCCCCCCTCCTAAGTGACTGGGAAGCCTAGGTCCATCAGCCATGCCAGGTATTGAAAGAAGCCAAAACCCCCTCAACTGCCTCTCCTCTTTCCTGCTCTCTCTTTTCCTCAGGTGTGTGTCTAATGGTACCTTGAATGTTTGCATAAGATAAGCATGTGTAAGTTCTTTATATTGCTTTAGCTCTGCCCTGTGTCTTCTCTGTTGTAAATAATTGCATTTCTTTTGTCACACCCCACAAATCCTTGCTTTCCCGACTGTACATATTGCTAAATAAAACCCTTTTGATTATTGTTCACATACTTTTCCTCACCCTTACAAATAAATTGTTTATGTTAAAAATGTACCCAGCTTTTCCTTCATTGGTCCAGCATCGTCCGCATGCTAGTTTAACCTGGAAGTTCTACCCCATTCATTTGTTCTTGTTAGCCAGTGCACACTCACTGTAATGCTCGACAGTAATCCGGGTGTGCACTGACGACACGAGACCTCCCTTGGTTCGGCCATCCTCCAGTAAGGTATCACGCGAGGTAGCGTAACCCTTGACAAGGATTGGCAGTGCTAATTGGTGTTCATGGTTGCTTCGCAACCCGCCAGTGCGCGGAGTTATCTGTGCCCGGCGGCTTCAGTACTGGGCTTTCGAGAGAGACCCGAGTGCTTCCCCTCGTGGCAGCCTCGAACCCCCGAGTCCGTAACAATACTTCTTGACTTAAGACTTGCAAATTTAAAATGCCTCTTTATTTCTGGTTAATTTGCATTTTTATTCCATACATTTACTTTAATGCATTGTGTACATATTCATGTAATTTTATGATGATTAATATTATTATTCTTTCTATACATACTTGTAGTATGTATACATTTGTAAGTTTGTTTTATTTTTGCAAACTTGATAAATCTCAGTCTGCAGGCCGCCTTGTTCACTGTTTGACGTACTTTATACAGTAAACCGAAATTAATGAAAAGGACATTGTGGGGTATAGTGGGGCAGATAACAGCAATTTTTGAGAGGAATCGTGCAAATGATGATACAAGCATCAAATTTGGCCCATTTGTTCTCCAGGGGATTCAAATCAAATCTGCCTGATTGGCCATTTGAAAATCCAAATTTTGAAAAATTTGAAAAAAAAATAAAAACTTCAAAAAAGTCAAGATCACGAATCGATGTTGGATGCTGGCTGAGATTGGTGAATGTTTCAGAAACATCATCAAAGACGTTCCAAGTCTGCCATGCAGTTTTCTTCCCTTTACCGCGGAAGGCAGACACGATGTCACATCCAGTGAACGCATGGAAGTATGGGATCCCTCGAGCTTTCTCAGGCCCTATTGCAGAAACTACCTCATGGACTGGAATCCATCGCACATTGGCTCCTTGGCCAAAGGCAATCCACATGTTCTCAAGACCTAGTTCCTGTAAGGATGGCAGTACAGATATTGCTATGACTAGTACGTCCGTGTCATTAGCCTTAATGATAATGGACTTGCTACCATCCCTCGTTGCATCCCTGGCGTGTACAAATATTCGAGTCTCAGCTTCTTCATGACAACATGGAGACACAGCATCCAGTGACTTCCTTGTGTTGCTAATGGCATCTTCTCCTTTTATGACAATGACTGTGCTTGTCGTCTGTGCTTCACACATCTTTTCTGCAAGGAAGTGAAACAGCTCAGTCTTGTTGCCGTCATCTCGAAGAAAGCTTCTCCAGTTATTTGGGGTCTTACTGGTTCCTGTCACTCTTCTTCTGATTCCTTGCCCCCTTTTCGACCTTCAGACTTGACTTCTTGTACACATCAAACACTACGTCCACCCTCTGGTACCTGGCACCATAGGATTCCACCTTTGGGATGATGTCTTCTTCAGCATAGTCATCAAATATCTTTGACGTGCATGGAGGGAGGGCATTGATAAGTGCTGAGCCATCAATGATGACTGCATCTTCCCTTGGTTCTCTGTCTGGGATGTTCACTTGCGCTTCAAGAATTTCAGCCAGCTGTGACTTCAAATATTTTTGAATTTTTTTTTGAATTTTTCAAAATTCGGATTTTCAAATGGCCAATCGGGCAGATTTGATCAGAAACCCCTGCGGAACAGAAATGCCAAATTTGATGCTTGTATCATAATTTGCACGATTTTTCTACTATCTACTACACCAGTATAATGCCTTCCTGTCCTACAAAAAAATTCCACTGACACAATGGAGTATAATGTGTAGATCAGTGCCAAAAAAAATCTTAATGCAATCCATTTTAAATTCAGGCTGTAACACAACAAAATGTGAAAAAGTTAAGGGGGTGTGAATACTTTCTGAAGGCTCTGTATGTTTATTTATGGGGTTAGTTGAGTACAGAAGCTGTCTAGTAATGGGCAGAATTATTAATATAAGGTTTTGAGCACAACTTTATGTTGTTCTACTCTATGGATCACATCCCTCTCTAGGAGATTATGACTTGCTCAGCTACGAGGTCGCTCCGCAGAGTAACCTGACTCTGCATGTAACCGAGACGAAGAAAGGTGTCCCCTCTTTGGAATTTTTTTCTCTATGCTGGGATGGTCGCCTGTCCACACCTCTTCCAGCTAGGGCTACAGCAAATCAGGTGGGTACACTTTTCTGTTGTTTCATATGACTGTTGTGACTACATAATGAGGCTTTTATGTGTCAGGTATATATTGTGCAATTTGTAATCATGTACTTTGCCTCAACCTCAGCATAGCTTTCCAGGCAGCTAAACATCCAATGAGACCACTGCTCTAATGTGTATCTTACTGTTGACAACCACACTTTCAGTGAAGGCATTCACAAAACCTCGAATGGATCACCGTCTATCACTGAGAGAACATACCCTGAGGTATTTAACATCACCTTTTGTGAGTTTTGGCTTTCTTCCTCGACCGCCTCTCTTGTCAACAGTACCAGTTTTGTGTATACTCCTCAGAGTCTTACACACAGCTCCTGCTGAAACATGAAGTCAAGCTGCAATCTGCCACATGGAATAGCATTCACCAGCTTATACTTTGATTTATATCAGCTTATCATGCGATATATCCTTCCCAAGAGCCATTGTATTCTCCACACCACAATGGTATCACCACTTATGCTTTTATAGTTCTTCTGCAGGGCTTACAGGATGGCCGAGAGGGATGCACATTTGCCTCGAAGCTCTCGAGCCTGGGTTTGAATCCTGGCCCAGCAATAAACTGTCATCCCAGTGTTTCACAGGCAGGGTGAATCATCAGCGTGTGTGCGCTGTCCCTCAGATGGACGTTAAATGGGAGTCCCATCCAGGGGTGGATCCAGGATTTTAGGTTAGGGGGTGCAAAAAATTTACATTGTACTGTAAAATATAATTTTGCTGAGCAGAGCGAGGGGAACATTTTTTGCGGGTGTTTCTTTTTGTCATAAATTACTCGTATGTGTTCCTTAATATGCTTTGAGTTTAGCCATGGACATCGTATCAGGGGAGGCACAAAGCACCCCTCCCTTTATGTTGGAAGTTTCTCAGTATGCAACTTTAACACAGGGATTGAAAATTCGTTTCTCAGCTTCTAACAGATGAAATTGGCTTCAAATTTCAGAAGTAAATCCTTTGTACATCGAGGTAATATGTTCCAAATTTCAGCAACGTCCATTTCCACATTCTTGACTTTTTAAGGAAAACCCTCTAAATTCACATTGGTGTCTGTCTGTCAGTCTGTCCGTCCGCCCATCCACCTGAAATGTGTTGGCACTCACATATCAAAGGCTATACATTGAAACGAGCTGAAACTTGGAATATACATTGGACAATACGTCTAATTCATAACTTTTGAAACAAATTCTATCGAAGTGCCATAGTTTTTTCTTTTTTGCTTGTTTTTGCTTATATTCAACTTTCCATGCATCATCCATAAATAACTGTCAGAATCATCATGCAATTCTGCATGGGCAGCAATATCTATCATTTATGGATATGCATTAGTAGATCAATTTGTTTGTGCATTAAATAAGTCGTCTACAATTGTACGTATTCATTACCACGCACTCACGAAGCGGGACAGGGTTAAGCAATCGTTAGCGTACGTACGTATGCCGTACATCGTACGTCTTACGTGTCTGCATTTTGTGAGATCGAAAACTGCACAGCAGAGGAAATTGAAACTTTACCACATGTTACATGACCATGTGATATTGCGGTTCATCTTTTGAGGTCAACATAGGCTAAAGGTCTTTCAGTTTTCTCTCTATCGAGTGCAACCTGTGGCTGCTGGTTGCATCATTGGTTGGGACGCGGCTATGCCACTGATGCAGTGTTCCCCTTACCAGTACACTGGTACTCATTTTGCCGACCTCGGAAGGATGACAGGCTGAGTCAACCTCCTGGTGTATTAATTCAGCGGCCAACGTGAGCTCCTGACCACATACAAAGCTTATGTCCGCAGCCTGATGGAGTACTGCTCTCCCATCAGGGCTGGTGCTCCTACCTCTTGCCTTTCTCGGCTTCACGCTGTGGAAACCAAGGCATTTAGGATCATTGGTATCTCCCGCAGTGAGCCTGAGTCTTTGGCCTCTCATTCTCTCACAGCAGGCAGGTTTATGGTCTTTCTGTCTTCTCCTGTATCCTCTCCAGTCTCGCCCCCCTTGTCTGCAATATGTCCTCCCCCATATTTCCGCAGGGCACTCAAGGTCCACCAACAACCCCCTTCTGGTAAAACTACCAAAATCATGAATCACTGCTCACTTTCACTCTTTCATTCTTCTTTTTTCCAGACTTTGGAATAAACTTCCACACTCTGTTCAATCCCATTCTTCCCTCCAGGTCTTCAAAACAGCTGTTCACCACCACCTCTTATCTTCCCCAATCCAAAACCACGATCTTTTCTACCCCCGTTAATCCACCCCAAACCCACCTCCTTCAAATTACCTGCTTTCCTTCCCAAAAGTTCCCTGTCATGTAAGGTCCTGAAAGTCCCTGTAATGTCCATCTTGTATACCCCGTGTTCCCCAACCCATCCCTCTCCCTTCCACAGATCTCCTAATGTCTCTGTACCCCACTGTTTTGTCTTTCCCTTTCCCGCCCCTCTTGTCTCCTGCTCTCCTTGCTGTGTGTTGTGTGTTAGCTCTCATACGAGCCTCGACAATGGATACAAAATACAACAGAAGCCAATTTTCTAAAATTGTCAATTTTCATCCGATTGACTGGATATTTGAACAGGATTTTCATATCAGGTCATTAAATTCAACCATCCATTATTTTTGAGGTCAACATCGGCCAAAAGGTCAACATAGGCCAAATTTCTAAAATTGGCAATTTTCATCCGATTGACTAGATATTTGAACAGGATTTTCATATCAGGTCATTAAATTCAACCACGAAATATTTTTGAGGTCAACATCGGCTGTATTTATAAAATTGTTAATTTTCATCCGATTGACTTGAAATTTGAACAGGATTTGCACATGGCTTGTGGAAAATGCCAGATGATAGAAAATAAGGCACATTCAAAAAATCTCGTGTGCATGCTGTACTACCCTTGTGTTCTCAGGAGGAACCAAGTCATGCTCTGGGAAAGTTCATATAAAGGGGCACCCTACATATATAGGTTAAAACCTGTCAGTACATAATGTTTTTTTTGTTCCTTGAACATGAAAACACATAAGATAATGTGCATGTGTGTGATTAGTTTGTTAAAAAAAATTGGAGCCCATTATATGAACTTTTCTAGAGCATAACTTGGTTCCTCCTGAGAACACAAGGGTAGTACAGCATGCACACAAGATTTTTTGAATGTGTCTTATTTTCTATCGTCTGGCATTTTCCACAAGCTGTGGAATGCCCTTCTTTTCAATAGTTTCCAACATGGCACATATCATATAAATGGGCCTTTTCTATGCCTCTGGCGTTTTTTCCAAGTATGATAGTCGCATGTCAAATGTGATTTGAGGTCAACAACAGCATCATTGCAATTTTGGAAAGGTTCACTTATCAATTTGTTTGGGCGGCATTGTGCAGTGTCTGAGAAAAGACGACAGGCAAGGCAATAAAGACCATCATATAAATAAATATAATATGACTTTTTACAGCCATTTTCCCCTGCTGTGCAGGGGTTTGGCTTTTTCTTGAGGCAATGTTTTTTTTTTATGGCCGGATGCCCTTCCTGACGCCAACCCTGGTCGCCTCCTACGACACACAGGGATATGGTACACCTATTCTAACCGGGGCATACACCGGGACCAGTACACTGGCACTCATTTCGCCGACCTCGGAAGGATGACAGGCTGAGTCAACCCCCTGGTGTTAATTCAGCAGCCAACGGGGCTTGAACTCAGGACCCTTGGATCCCAAGCCGCCACCCTAACCACTAAGCCAACACCAGGCTAATAAAGACCATCATCTTCTTTAGAATATGATATGAAATCAACCATTTTGAACCAATCATGGCAACAGAATCTTTTCATGTATCCAGTTGATTTGTACTTATCCTTGTAAAGTTTAGCTCACAGTGTAAAGTGAATTTCTGGCTCCCTGTTGATGATCAAATTGAATTTAAGATCATCAGTTGCATGGAGAGGATTATAATCTCTTATTTCTGATTTAATTGGAGTTTATTCAAGCTGAACATTCATATCCACTTTGGTGTCTGTCGATCACACATACATTTGTCTGTTCTTTGTTCTGTCCTGTTATGTTTTCATCAACATTCTCCATATTTTCAACTTCTGTAAACACAGATTGATGGCCCCCCATCTTAAAAGCCCCATTGGTGTTTAGTTCCCTTTCACACAAGTCTGACAACAAAAACAAAGTCCAATTGGGATGGTTTCTTATAATGCACTCAGTGGATAACATGAAATGATTTTAATAAGTTATTTAATTATCATTTTAGAATGTTTACGATTTATGCACAGATTTTGATTGAAAATTAAATATTCATAGGATGGGATAAGAACTCAGGCTCTCTTGAATACTAGGAAATGGTTAGATTATGTCACAACACACAGTCTGCTCTCTTTATTTGATGTTTGATCGTTCACGATCACAATAAAGGACCAAAACAACAAAAGATATTACCTACCAACAACATGGCTATAGCCCAACTCGTAATCATCATGACACAATTCCAACGCACTGACAAGGCTTTACCAGTGATTGGAGTTACCAAACCAAATTGTAACAGTTTAACTGTTTTTTTTATTTTTTTTCTGTGTGCACATCATAATCCTTTAAATCTGTCTTTTTTGAAAAACAAACTATGTGAATGAATACTCCTTTGAATTTTCACCCTTTTTGAGGAACCACATGGTTCCGCTTCGGCCGTTGTTGTTGTTTAATCGTGAATATTAAAATGACAATAACAGACACTACACAGAAAATACTGTACCTAATTTATATCCATCTTTCTAAACAATGTTTAGTAAATAACAACCCTGATTTTTTGGCATAATGTATTGGTACACTTCAAAAACGTAAACATAATGAAACACTTTAAGCATTCTCTTGAATGTCACCCTTGCAGATTTTACGTTTAAAATTTTTGAAATGCTATGCAATATTAGGTATACTTACCTACCTTATTATATATTGTCTTTACAGTGGAAATTGTAAGAAAAATTCACTGCATGAGAAAGTTTCCTTTCCCACATTGTCGGTTATAAACACCTCATTTCACGTGAAACACGATCGTCTTTGATGGGAGGGGAAGGGTTTAGAGAGGGTGTGCGCCATGTGCACCCCACTTACCTCCCCCTCATCCACCTCTGCCATCTGCCGGCATTCATTAGTGGATGTTAAACGGGAATCCCATTTGCTGGCATTTGTTTGTGGATGTTAAAGATCCCACAGTGTCCTTGTTGAAGAGTAAGCGAGCTATCGCCGGCACCGTGGTCAAATTCCGACCCCAACTAGCAGAGGGCACTGCATCAGCAGCACAGCCACACCCTCAGCCAGTGATGCTACCCCGCAGCCTTGTGCTGCATACAAACAAAGAAGAAATTATTGTACAGTTGTGGCACTTTCTAAATGCTTGCATGACAACCCTTCACACTGTAATTTATCAACGCATTACTGTGCTTTGGAGAATTTCATTTTTACACATGGGATGCAAGTCTATCGTGTGTTATTTGCATTTTAATAACACACACACACACACACACACACACACACACACACACACACACACACACACACACACACACACACACACACACACACACACACACACACACACACACACACACGTCTGACACTTTTTATTAATTGTCCAGTATCGGCTATTCCTAAAATATAATATCATGGAGTACGGCAGTACGGTAGTGCTCCATATAGAGGGATGATACGGAAAAAATGGCCACCCATTCAAATGGTGTACATCATGAGATGCTCATAAACTCCGAAAGAGTGAAGTCATAAGCATTTAAAAGACATAACTTTTATTCTCGAGCGTTTTCTGAACTACTAATATTTAAAAAGACACCAGAATACATCGTTAAAATACTACTTTTGGAGATTGTGAAATCGCCAATTTGTATTTCTTCTTCTTCCCCTCTCAAAACAATGTAAAACTGTAGCCTGACCTTACTCAATAACTGCTGAAGCCATGATGGTGATTCCAACACGAGGAAGTTACGTTGTCTCTGCACTAGTGCACACAACCCAAAATTTAAAGAATAATAAAAAAAACGTTAGAATTTTATTACTTAATTTTTTTTGCAGAAACAACAATTTTTTTTTTTTTGTAATTGTTAAAACATAGAGGGATGAAATCTCAAAAAACAAACAAACAAGGTAGGAATGACACAACAAAAGTAAAACGTCAAAAATGTTGTAATGCGAACCAGAAGAGGATTGTGTCATATTGTGGTATCGTAATGTGGTGTCATTCTTCATTGTTCTTCTTCTTCTTCTTATTCTTCATTCTTCTTCAGCACAATCCAACAACAAGAGTAAAATGTCAAAAGATGTCGTGATGATAATCCATAAGAGGATTGTGGCATCATAATGTGGTGTCATTCCAAACCTGTTTGCTTGGTTTTTTGAGATTTCATCCCTCTATGTGTTTACATTTTTAAAAAATGTCAAAACTTTCGTGTAATTTAAAGGATTGCTGTAAATTATGTGAATTTCACAGCATCCTTGATTCAACTTCATTTAAAATGTAAACCTCAAAACAGTTCCTTTACCGAAAGTAAGAACTTTAACCTGTAACTGTAAGCAATTGAATGGTTTCCCAACGCATGGATTATCAGCTGGGCACCGTTCTTCCTCGAGGTTTCAATCCTTTCAGCCCAGAATCCACAACCTTGGTCATGGATCCACATCAGTAGATCCATAACCTCAGTTGCACCCAGGCAGTCAGTCAACCCATCAATGCACCAACACCATTCAAACTTTACTCACCACAGGATTTTTTTTTAATGTATTATCACCCATTTCATAATATGATAACACATTAAATTATACAGAACTTACCTTTAAATATAACATGTCCACCACTATTACGTATCGACAGGGGAAAAACATTGGAGAGGACTTCGGGCAGGTCTGTATATAATATCTTCCCCTTAAGTTCTACCAGATTTGCTGACGTAAATAGATGACCCCTAGAATCATAATGAAGCACTTTTTCATCATAATCAATAATAATATCTGCATATGTGGAAGTTATGCCTAATTTAGAATTATCTAAATGCTAATGGTTATTCAAATATTCTTCAGCTTTTCACACTCTTTTTGGCAGGTATTGCTGGCACTTGAGGAGCTGCAACGAAGTTGGTGTCCACCAGACGTCTCATCACACACTGAAGGCAGCCACATTGTGTTCTTTCAAGACTATGAAGTTTCTACCTCGCTGGTTGGCTTTGCCGTTATTTATGCATTGTCATTGCCAGACAAACTTCATATTGGCAGACAGGGGTAGCAACTAAATAAACAAACAAGCAAATATATATGAATAAATAAATAAGTTTATTTTGTCAACGCACTTCAACATTCAAATGATAAAATTTCGTGGTGGAATAGAACTACATCCTGGTTGTCAGTGTGCTTTCAGAAGTGGATTAGTCTTAATGCAAGAACAGTTATGGTTGAGTACCCTTTGCTTGAAGGAACTTCGTTTGGGCAGCACCTTATATAATGAATGGCTTATTGAATCTCATATTTCCTGGAGGGCGTTACGCATTATACACCACTGCAGGAAGAGCTTTGGAGATTGAATATAAAAAAGAAAGAATGGAGTAAAGGTGTACTGAGTGGTAGAGGTTCAAAACTCATTTTTATGCACATGGTCGTTTTCGACCCTCTTTCAGTGTACTCTTGAAAGCTCTGGCTTATGACATACAAACCTGTGTTTGAATCCGTAAAACATTATGTCAACAGTTTCTGTTTCATTTTTCTTCTGCCTGATCAGGGTTTAAGCTTTGTTGAAGAAAACTTCACAATTTGGCCAATTTTGTCTGAGGATGTATCAGCCAAATCTGAATTTATTTTTGCCCAACAAAACCCAACAACAACAAAAAAAAACGTAAACGACAAATAGACGTTTCCATCCAGTAGCCTGCAAAAGTATTCAGCCACTCCCAATAATGCCACGCTTCGATGAATTACGAATTTGGCAGAAACAATTTTTCCAAATGAATTTTTTATTCATAACTGAACAGATCAAACAAAACACTTATAAATGAAGGAAGTTACATATCAGGAATACCTGCAAAAGCATGTACAAATCAAAATTCACTGGTTGTAAAAATATTCATCCCCTTTGGTCAGTACTTCGCAGAAGCACCTTTTGCAGCCATCTTAAAAAATTTTTTTTTAACATAAAAGCCTTCAAAAATCATCTTCTCCAAAATGGCGAAACAGATTGAGGTGAAACTTTACAGGTATGATCACCTATCCATGAGGAACAAAACATTCTCCAACTAGAAGGGCACTCGGTAGAGTGCATACCTCCGCCACGCAATGCCTGATCCACGAGAACATATCGGGCTCAATACATTTTTGAAAAATAAAATCGAAATTCTTTTGAAAAAAAAGTTGCAAAATTTTCTGTTTTTCTCTAACAATTTTTTTTTTGGGGGGGGGGGGCGGGTTGGAAATCACTTAAAACATGTAGAAATGCAAAAACAAAAATTCAAATATTTTTTCAAAATGGCTGACATAGCGGCCATATTGGACTTTGGACCAAGTCCAAAATCTAATGGCATGATCCTTGGACCATACCGAATCCCCCCACCAAGTTTCGTCGAAATCCGTCGAGGAGTTTTTCCGTAATACTGTTCACAAACAAACAAACAAACAAACAAACAGACAGGGGTGAAAACAGTAACCTCTGTCCATCTTCGATGGCGGAGGTTAACTATGATGTCATAGGTCGTATGGTTTGGCAGCTATGATTTTTTGAAGAATAAACCTTTAAAAATGTTATTCTCCAGAACGGCTTGACATATCGAGGGGAAACTTCACCCACATGTTAGGCAAGCCTTGGGGACACCATCTTGTTCAGTAACAACATCAAAGAGTGCCCTTCTTGTTCAGTAATGGCTTCTTTCTTGCCACCTGTCCAGAGAGACCAGCTTTCTGAAGGGAACAGGATATTGTTGATTGATGAACACTGACCCTCATCTTGGATATTGAGCCTTGCAGATCTTTAAAAGTCATTCTTTCTCTTCTTGCATCTAGCAGTTTGGCTGCCAGGTAGCTATCATTTTGTTGTAGCATGACTATACCGTTGATGCTGTGCTCCTATACTAGTACACTGGTACTCATTTTAAAGACCTCAGAATGATGACAGGCTGAGTCAACCCCACGTGGTGTTATTTAAGCTGCCAACAGGGCTCAAACTCAGGACCCTAAGACCCCAAGCTAGCCATCCTAACCACTAAGCCAACACCAGGCTTCTCAAAGTCATTGTTTGATTTACACTGACATCGAGAACGAGTTTCCTGCTTGCCTGGCTGCTGAGTTTGGATGGGCGACCTGATCTGGGTAGAGTCTGCATGGTATGATACGTCTTCCACTTCTTAACGATGGATGTCACCATACTCAAAGGGATAATGAGAGACTGAAATCTTCTTATAATCCTCTCCTGAATGGTGCTTCTCCACCACTTTGTCTGACTTCTTTGGAAAGCTCCTTGGTCTTCATGTTTGTGTTGTTGGTTGACCAAGTGAGTTTCACCTTAAACTCCATACATAAGATGGGGAGCTTAATTTTAATGGCAAACCACTGATTACATACAGAGGAAACCTATTACAATTTTTTTTTTTTTTACCTTTCAATCAAATAATTTGCTCCTGAAGTGATTTAGGGTTCATTCGACAAAGGATTTGAATAATTATGCAAATGAGAATCATCTGATTTTATCTGTTAATCTAACTTATTCACATTTTATCTGCATTTTTTAGTTTTATCACTCTGGAGTAGCCTGTGAGGATTCTCTCCACATGTTAAGTTTGATTTGAGAGCATCATGAAATAAGCTTAGATGGCATCAAAATGTGCAAACTTTGGAGGGAGTGAATAAATTTGCAGGCCACTGTATAAAAGGGATGGCAAATTCAAACAGTACTAAGGCCTAGGTCACATTTGCTCTACGGCGAGGATACGGTGGCCGTATGCCCTCTGAATTGACAAACGTGCGGCGGCCGCAGAGAAACTGAGGTGGCCTCAGGGAGGCCCTAGCCCGTTTGGCTATATTTACAGGCCGTAGGGGCGCCGTGGAATTATAGCGCGGAGTTATATATTTTTTTTTCATTTCTACGTTCGCCGTAGCAATTCGACAAGCCAAGCTATGATGTAGATGTGTTCCACGTCGACCGTACGTAGGGCGTATGGTGGGCTTGCATTATTCGTGCGGCTGCCGTAAGCTCTTCTCAATGAAAAATGAATTTTCCCAACCCCCAAAAAATTATGGCGGCCGCACTATTTCCACGGTAGCCGTACGGTGGCCTTGCAGTCTGTGTGACTACCTGCGGGCACACAGGGTCTACGCACGGTTCCCCTACGCCTGCCGTGCACCGACCTACGGCCTCCGTGGCAGCCTGTATCGACCGTGCGTCCACCGTGCGCTACCGCTAGAGATCGAAGTATAGGTGTTTGCCTATACACAGTGGTGCCCCCAGAATCCGAATTTAATTCGTTCCAGGAGGCTGTTCGGATTGCAAAAAGTTCCGATTCCAAAAATATTTTCCCAAAAAGAAATAATGGAGTGAATTGATCCGTTCGTGGACCCAAAGAAAACCCACTTTCAAGACACTTTAAACTGAAATTCCCCATGTTTAAGGTAAAATAAGATGAGTAAATGACCTTCGGTGGCGGTGTATTGTATGTAAACTGGTACAATCACCACATCCAAAGGTCCACACAGGCTCGAGCTCCGTCCTGGGTTCCGATCGCTCGCGCACTCTGCGCGAGCACTGCCCCCAGGGCAGCTCATCAAGCATGATGCCCCCAGAACCACAATCACTTTCATCAAACGCATCGGGCTGACGTAATCATGGATATTCCAAATTACAACTGGTTTTGCTGTGAAATTCAATCCTTGCCCGACAGTCCGTCACACCACGTGATCGGATTGCTTTTTTGTTATTAATTAAAACACAAGATGATTAAAAAAAACAAAAAAACATCACAAATGAAGATGAAAACATGAGGTAAGGCCTAAGTCACATTTGGCTCGCTGGCCGGAGGGTCTACAAAATGTACGGGCACTAGCAATTATAAAGCGGCCGCAGTATTTCCACAGTCACACAATGTAGCAGTCACATATGTTTTTATTTTTCGGGGAGCTGCACGGGCCGTAGGGGATATGAATATGCCCGTAGTGAATATGCCCAAACAACCGTATTTATAAATTGTGGAGACCGAAAACGTGGGGGTGCCGTACGGTCTTTGATTTGATGTCGCATGGTGACCTTGGGGCGTTCCTGCGGCGGCCTTAGAATTTTCAAGGCAGACGCAAGGCGACCGCAAGGGGACCACAGGGGGGCCTTAAGCCGAACGTGCGGCCAGGCGGACGGTAACGAATGGGTTCATTTTTATTTTTATTTTTTACCAGTTCTTTTGTTTCGGCTTGTCGTATTTCTACGGCGAACGTAGAAATGAAAAAAGTTATAACTCCGCGTTTATAATTCCACGGCGACCTTACGACCTGTAAAATATAGCCAAACGGCGTAGGGCCATCCTGAGGCCACCTCAGTTTCTCTGCGGCCGCCACACGTTTCTGTCAATTCAGAGGGCGTACGGCCACCGTATCCTCGCCGTAGAGCAAATGTGACTGAGACCTAAAGTATCGATCGACACACGAGAGATGCTTTCACGAGGACTTCCACTGACGAACTGAAAAGCGCGAAGATGCGGCTCGAACAGGTGGGGGAGACACGTGAACAAACATGAACGCTGCGTTGTGTTCGGTTTTTGTTAAAATGTATTAGGTTTTTAGGGCAAAATTTTCTCAAAAATTGTTCGGATTCCAATTTGTTCAAATAATGAGGCGTTTGGATTCTGGGGGCATCACGGTATATTATAGTTATAGTATATTCAGTTATATATACTGGTATATTTTTATTTCAGTAAAAAAGAACTGGTATATATATATACCCACTCGTTACCGTCCGTCTGGCCGCACGTTCGCCTTAGGGTCGCCTTGCGGGCACCATGCGGCCGCCGTATAATTGCTAGTGGCCACAGATTTTGGAGACCCCATGGCCGCCGTGGCAAATGTGACCTTGGCCTAAGCAAATCAGAATATGCCCAAACAACCGTTGAAATCCTAAAATATCCATCCCCAAACATTAACAGTCTCCTTTACTGAACGCATTGCTCGGTTTGTTTTCGGAACACAATCTACAATAACACTGTGTTGTCCATTTTCACCATTACTTAATACAAATCCACTTATCCTTCACCACTCATCTTCGTTTCAGCTCCTCACCGATGCACTCACTTAGTTTCTGTTCATACGAAGCTTCGGTCCTCTTATACTCAATTATTCTGTCTCGGTCTTTTTGGACGAACTTCCGATGAACCACCTCTTCATTTTAGAATTTAGTCATGAAATCCAACTCGACGTATCGGATGAAAATTCTCTCTGAGTGACAATAATATAATTGTAAACACACAGCAGAGTTGTGCCCCCCCCCCGATGAATGGTGTAGTATAGCACATATTTGATAAGCTTCCACCGAACCAGCACTTTTGGTGAACTTAGAATGAAAAATATTCGCCAAATTAGCTTTTATTCATATTTGGCTATTTGGTGAATGACATCTTAAATCTTGACTGATGTAGCAAAGCAAATTCCATTTTTTTGTTACGAGTTTAGCTCAGCTGTTGTGGGTTCACCTCAAGTGCGACACCAGCCAAATCCCAAAATCCTTCCCTCATCACCACTGGGAAGAGCAACAGTAAATCACCCAGTGAAGAGTGAAATCACAGGGACAAGGGTTCCTTCACAGTTATGGTTTCACAGGGAGAGTTGTTGGTCCATCCAGGTATCGGGCAAAGACCGTGGAAAGCGTACGGACAAGGGGGAAGCCTTTTGCGGTTCCTTCAGCCTTCATCGACCCTCTGTGCTGTTTGCTGCTGGGGACCACGCTTTGGGCAAAGACCCCTACAAACCTATCAAACTGGCGATTCATCGACAGGTACACACGCGATGAAGACGAGGACTTGTTGATAATGTGTTAATTTCAGTGAACTTTTAGCTATTGTGAGCAGTTATTGAATGGGGTTAATAGCATAAAGATTATTTGAATTGTCCATTAGATGCTTATTAGTTCATGAAAGTTTTGCTTTTTAAATTAAATTTTGTGAAACGATCTGTTGCAAAACTTCGTCTGTTAGTTTATGTTAAGTTGATATTGTATTTTTTCTATATGAGATCAGATATCTGCATCAGGTCTCATGAGAAATAATGTTTGGTTAAATTAATCCACAAAATTCAATGCCTGTAATGTAGATTAATGTAGATGTCATTATTCAGGATTTATTGTAGATATTGCTGAAATGGTTGCGTTTTAATCTCTGAGATTGTCATTCTTGTGTATCCACAGCTGTGCTTTGCTCACAAGGGGGACATCGCTGCTTCTGTTGGCCTCACTCTCAGTTGGATATGGTCTGATGGTAGCACTGCCAACCAGTACAGAATCTTCAGTGTCCCTCTCCGACATGGACAAGGGTGTGTGAGGAAACAGAACCATATTGCCATTGGAAAGGAGTAATGGGAAATTAATTAAGTGCATGTTTTGATAACAACATAATGAGGTGGTCAATATTACAAGAGTTCAACATTCCTTCGTTATCAGCAGAGCCTGATCCTGGAAAACATAGATACTGTAATGAGAAAAAGTGTGGTATGTTGGGTTTCCATCCGACATCATCTTCATTTTGCTCCCGTCTGTTTATTCACAACAATCTTTCCTTGCAAGAGTCTATTTTCATTCAGGTTGCTTTCTGAATTGAGCCTCCGTTGCCTTTTTTTTGATATCACGGAAGTGATCAGTTATGCTGGCAGGATGGTCTATACTCGAGAGGTATGCATACTCACTCACCTCTAACTTGTCTAGCGTGTGTTAAATTCCTGATCCAGCTATAAACTGTCATCGTGGTGTTTCACAGACATGGTGATTCATCAATGTTTTTACCGGTCCCTCAAATCGACGGTAAACTGGTCGTCCCGTCTTCCGGCAATACTGGTGGACGTTAATAACATCCCACGATGTTCTTCGCGAAGAGTAGGCGAGCTATTGCCAGCACCCTGAACAAATGACAAATTCTTGCCCAAACCATTAGAGGGCATTGCATCAGCGGCACAACCGCACCATCAGCCACTGATGCTATGCAGCCTTATGCCACATACCAAAGAAGTGATCAGTTGTACAAATGAGGCATGCTGCTTTACTTTTGTTCTTGGGTTCTATATGCGATATGATGTCACGTGACATACAGACTGCCTTGTCAAACGAAACATGTTAAGCTGATTTTGTTTTTCTGGCAAAGGCAGAAGGTGGAACTCATGTCCAAGTTGTATGCTGAAAAGACGAGCTTGCACATCTCCCTTTTGGGGGTTGTTTTTGAGAATTTAAGGATAGACCTCTGTCCAAAGCATGTGTACAGTACCTAAGATACTCCTCGGTCTCATGAACCAATCCTCATCACACCTCATTCTCATGAATCCTGCTCACCAAATGTTTCACAAAATTAAAGGTGAACATCCAAGACCGGTGTTGGTGTCAGCTTGTTCAAATCCACGTGATGAATGCACACTTCTCCTTTTGGGTGTTGCTGTGCAGTTCTGGCCCGTGGAAAGCTCCCCTCTAAACACTTATTTTGAATGTATGTCTTACAGTTGGCAGTACTCGTGCGTGGACCTGCTGGCTGCTGTTCTGGCTGAGCCACAGTTTGCTGGTGGTTCTGCATTCACGGTTAAACGTATCAACCTCTTGCCTGGAGACCACGGTGGAGATTTCTATGTCGATACAGTCTACATCGGCCGAAGACCATCAACGTCAAACCCAGCAGGTACATGTCACATACAATCGGTATGATTTTGATCCCTTTCAACATTAGCTACCCAATGCTTTTCCTAATACACTCAAGGTGCTTCTTCAGTTGTGAACGACTTGATTGGTCAAATAATTCTGACATTGCTGATTTATTGCAATTTGGTATCAAACAGTATTCTGGCCAAAAGTCTTGCATTTCAAGTTTACTTTTCTCTTGGTCATTGTGCATGAAGATAAAAATGTGTCTCAGCTGAAGTTTAAAATTGCTGACTTGAACACCCTCCCCTCCTTCTCCTCCCTTCCCTCATTTTCCTTCCCCCCCACCTCCACAGGTACTGCATTGTTACCTCCACCACTGAAGGTGCACAGAGGCTAGGTTTTCACCCCTGTCTGTTTGTCTGTGAGCAGGATATCTCAAAAAGTTATGGACGGATTTGGACGAAACTTGGTGGACAAAGTGTATGACAGGGTTGGGGATGTGACAAGGATGAATTGATTTGATTTTGGGGAAGATCCGAATCTGGATTCGGATACGAGAATTTTTTTTTAATTCCAAAGTGATTCTTCACCATTGAGAGATAGTATAGGGCCAAAAACGATAATTAGTACGATATTTGAAAACGTTGTGGACGGATTCAGACGAAGCTTAGTGGACAGGGTTTGGGGTGTGACAAGGTCAAATTTATTCGATTTTGGTGAAGTTGCAGATCTCGCCCATCAGTGGGAAACAAAACATGAACTGTTCAGTCTGGTGAGGGTATGTTCTCTCCCGAGTACCATTCTCGTTGTTGTTGTCAGTTCTTTGGAGAGATCTTGTGCTCTTTCACCGTGTTAAAAAAAACAGAACAGTGATTTGGGACTTGATCCTGAAGTCTCAGGTTAAGTAGTTTGGAGTTTGATGGAAAACAGCCAGAATGATTCTGGGGCTGGTAGGAGAGTTAAGAAGTGTGCGCACTCGCCAAAACATCAGATGATCTTTGCTGTGGTATTTCACAGGAAGGGTGATTCATCAATGTGTGTTGTACTTTAAAGTGGGCATCTGCTAACATTACTTGGCAGACATTAAATATCCCACGACGTCCTTTACAAAGAGTAGGCGAGCTATCGCCGGCACCTTGAACAAATTTCAAATTCCGACCCAGAGGGCACTGCTTCAGCAACACATCTGCACCCTCAGCCCATGACGTTATCCACAACTATGTGCTGAAGACGAAAGAAGAAGAATTCTGCTTATATTTTCAGAGTCTGAAATTTGTCTGGGAATATTCTTACATTCCACAATTGTCATTATAATCTTTGTGTTTGATTATGAATGATAAATGTGTCATACAAACAATATGTGCCATGTTTGTTTTCACATTGACAACAGTGGTTGCGGTATTATCTCAGGGATATATTTTCTGGTTTATATCACAAAACGTTTTCCCAAAGGCACAAGAGAAAATGTTAAAGATGGCAACAAAGGTTTAAGGCAAAACAAATCCTTAAAATGAGACACCTGAAAGGTGTCACGGTACTCTATGACCAAATGAGAAACATCATGTTGTGTCGTTTTGCTTCTGGTTAAAATGTAATATGGTATATTACAGTGTGTGTGTGTGTGTGTGTGTGTGTGTGTGTGTGTGTGTGTGTGTGTGTGTGTGTGTGTGTGTGTGTGTGTGTGTGTGTGTGTGTGTGTGTGAGATGCTTCATTCAAAAGGGTTACTGTTGTCGTACCGTGATAAAAAGTACCATTGCAAAATTAACTAGCATCCGTTGAAGACAAAGTCTTCGATATCCCCCGCCATAGTAAATGAGGACAAGTAGCAAAAGGCACCAGTTCAATTTATTCGTGATGTGTGTATCAGATTTCATAAATAAATCGTTAATAGTTTTGCAACTATGCTCTGGAAACAAAGGTTAACCTCAATTATTTCTTAATACCCAACTTGTTTCCATGGAAAGTGACACAATTTTTTTTTTTTTGGGGGGGGGGGGGAAATCCTTAAAATGAGACACCTGAAAGGTGTCACGGTACTCTATGACCAAATGAGAAACATCATGTTGTGTCGTTTTGCTTCTGGTTAAAATGTAATATGGTATATTACAGTGTGTGTGTGTGTGTGTGTGTGTGTGTGTGTGTGTGTGTGTGTGTGTGTGTGTGTGTGTGTGTGTGTGTGTGTGTGTGTGTGTGTGTGTGAGATGCTTCATTCAAAAGGGTTACTGTTGTCGTACCGTGATAAAAAGTACCATTGCAAAATTAACTAGCATCCGTTGAAGACAAAGTCTTCGATATCCCCCGCCATAGTAAATGAGGACAAGTAGCAAAAGGCACCAGTTCAATTTATTCGTGATGTGTGTATCAGATTTCATAAATAAATCGTAAATAGTTTTGCAACTATGCTCTGGAAACAAAGGTTAACCTCAATTATTTCTTAATACCCAACTTGTTTCCATGGAAAGTGACACAATTTTTTTTTTTGGGGGGGGGGAAATCTCTAAATATCAAAAGGCACGAGTTCACCACTTGCTTGATTTGTGTACCAAATTTCGTAAATATATTTTGAGGGGATTTGTAGTTAAGCTCCGGAAACGAAATGTGACGGACGGAACCCATTTCTCTATCCCCCGCCAACTTCGTTGGTTGATGGGGGATAATAATGGATTTACTTGGAGCAAAAATTTTTGTCCGTTTAATCAGAAGGGTGCTTGCTTTAGAAACCACTCTTTCCAGATTGAGGAGGAATATGTAGGAATGGGAGCTAATGTAGCGGTTCCAACAATAACATTTATTATTTATAACAGCAGGAACCCTTCAGCAGCAGATTTCAATGGACACGCCTGGTGTTGGCGCAGTGGTAAGGGCAGTGGCTTGGGACTCGAGAGGTCCTGAGTTCAAGCCCCGTTGGGACACTGAATTAATATATGTATGTATATGTATATATATAATGTGTATATATATATATATATATATATATATATATATATATATATATATATATATATATATATATATAAAAACCAAGTCGAAAACACCAGGGGGTTGACTCAGCCTGCCATCCTTCCGAGGTCGGCGAAATGAGCACCAGTTGTACTGGGCCCGGTGTATGCCCCGGTTAGAATAGGTGTACCATATCCCTGTGTGTCGTAAGAGGCGACCAGGTTTGCGTCAGGAAGGGCATCCGGCGTAAAAACCTATGCCAAATCATTATGCAGACAACAAAACGAATTTCCATACCGGATCGGTCGAGGCCCGGGTTACCAACGACCGCCACCGGTACCGGTGGTCAGCAGGGTACCAGTGGAAATTGTGCTACTGCTGGGCGAAGGAGGAGAAGGAGACGGGGAAGACGAGTCCAGAGGCAGTGGGAGAGGGGGAAGGGTAGAAGTGTGGAGGTGAGAGTTGGAACTCTGAATGTTGGGACGATGACTGGCAAAGGGCGAGAGTTGGCTGATATGATGGAGAGAAGAAAGGTGGACATACTGTGTGTACAAGAGACCAAGTGGATGGGGAGTAAGGCGAGGAGCATTGGAGGTGGTTTCAAACTGTTCTACCATGGTGTGGATGGGAGGAGAAATGGTGTCGGGATAATCCTGAAGGAAGACCATGTCAAGAGGGTATTGGAGGTGAGGAGGGTGTCTGACCGAGTGATGAGTGTGAAGTTGGAAATTGAAGGGGTGATGATGAATATCATCAGTGCATATGCCCCACATATGGGGTGTGAGATGGAATATAAAGAAGATTTCTGGAGTGAGTTAGATGAAGTGGTGGAGAGTGTATCCAAGGATGAAAGAGTGGTGATTGGAGCAGATTTCAATGGACATGTTGGGGAAGGGAATAAAGAGGATGAGGAGGTGATGGGGAGGTACGGTCTCAACAAGAGAAATGTGGAAGGGCAAATGGTGGTAGAGTTTGCAAAAAGAATGGAAATGGCAGTGGTAAATACGTATTTCAAGAAGAAGGAGGAACACAGGGTGACATACAAGAGTGGAGGAAAGTGCACACAGGTGGATTACATCTTAAGTAGGAGATGCAACCTGAAAGAGATTAGTGACTGTAAGGTTGTGGCAGGGGAGAGTGTAGCTCGACAGCATCGATTGGTGGTCTGTAGGATGACTTTAGAGGTGAGGTTGAGGAAGAGAGTGAGGGCTGAACCAAGGACCAGATGGTGGAAGCTGAAGGAGGAAGACTGTTGCGTGAAATTTAGGGAGGAGGTGAGACAGGCGTTGGATGGTGGTAAAGATGGGTGGGATGATTGGGCAACGACAGCAGAAGTTGTGAGAGAGACAGCGAGGAAGGTACTTGGTGTGACATCTGGACAGAGGAAGGAAGATAAGGAGACTTGGTGGTGGAATGAGGAAGTCCAGGAAAGTATAAGGAAGAAGGGGTTGGCGAAAAAGAAGTGGGATAGTCAGAGAGATGAAGAAAGTCGGCAGGAGTACAAGGAGTGGCGTCGAAAAGCAAAAAGAGAGGTGGCAAAGGCCAAGGAAAAGGCATATGACGAGCTGTATGAGAAGTTGGATACAAAAGAAGGGGAAAAGGATTTATACCGATTGGCAAGACAGAGGGACCGAGCTGGGAAGGATGTGCTGCAGGTTAGGGTGATAAAGGACGCAAATGGGAATGTGCTGACGAGCGAGGAGAGTGTGTTGAGAAGGTGGATGGAGTACTTTGAGGAGCTGATGAATGAAGAAAATGAGAGAGAGAGAAGGTTGGAAGAGGTGGAGATAGTGAATCTGGAAGTGGGGTGGATCAGTAAGGATGAAGTGAGGACTGCTATGAAGAAGATGAAAAGTGGAAAGGCGGTTGGCTCAGATGGTATACCAGTGGAGGCATGGAAGTGCTTCGGAGAGATGGCAGTGGGGTTGTTAACCAGATTGTTTAATAAAGTCTTGGAAAGTGAGAGGATGCCGGAGGAGTGGAGATTAAGTGTACTGGTTCCGATTTTCAAGAATAAGGGTGATGTGCAGAGCTGTGGAAATTACAGAGGGATAAAGTTGTTAAGCCACACCATGAAGTTGTGGGAAAGAGTAGTGGAAGCTCGGTTGAGAGGAGAGGTGACGATCTGTGAGCAGCAATATGGGTTTATGCCAGGAAAGAGCACCAATGATGCGATGTTTGCTTTGAGAATGTTGATGGAGAAGTATAGGGAAGGCCAGAAAGAGTTACATTGTGTGTTTGTGGATTTAGAGAAAGCTTATGATAGGGTGCCAAGAGAGGAGTTGTGGTATTGTATGAGGAAGTCGGGAGTGGTGGAGAAGTATGTGAGGATCGTGCAGGATATGTATGAGGACAGTGTGATAGCGGTGAGGTGTGCGGTAGGAATGACGGACCGGTTTAAGGTTAAAGTGGGATTGCACCAAGGATCGACTCTGAGCCCTTTCCTGTTTGCAATGGTGATGGACAGGTTGACGGACGAGATCAGACTGGAGTCTCCATGGACTATGATGTTCGCGGATGACATCATGATCTGTAGGGAGAGTAGGGAGCAGGCTGAATCGAGCCTTGAGAGGTGGAGGTACGCACTGGAGAGAAGGGGAATGTTAGTCAGTAGGAGTAAGACGGAGTACATGTGCGTAAATGAGAGGGAGGGTGGTGGTATGGTGCAGTTGCAAGGAGTTGAGGTGGGGAAGGTGGATTGGTTTAAATACTTGGGATCAACTGTCCAAAGTAACGGAGAGTGTGGGAGAGAAGTGAAAAAGAGAGTGCAGGCAAGATGGAGTGGGTGGAGAAGAGTTGCAGGAGTGATTTGTGACAGAAGGGTAGCTGCAAGAGTGAAGGGGAAAGTATACAAGACGGTAGTGAGACCAGCTATGTTGTATGGTTTGGAGGTGGTGGCACTAACAAAAAGACAGGAAGCAGAGCTGGAGGTGGCAGAGTTAAAGATGCTGCGATTCTCGTTGGGAGTGACGAGGATGGACAGGATAAGGAATGAGTATATTAGAGGGACAGCGCAGGTAGGACGGTTTGGAGACAAAGTGAGAGAGGCGAGATTGAGATGGTTTGGACATGTGCACAGGAGGGAAACGGAGTATATCGGGAGAAGGATGTTGAAGATGGAGCCGCCAGGCAGGAGGAGAAGAGGAAGGCCAAAGAAGAGGTTCATGGATGCGGTGAGGGCGGACATGCGGGTGGTTGGAGTGTCAATGGAAGATGTGGAGGATAGAGCGAAATGGAGACGGTTGGTCCGCTGTGGCGACCCCTAACGGGAGCAAGCCGAAAGAGGAAGAAGAAGAGAACCCTTCAGCAGGAGATGGGAGGAGCACACAAAATTATATCTAGTAATACTTATTGAAGCAATCGAAAAAGTATCGAAAAGTACACGGAAGGAGCACACAAATAACAACGACAACAACAGCTACAGCTATGAGAACAACAATTACTTATGTGTCATAAAAGGTCCTTTTTTTAACTTCATTTTAAATCTTCATTACTTCATTTTAAATTTAAGTCTTTTACTTCATTTTAAATCTTCGTTGACACTCACAGAAATACACGCAACATGTATGTGAAGTACAACATGCTGTGCCCGTCAGCAAAGCGACGGGTAGGCATGCCTACTATCAAGAAGAACAAAATACTTGAATCACAGGATGAATTCTACATTAAAGTAATGATAAGGTACAAACTATTGAGAGTGCGAGGAATCTCGATTAAATTTCAAATGTAATGTCATGTCTGTTCTTAATGGGATGTTCAGCACATCACTTGCCCAAACTCTGTGTCCTGAATCAAACTGAACTATCGATGGATCACATTTGCTGCCCCTCCATTGCACAATGCATGATGGACTGGGGATAGGTCAAAATACATTGATTCTTGGGAATTGTGGCCTTTGTCAAGGAAAGTGTTGGTCTTTGTCAGCAGCCATTATAAACTAAAATTTGGTGGAAGTACTCTAACCTTGCTTTGCTGTTGGAAGCACAGTTCACCTGATATTTTGGGTGTCAGCCCTTTGTCAAAGAAAAGGAGCTCTTTTTCTCTGATTAAGGATGAACGCCTGAAATATCCATTTCACTTTGCTTCCCGCAGTGGTTAGTGCACCATTGTGAGCTTTCTCCTAACTTTGATTAATTGGTTAAATAAACTTTCCTCAACAAGTAAAGTTGCAAGATCGAAATAGCTACAGGAGGATGGAGGGATATTTGAATGATAGGCTTGTGTGTGATTTCATTTTGCAAGGAGTTCTGGACAGTCTGCACAATTTAGTTATTTATTAATTTTTTCAATGTCAAGCCTCGTATAAGATCTAACACAGAGAACATATAACAAGGGGAGCAGGAGACAGAAGAGATGGGAGAGGGAAGCAGAAAAGTGGCGAATTGACGCATGAGGAGCGCTGTGGAAGGGAGAGGGATGGGCGGGGTACACGGGGTAAATAAGAGGGACACTCCAGGGACTTTCAGGAAGGAAATCAGGGAATTTCAAGGGGGTGGATTAACGGGGGTAGAAAAGATCATTGTTTGGGATGGGGGAAGATAAGAGATGGTGGTGAACAGGTATTTCAGAGACCTGGAGGGAAGTATGGGATTGAAGAGTGTGTGGGAGTTTGTTCCAAAGGTGGGGGAAAAGAGGAATGAAAGAGGGAAGGCAATGTTTATATTATTACCTTCCGGTTCGGGAATTTTTCAATGTGCCGGTTGAATCTGCATCCGCCGCTTCAACCTCACTAGAGCTAAGTTTACCAAACCGGATTTGTCGTATTTTTTTTCTGTTATATCTTCATCTCTGTGCCACTGTTTATGTTCCATCCAGTTTTCTGTGTTAAAAGTACCTTGTTCTGCTGTATTTGTGAAATTTGTTTTTGTGTTGTTCAAGGTCCACTTTAGCCACTCTTCAGATAGCAATTGTGACAATTAGGTGTCCCTTTTGTCTCCACATTCCTCGTTTTGCTTCGTGCTTCCCCAATATTTTCTTTCTAACTCCTCAACATTATCCTATTTCCCTTCCTTGCTTCAAAAATACAATAAAATGAAAACTAGAAGAGCATTCTTCCATTCTCAGAGAGCTTTTTCAGCACCGGCGAGTTTGGCTATTCACTCAGCAGATAGGCAGGGACTGCAAGCAGACATCTCTCTTCAGGACTGGTCTCCCATATCTACTGCCCCTGATGTCAACTCAGCCTGGGAATTCTTCCACAGAAACCTGCACTCTCTCTCATAGATCTCGTCCCATCTCGTCTTCAGTTATCATACCCTTCCTGCCCGTGGTCCACTGAATCCTGTGGTGAGGCAGTTGCTCTGAAACAACTTGCTTTCTTTTGCTGTGAGGCTAATCTGACCGAACGCAATCTCAGCTCATTCCACAAAGCCCACAACAAGTGTGTCTCCACTCTTAGGATAGCCAGAAAACTACATCTGTCCAACCTCAAAAATGAACTTTCAAACTTTTCTCCCTCCTCTAAAACCTGGTGATGCCTTGTTAAGTCTGTCTCTGGTGCATGCTCCCTTTCCACCCCTCCCTTAAAATGGCACCGCACACAACTTCACTCGTGAGAAGGCCAAATGCCTCAATTCTGTGTTTGCTTCAAAATTTAGTGTCCCTAACCCCTCACTCTCGGTATTCACCATTCCCTGTTGTACTCAACTGCTACTGGTCTCTGTCTTTTGTCTTTGAGAAGATGGAGAAGTTTCTGGCAACTTTTAACTAATTCTCGAACTGGACCAGACGGCATCAGCTCACTTGTTCTATAAACCTCCTCTGCTGCTCTTGCACATCCTCTCTCTGCACTTTTCACCATGTCATTTGCCTTAGGTCATATTCCATCCGCCAGAAAATTGGCCAACATCATTGCATTAGATGAAAAGGATGCAAAAAAAATGGATCCCCTCAACTACAGACCTATCAGCTTACTTCCAATCATCAGCAAGGTCATGAAATCCATCATCACAGTTAATATGAAATCCTTCCCTTTCTCCAATAGCCTAATCTCAAATCACCAATTTGGATTCAGACCATGTCACTTTACCTTGCACATGCTGTTCCTCATCTACCTACCATCGATGGAGTCCGTCGATGTCAGACATGAGATCAGGGCCATTCCTCACAAAAATCTCACTTTCAATGTGACAAAATCACATGCTGGTCAAATACTTGGAATATGTCTTTTAATATTGACAAATCTCACACTCACACAACCTCTCTCCAAAAGGACTGTCCTGCAAACCCTCCCATCTACTTTCTTAACAATATTCTTGAGGAAGTTCAGTCATTCAAACTCCTGGGTTTCACTATCAGCAATGATCTTTCTTGGACAAACTACATTTCAAAGTTGGCCTCCAAAGCCAGTCGCCAACTGGAATCCTGTGTCGCACAAAGTCCTGACTTGGCACACCAACCCACCTGCAAGCTCTCTATCTGCAGCTTAATGGAGTACTGCTCTCCATTCTTGGCTGGCACCCCTGCCTCACATCTTGCTCAGCTTGACACCACAGAAACCAAGGCCTTCAAGATCATTGGAATCTCTGTGGCCTATCACTTTCCTGTGGCAGACAGGTCGGTGGTCTCTCTGTCTTCTACCTCCTCCTTTCTGGTCTTGCACCCTCTGTTCTTTCCCTGCTTTGTCCTCTTCCCCCCTCCCCCCAGGTTTTTGCAGGGTGCATGTAGTCCACCATCAACCCCCTTCTGGTGAAACTCTCAAAATCTAAAATCACTGCTCACCTCCACTCATTTTTTTCCCCTTTTTTTTCTCCCACCTGTAGAACAAACTTCCATGTTGTCTTCAATCTCATTCTCCCCCCCCCCAAGTATTCAAGACAGCTGTTAATCACCATCTCAGATTCACTGAACAACAACATTTTTTTACTGGAGATGTGTAAAGTGATTTAGACTAATTTGGGTACGCTGATTTCAAAAATCATAACCGTTTTGCTGTATCACGTCAGGATTTTCAGTAACATAAATATTCCCATTGCCTAGAAGTCAGGATTTCAATGAAATTTACAAAAATTCATTTATTCATTTATTTCATCATTATAGAAATTACAGAAAAACTCCACTAGAATGTAATTAAAAATGCTTTAGGCATTTGGCTTTGCGTTTGTGCTGCTCTGTGTCAGTTTCACGATGCAGGAACCAGCAGAAATTGCCCATCATGTTCGGGTTATGCCGCCCTTGGTAACGCGTCTCCATGAGTGAAATCTCTTGGTGGAATCGCTCGCCGTGCTCGTCCGAGACTGCTCCCAAGTTGTCAGGGAAGAAGTTCAGGTGCTGGTGTAGGAAATGGATTTTCAGGGACATCCTGGAGCCAAGTTTCCTGAAGGACTCCAGCAGCTGCTGCACTATTTCTTCATAGTTGTCCGCGCGCTCGTTCCCCAAGAAGTTGTCCGTCACAGCTTTGAAACTCCTCCACGCTGCCAGCTCTTTGGGGTTTAGAGTTGTCGGAAAAGTTTCGTCCTTCATAATCTGTCGGATTTGCGGTCCAACAAAGACACCAGCCTTGATCTTGGCCTCCGACAAGGTGTTGCCAAACTTTTCCTTGAGGTATAAAAACCCACGCCCATTCAGATCCATTGCCCGTACAAAACTTTTCATCAAGCCGAGCTTTATGTGGAGTGGTGGAAGGAAAACCTTGGCTGGGTCGACAAGGGCGACATGCTTCACGTTGTGTCGACCAGGTACATGCTCTTTTCGCTCTTCCCAATCTTTCTTCGTCCAGTGATTCTTGTCGTCTCTGCTATCCCAGAGACAAAGGAAGCACATGTATTTCGTGTAGCCTGACTGCAGCCCTAACAACAGCGCCACCACTTTCAAGTCTCCGCAGATGTGCCAGTTGAAGTCATTGTACTTGATGGAATCAAGCAGCTGCCGCATAGTCTCATAGGTCTCTGTCATGCCGAACGCGTGAGCCAGTGGGACTGATGGTTTCTCGTTGCCATTGTGGAGCAAAACAGCCTTCAAGCTGTTCTTCCCGAGTCGATGAAGAGGCGCCAGTCTGCAGGATCGTGATCACACCCAAGTTCTTTCAACAGACCGTTGATGTCACTGCAGAATGTCATCGTGTCTTCCATCTCAAAGAACTCAGCCATGTCTCTGTGACGTGCTCTGAACAAGGATATCTTGGTGTTAGGTTCAAGTAGATTCCACTGCTGCAGCCTTGATCCAAGCAGCTCTGCCTTCGCCTTTGACAGCGAGAGATCTCTTACAAGATCATTTAAGTCTCCCTGGTTCACAAGGTGTGATTCTTGAGTGTCGGGTTCAAAAGGTTCATCATCACCATCCTCTTCACCACTGCTTACAGCTATGTTCTGATCAGCTGGAGGTGTTGGAACGGGGTTCTCGTCATCATGAGGCACAGGTTTACGAGCAGAGACGCAGTCAGCGTATTTGATGTGACCTTTATTCTTCTTGTTGAAGCCGGCGATGCTTGTGCAGCAGAAATAACAATCATCATGATGATTCTGCGGCTCACGCCATATCATGGGCACCGCAAATGGCATGCTCGCGCGCTTGCCCACCAACCACTGAGTCAAGGTTGTGTGACAGCTTGTGCAGCAGATGTGTGGTGCCCAGCTCTGTTCTTGGTCCCCCACCTTACACCCGAAGTAGTGAAAGTAGGCAGCCTTCATTTTCACTGCTGTAGATATACTTCGCTGTTGATCTTTTTTGGTATACCGACCACAGACATAACAGAAGTTGTCAGGATGATTGGTACAGGAATGCCTACTCATCTTTATCTGAAAGAAAGAAATATAACACAAGTTAACAACAATTGTACGAAATAGACATGTTAAAGACATATGTAAATTTCATTGAAATCCTGACTTCTAGGCAATGGGAATATTTCTGTTCCTGAAAATCCTGACGTGATACAGCAAAACGGTTATGATCTTTGAAATCAGCGTACCCAAATTAGTCTTAATCACTTTACACATCTCCAGTAAAAAATTTTTTTTGAAATTTGTTGTTTAGTGTTATCACTGATCCAAAACCATAATTTTTGTTTTGCTCCTGTCAATGCTCCTCTTGAACCCCTCCTTCCCAACCCCTCCTTTCAGTTTTCCAGTTTTTCTTTCCTGAGAGTTTTCTTCTGTATCCATCTTGTCCATCACAAGTGTCCTTTCCTACCCCTCATTCCTCCCCACACCCATTATTGTCCAGATATCTCTATATTTTGTTTTTCAACTCTGCTGTTGGTCTCTCTCTCTCTCTCTCTCTCTCTCTCTCTCTCTCTCTCTCTCTCTCTCTCTCTCTCTCTCTCTCTCTCTCTCTCTCTCTCTCTCTCTCTCTCTCTCTCTCTCTCTCTCTCTCTCTCTCTCTCTCTCTCTCTCTCTCTCTCTCTCTCTCTCTCTCTCTCTCTCTCTCTCTCTCTCTCTCTCTCTCTCTCTCTCTCTCTCTCTCTCTCTCTCTCTCTCTCTCTCTCTCTCTCTCTCTCTCTCTCTCTCTCTCTCTCTCTCTCTCTCTCTCTCTCTCTCTCTCTCTCTCTCTCTCTCTCTCTCTCTCTCTCTCTCTCTCTCTCTCTCTCTCTCTCTCTCTCTCTCTCTCTCTCTCTCTCTCTCTCTCTCTCTCTCTCTCTCTCTCTCTCTCTCTCTCTCTCTCTCTCTCTCTCTCTCTCTCTCTCTCTCTCTCTCTCTCTCTCTCTCTCTCTCTCTCTCTCTCTCTCTCTCTCTCTCTCTCTCTCTCTCTCTCTCTCTCTCTCTCTCTCTCTCTCTCTCTCTCTCTCTCTCTCATCTGTCCAGTGTTGTCGCTCCTCCACAGGCACCCTTAACCTTGTATATATAAATAAGAACAAGAAAAAAAAAACTTGCTGCGATAATGTGCTTCAAATACACATAAGGTTGTCAGATGTTTTTTTTTTTATGTGTTGTGCAATAAAAATTTAATTTAAGCAATGTTGCTCTTACTCTCATTAAAATGAAGTTTTTGCTAAAATACTAAATCCCCTCCCCCCCAAAAAACCTCTCTAATTTCCTAAATTCTTTCTTACAAAAAATTAATTTATCAAAATTTGTCAGAAAGACTATTCATATCAATGAGTGCTCTATTTCTTGTGATGACAATTAAAAAACTTATAAAAACTTGTGATGAAAAACTTATCTGTGTAATTTGTACTCGGTCCAAAAAGCATTTGTTTCTTTGGCTATTGAGTGTCCAAGTGGCATGTAAGTGTTCAGTGGAATGAGCCACAGGAGAAGGCAGAGAATGAAATAATTCCCCACTTATAATGGGCTGTAGGTATTAAGTGTTGTTATATAATTACTGCATACATTATTCTTGACACAGCATGAAATAATTTCCCAATTAGAGTTAGATGCAGGTATTATGTGTTGTTATACAATTATTGTATATATTGATCTTTACACAGCATCGTAGCTCGGTGATGAAAAAAAAATCCAAGTACGTGTTGCTCGTATTAAAGAGCACAAACAGGTTGTGGATAAAACAAATGAGATTTTGAACCACAACAGTGAGTTGCATAAGACAACCTTTCCCGGCTCAATAAATTTATGAAAGGTGAGACAAGGTGCCCTGTCAGGAAAGGTTGGGCAAGGTCTCTCCATGTCTGTCCCCCTTCACCGCTCTACTTCCTCCACCCTACCCATAGTGCTTCCTCTGTCCTGGTTGCATGTACAATGTCTGAACTTTCACACCAGAAGATTCCTTGAGTGATGGCATAGTGGGAAATCTCAAATGGAAAACGTTCAGTACACTGAATATGGGGGTGGTGGGGATGCAAATTGTCCATTTTTAAAATAAAGATCTATCTGAAGTTTACCTTTCAGGTCGAGGTCACAGCATGTGAGACATAGTTTTGTGGAAATATGAACAGTTCCAAAGATAGAGTTTAAAGACTCAGCTTGTCCTTGAGCTGCATTCATCATGAAAAGCTTTCCTAATTTTGCATGCAACCATGCTGAAGCAGCAGTCAAAGCCGATCTACTTCCTCATTCCTTTCACAGATTCTCTGGCTCAGCGTTTGCCTGCAATACATCCTGGTGGCATGTTGAAATGGACTTTCGGTGTTACCTCTATTCCTGGAAACAGCACGACTGCTGTGATGCCATCATTTAACATCACAATTACACCTCAAGAATGTGACCATGACTTACCACTCATCAGCATTGCCTTCTCTCAGGTTGGGCTGGGTCAGTGTTGATGTTGGAAAATACATTATTTGTAGTTAAGTTGTTGTTTGTTTGCTGAATTTATTTTTTCCAAACTCATTATGGTAGGCTGTACGATCCTCAGCCACAGAGGCAGAGCACAGAGCGCCGAGCTGGCCTGCTGGAGTGACTGTATTGGTGGAGAGGCTACAGGCTGCTTCACCTCCAATTTCTGGCTCTTTTGATGTTGAGATGCATGATCAAGTCATAAGAGGTATAGAACACAATGCCCTTCACTTCACTACAGCCTTGAGTTAAATATATCTTTCTAAGTGTTCCATCACCCCATCCGCATTTCCATCAACTGACTGCCCCACCAAAAAAAAAACTTTCCTCCTACATTTCATTTTTCAGATTGAAGTGACTGGAAATGTACATGCCTGTTGTTATATTGTATTAACGTCATTCTATTGTCTCCTCATCCTCGTGGGGAAGAGTGTAGGGAGGGGGGAGGTTGGTGCCCATGAGCTGACCCTCGGGACCTCCTAACACATATGCAAAATTTAGTGGAGGTCCTCCAAGTCGTTTTTGATTCTATAAGGTTCTGAGATGCATGCATACATGTATACATACATACATACATACATACATACATACCCACATACATACATACCCACAAACATACATACATACATACCCACAAACATACATACACATACCCACATACATACATACACACATACCCACATACACACATACCCACATACATACATACCCACATACATACATACATACATGCATACCCACATACATGCATACCCACATACATACATACATACCCACATACATACATGCATACCCACATACATGCATACCCACATACATACATACATACCCACATACATACATACATACATGCATACCCACATACATGCATACCCACATACATACATACATACCCACATACATACATACATACATGCCCACATACATACATACATACATGCCCACATACATACATACATGCCCACATACATACATACATGCCCACATACATACATGCCCACATACATACATACCCACAGACATACCCACAGACATACCCACAGACATGCCCACAGACATGCCCACAGACATGCCCACATACATGCCCACATACATGCCCACATACATACCCACATACATACATACATACCCACATACATACATACCCACATACATACATACATATCCACATACATACACACCCACATACATACATACCCACATACATACATACATACATACCCACATACATACCCACATACGTACCCACATACGTACCCACATACATACATGCATACCCACATACATGCATACCCACATACATGCATACCCACATACATACATACATAGATACATACCCACATGCATACATACATACATGCCCACATACATACATACATACATGCCCACATACATACATACATACATACATACATGCCTACATACATACATACATACATGCCCACATACATACATGCCCACATACATACATGCCCACATACATACATACCCACAGACATACCCACAGACATACCCACAGACATGCCCACAGACATGCCCACATACATGCCCACATACATACCCACATACATACATACATACCCACATACATACATACCCATATACATACATACATACATACATACATATCCACATACATACACACCCACATACATACATACACACCCACATACATACATACCCACATACATACATACATACCCACATACATACATACATACCCACATACGTAGCCACATACGTACCCACATACGTACCCACATACATACGTACCCACATACATACGTACCCACATACATACATACGTACCCACATACATACATACGTACCCACATACATACGTACCCACATACATACTTACCCACATACACACCCACACACATACACACCCACATACATACTGTACGTACATACCCACATTCATACAGTACATACATTTGCCGAATGTTGGTATGATTCCTCACCAGCATTTCCGATTGTTTTCCTTATCTTTTGACAAATAATCTCAACTACACCACGTGACTATAACAGAAACCTGAAGACAACAAAATGTTGGAATTCTCACGTTTTGCAGAAGTGCAATTTTAAAATCCACTTTAAAACCCCCACAACACTGTTCTAACAATTGTCCTCATCTAACTAACCAATGATTGGTTTAATTTTGGAGGAAAAACTGATGTGCACAACAAACAACAGACAGCTCGTGATAAAAGAGCAACCTCACAGAGTACCTAAAATAAAAACCTGAAAATATCACAACAAACAAGCTTCAACTGCAATGTGTCCAGGATTCAGTGACGATCATTAAAATATACCAAGATACTTTGATAACACCTTAAAATGTTCTTATCATTAATTTTAGAAAACCACAACTTTGTCATCAAAACAAAAACCTAACACTGAAGGTGGATAATGTGTTCCCTATGGGGGGGGGGGGGCATGGGGAGGGATGGATGGTCGGTGTGGCTCGTTACACCTGACATCCACCTTCAGGAAATTTAAACCAATGGGAGTAGCCAAGTGCTTGGATTATTGGAGGAAATTTACCGGCAATTTGGCCAAATTCCAAAATGCTGCTCCAGCTTGCAGGGGCCACCATTAGCAGCACTGTCACATCCCCAAGAGAACCGATTTGAGCCGGCAGCCACATGCTCGACACAAACGACAACGATCAGACGGCATTGTCATTGCTCTAAATAATTAACTTCTCAGAACAAGATTGCTTTGTGTAGTTCACGAACCTGCAGCAAACTTGGAGTTATATTTCAACGATGCATTATATCATTATTTGGAATATCAAGAGGAGGATGTGATTTTTTTTTTTCATCAAAGTAAACCATCATCAGTGTGCTGGACTGCTGGTGAAAAACAAAAAAAACACAACCGAGAGATGATTGTTGTACTTTCAAAGGGATAAAATATAACAGACGTAGGTGGACATCAGACATGGGTTTCAGAGACGGATTGTTTTGAAAGAGTAGAAAGATCATGGGTATTTTTGTCGGTTGAAAAGCTGGACTTTTGAGGAGCTTATTTTGGAGATGTGATTTATGACTGGCTGGGGGAATGAGGGGCTTTTTGGGTGTATGGGAGTCGAGGGGGATTGTGGAATGGGCAAGGCTAAATTAGAAATGGTAGAAGACAGGTACAAAGGGAAGGCGATTTCTACAGGGCATTACCATGGACCACCGCAAACATTGCTTGCTCCCTTGTTTTTTTTGCATTGAAAGTATCATTATTGACTGAGAGTGGAATCATCAGCAGGGGCAGTCTTAACCATGGGGCAACATGGGGAATTGCAGGGGCCCCCACCCCCTGAGGAGAGAGTGGGGGGGGGGACGATGGCCCACTATTTAGCTGAGCGACATTGATGGCGTCTTGATTGATCAATTTATTCAACAGTTCCACAATAGTCAATATGTATACATGAAGTCAAAAGAGTTCAGAATGTGGACTGATACACATAATCCCACAATAGTTCCATAATAATTGATTCGTCATGGATACAAGAATGCTTGGTGCTTTGTTAAAATAAATCTTGTCCCCACCTTGCATGTGGAACGCAGATACCTGGGCGTCGTAAGGGGGTTGGCTTTGTGATGCCATGGCTGGAAGTTCCTGATGAAGGTTAAAAATTGTCATTGACAGTCGTGAAGGTGTAATGCACAACAGTGGGAATTGTCTCTGAGTGGCAAGGAGATGAAACAATGGAGAAGGGATAAAAGATTTCCATGGATTTGGCTAAACAAAAATGCTGTTGATGCTGCAAATAATTTGCACAAGAAGGGTGTGGTGGGTGGTGATCGAGACAGTTGGAGCCACTCAGAAATGACACCACTAGTGAAGATTGGGGGTATAACACGAGTTACAGAATGTTATTGGGGGGTGAGGGACGGAGGGGGTTGCGGGTAAGGTTCAGGGTGGGAGTGTTTACCCTCGGGTCAAAGAACTGTCTTTTTCTAAAATCGTGCGCCAGGTTCAGTTCAAGTTGAATGCATACATTATGTCGGTGGTGTCTTCACGACGCATCAATCTTCAACTCCTTTCCCATAATTGGATTACAAGGCATTCATGTTGTTTGGTTTGCAGTTGACAATAGGTATTGTTTTAATAACGGAACCAAATCAAACAAAACAAAACACGAGATATAAAAGAAGTTGGAAAGTTATCAGAACTACAATCTACCAATATGATGATTGCACAGAAATGGGGAGGAAAGTGTTTTGGTCATGCAATTTTTGAGAGAGGTTGTCCGGTCTCGTGTTACAGCCTGACAAAAAGTGGGGGCTAGCGGGAAGCAAAGAGCCAGTGTAAGGTTTATGGAGGGAAAGGCATTGTGTAATTTTTGGTTCTGTGGTTCACCCACTAGGATATACCCACACACAAGGAACTTTGGTGCAGGAGGATGCCTTCGGCCCATCATGCCTGCGCTACACCAACCCCAGTATCATTATATTCATCTACACATAAGCTATCTACCATCCACACAAGCTGATATTCCCATACCCCTCTGAGTACCTCTCCAAATCACATTTAAACCTATCCACCCCCTCCGCTGCCACTACCTTTCCTGGGAGATCATTCGACGCATGAACCACTCTCCGACAGAAAGACCCCTGAATTTTATTTGTCTAAAAAAAAAAATGACTCATCTTTAACTTATGACAGCAACTGATTGACTTCGTCATTAGTTTTGGAGCACACTGCTTTCACTCATATTTGCTCGGTCTCAGCAAAACAAAAATATTTTAAACCATCATTATAAGGGAAGAATTGTGAGAGTAGCAATAAAGCAGTTATAAAAAAGTTAACCCCCCCTCCTTCATTACAGACGTGAATTCTGCCAACTCGTTCCTTTCTTGTCTTATCTGACTCTTATAGGACTACCATGGAATATTCTTGCTGATGACTTGAGGGAAGAGCTGGAGGCCGTGCCAAAGCTGGGGCGTGTGCAGGTCGAAAGGACCGGCACTTGCTTCGGGTACACATGGAAAGTGAAGTGGTTGGAGTCTGGTGGGGATCAGCCAGCGCTTCAGGTATATCAAATAGGTATAACTACAGCACCGGTATAGGCTTACGCTAATGTGTGTAATTTCCCTGTGGGATGTAACTCATAAGCGATGGAGCGTCATTCCCAGGACGGATGAGATTATCAAAGTTGGAGTGATCTGTATTGTGTGTGTTTGCTGCTGTCGTGCATTCAGAAATATATACCAAGAACATTGAAATTTTTATGCTGGGAATCTTTTGCTCACGGATGAAACCGAGGTTTTACAAAGTTTCACAATTCCCATCATACCATCTCCTGCAGAGATGATGAAAATGTTGGTTCATACAGCGCACGGTTCATGGTAGTTGCCCCAAAACACTAACTGGACAGTTTATCTCTTTGAACTTAACGCGACAGTGATTCACAAGAAGAATACCAAAACACTCTTAAAAGTGAAACAAAATTGGACAAATGTCTAAATCCAAGCAAAGCAAGAGATCTTTTTTAGACATTAGGGCTCGTTGAAGTGCTGAATGAGAAGTCAATGTACCAGCAAAGGAAGAGATGAGAAAAGATCTTCATTCTGAGGCTGCTGGGTGGCATCATTTGCTGAGGGCGTGTCTGTGCCGCTGATGCAGTGCCCTCTGCTGGTTGGGTCGGAATTTGTAATTTGTCCAGGGTGCCGGCAATTGCTTGCCTCCTTTTCACGACAGACACCGTGGGATATTTAATGTCCACCAACGAATGCTGGCAGACGCGACACCTGTTTCATGTCTATCTGAGGGACGGAACACACATTGATGAATGACCGTGCCTGTGAAACATCAGAATGACAGTTTATCGCTGGGTGGGGATTCAGTCCCAGGGTAGACAGCTTGGAGGTGAGTGTACATAACTCTAAGCCATCCTTACAGCCCATGGGAAAAGATAAGGGATGGATAAATAGGCATGAAAGGCACAGACAGAGAGGAGAGCTGGTAGGGACATTCAGATTGAACAGTGGTCCGCAGACGGAGATAAATAGTCCAAGGGCAGGTGAGCAGATGGCAACACTCAACAATCAGCGTAGCTGTGAACAAATAAAGTGCAGCCGAACATGAGTTAAAAGTGAGCAAAGCAAGAAGAGAATCATGCCTTGTAAGAGCAGAAAGGGGGGAATCGGTGGCAGCAGCAGGGGAATGGGGGTGAGGCATGAGGGAGTAGCATAGTCATGGAGGGGTAAAAGAGAGCAGTATGGATGGTGAAGATAAAGCTAAAGTGTGAGCTGGCACAAAGTTAAGCACAGCAATGTTTTGTTCAGCTTTGAATTTTGATTATAGCAGATTTGTGGGAATTTATGGCTTGAGCAGCATTAAGGAAGCCACAGTCGAGGATGTGGGAATATGAGAAGGTTTTGGAGGCATGGATGAATTTGGAGATGGAGAAATGAGCTGGAGCAGGGGAAAAAGAAATCATGAACTGGAGATTCACCAATGGAGCCCATCAGGATGAAAAGCCTGAACACAAATGAGATAGGGGTGTGTTGTAAGTACCATCGCAAACACCAATGGATAAATGGGGTTGGAGAGGCACACTCAGGTGGCCCATTCACACCTGAGTGTTGGGAGCGATACAAGATCTGATGATTATCAAATTTTAACCACACATTTTTTTTTATACACTATGTTAAATTCACAATCATGCAACAAATGCTGTTTAATTGAATTCATAACTCGAGTGAAGTCGATGACTCTCCATCGCAAATACACACACACACACACACTTCCTAAATAAAGGAAATTGAAAGATGGCAAAAAAGTTCCGCAAGGATTTATCCCAAAATCAGATTTTTAGATAAAATACTTTTACCGTTTTGACCCCCTGTGACCACAAGTCCCGACACCGTGGGGGGCATGAACTGGAAGTCGAATCCAAAAAAATCGTTCCATATTTTATGCATCCCCCCCCCAATGCTGATTGCAAATACAAAGTTTAATTAAAAAAAATGTTCAAAAATTTGGAATTCGACCTATTGACCATGGAGCGGGGCCAAGAATGACACTGCTCTTGGACCTCTGTGCCATTTTGTGATCATAACTACCAAATTTGGTGAATTTTTGCACAACTGTTTCGGAGGAGATGGATAGGCAGACGGAGCTGATTACAACATCCCCACATTTTTTTTTCTTTAAAAAAGCATGGGGATAATAATTTCTGAAGAAGTAGTCACATGTTGTCCACAGATAACTGTGAAACATCCATCTTATGTTTAATACTGCTGCCTTCACATTCAGATTGGAACCTGCAATCCTTGGATCGTCTGGGTGTGGCAGTGATGGCGATGCCATTCCCTCTGTCGGTTAGAACAGGAATTTGGGAATTGTTCATGGTGTTGGCGATTGCTTTCCAACTCTTTATGAAGGACACTGTGGGATCTTAAAGTCTACCGACTAATGCTGGCAGAGAGGACGCCCGTTTAGCGTCCATTTGATGGAAAGCACACATATCGATGCCTTGACCTGAATGTGAAGCACCAGGATGGCAGTTTATAGCTGGATTGAGCTTTGAAGCCAGGCGAGACCGCTCAGAGGCAAGATGGGTGCCGATCTAGTGTCCTCACAACTCCAACTCTGCACACTCTGATCTTTCTCATCTTTTAAGTTGGTCTTTATATATATATATATATATATATATATATATATATATATATATATATATATATATATATATATATATATATATTCATAAGCCTCATGCTTGATTGTAGTCCTGGTAATGTGATCCTCCATTCCTTTCTCTCTCCACTCTTTGTATGTTGTGAAACCTTAATGTATGTAGTTGCAAAAAAGTGTAGTACTTTGATTTCTCTCAAGATTGAGACAATTTGGTAAAATACACTTTTGTTGTTGACCGAAACCATTCTGCACCTCATTTCATGTTTTTTGTGCAAAAAAGCCTGGTGTTGGCTCAGTGGTTAGGGTGGCTGGCTTGGGATCTTAGGGTCCTGAGTTCGAGCCTCGTTGGCTGCTGAATTAACACCAGGTGGGGTTGACTCAGCTTGTCATCCTTCTGAGCTTGGTGAAATGAGTACCAGTGTTCTGTTATAGGGGCACAGCATCAGCGGCATAGTCATGCCGCAACAAAATGGTAGCTACCTGGCAGCCATGCTGTTACATGAAATAAGAAGTGCAAAGTATTTTGTTTTATTTTACGATTTCCCTTTAGGTGAACGGCTCTGGTCTTCAAGGGCAAGGTGTTAATGCAAGAATCCATGTCCATCAGGACGGAGGAGTATTCATCAGACACATTCGGGGAGACCTGCTGCGGACTCCTCATTTCACTCCACAGGTACTGCATACCTTTCCTTGGAAAACAACACGATGATTTATGTATTTGTTATATCATAGCACTGATATGTTGCATGATGTGTAGGTGGAGGTGTTTATCAATGGGGTCCCGTCGCGGTGTGTTGAGAATTGCAGCTTCTCGTGGCATGAGAACGAAACTCCACGTATTAGCTACACCAGCCCGGGCTCAGGTAAGTGGGGTCCTCACATTGATGATGGATATCCAGGTTATGTTGGGTATGAAAGCTGACTTGGAAGGTCATTCAGACCACACTGCCTGCGTTGATTGCATCACTATCCGATCACAAGTCCAATGAAGCAGTTTTGCTATGACGTATGAAAGTGATTATATCTCGTGTTGAATACCATTACATTTGTGTTACCATGCAATCAGTAATATTTTGTTGCAGTAGAGGGGGAAACAGCATGGAAGGATGAGGATAATTCGGTCATTCACTGAGCATAGTTACGAGAAAGGAGGTTTACTGTACAAGACTGAGCGATTTATGTTGTTAAATGGATTACATTACACCTTTACTCTGACATCTTAAGAAAACGAAGGTAATTTAAAGGATAATTTCCATATTTTGTGAATAGTAATAGTATTACCAAACAGTATGACAGTTAGTAATGAAAGGAAGAACATAATTGAGATGTATTTCATGTCGCATGTAGAGGAAAACGTTTCCTTGCACTCTCAAGGCTTGGTGTCAAATATGTTGCAGACTGCTGCTGCATCACTTTCTGCTGATCTGGACTTGATTAGATACTTGTCTGATAAAGGAAACATGTCCTTCAATCCTGAAAAATCTCATTGTCTCACTCTGCCACTCGGGAAAAGAATTATCAAATTATTTCCATGGACAGCCATTGGAAGAGGTTCAGTCTCTTAAACTTCAAGGCCTGATCACCTTCAGCCATGACATTTTCTGGGCCAACCACATAGCATAGCTGGCCTCTAAAGCCAGCCTAAACTGGGCATCATCCATCGATCCAAGTCTTTCCTTGGAAAATCAGAGTTAGTCAGCAAGGCCTCCGCTCATAGCTCAAGGGAGTACTGCTTCCCTTGAGGGTGTTCCTTCCCCCTCCTCCCTCCAAGGCTTCAAAAAGGCAGTACACCGCTACCTTGTATCACCCCCATCCTAACTCATGAACTTTATTAAGCTCACTAACCCTTGCTAACCCAACCCTCTACTTACTAATTTTAGTGTTTCCTCTTGTGCTCTCTGTCTTTTTCTGTTTCTCCATTCCCTTGCCAGTGATGCTCAATTGTTGCCCCCACGATGCCATTGTCAATTTAACCTTGCTCTTTCATGAGCGTCGCTGATGTCGAGGGGGGGGGGGGGAAATCTGAAATTTTCTTTCTTGATCAATCTTGATGTTTATACCCATTCCTTATTCCATACGGTTAAACTATCAACCATAAGTGTATTTAATTGTTTCTTGTTTTAATGCACTGAATTTAGTGGTTGGGGTTTCATTTAAACTCGTAGCGTATGAAATTTGAAATATCAATCCATTATATGGTGTAGTAGTTCATTCCAAGAATAGGATTACACAAAACATAATTAACTCTTCCTCCCTGAGTGCCATGTGGCCACAATTATATGATGGGCTTGGGGTAGGGGGAGGTCAAAAGGATTGTCCCCATCCATAAGGAATGTTGCTGTGCTAGCAAAACGCAGCACAGATGTTCGTCCTTTCTATGTATTTTATCGCCTTTGTCACACATTCTTCCCTGCACTTTCCTGATGCCTTTGGATGACGAGTCAAGCTTTTGCCTTTGGAAACTGTTTGAAAAGGGAAAAACATTTATTTATTTATTTACTCCCCCTTGTATGGTAACATGATTTTCATGGGAAGTGATCGGTTTCATCATGACCTCTGTGAAGAATGAGTGAAGTATAGATTTTAATATAATCTTGGAATGATGGCTACAGAATCTCCTGGTATGTTGAAACTAGTTTTTCAGAGACATTGTATTCTCCTGTTCTCAAACAGGAAGTGATTTCTACGTTTCCTTTGACAAAACAATGTGTGCATGCTTTGATTGCACAAGAATAACGATATTGGTCACATGACTGTTTCTGATGAACACAAGTTGAACCAAGAGTCATTCATTTATGATTTCAATTTTTTTTATGAAACACAAGATTTTCTTCCATTTTCAAGAAAAAAAGGTATTAAACATAATTGATCCTACAACAGGACAATGTCAGTGGTGCACACTGCTATGTCTGTGCACCGGTTTCTGTACAAGCAGCACATTATACTTGTTGATCACAATGTCTTCCTTCATTGGACCTTTTTCCTCTTCTCAAAACTATAACATGCTAACATATATATATAATATATATATATATATATATATATATATTATTGTGGCTTGTTTTTCCCCAGATTCACTGGGAATCACAGGCCATTGCACATGAATATGTTTGTGTTGTGGCGGGTTGCTAATCGACTGCGAACGCCATTAATTTGACCACGTGACCCAGTGTTCTATGTCTGACTACTGTTTAATGAGGAACACATGATCGCCTTATTAGGGAATCATGCCCTCGATGCGCACTTGCTTTATTTACCGTATCAGGTGCAACCGAGCAGAGCTGCCAAGTACGCATCGGCTAATAAGCAGATTTTGGGGTGCAACTTCCTATGTGCATGCTAATGCTAATGCTATGTGCATGCTAAGCTATGCCAATGCTGGACCAATTCAATGATGCGCTGCTCTGGTGCATGCTCCCATACCTGACCTGACCTGTACTATCCCCCTAATAGTGACGACTCTCTCTCTCTCTCTCTCTCTCTCTCTCTCTCTCTCTCTCTCTCTCTCTCTCTCTGTCTCTCTCTCTCTCTCTCTCTCTCTCTCTGTCTCTCTCTCTCTCTCTCTCTCTCTCTCTCTCTCTCTCTCTCTCTCTCTCTCTCTCATTTCAATTGTCACAATGCAACTTGGCTGGGTGTTGGTACCTCTCTCACTAGCAATAGTACTTCAGCAAAGCATTTCTGTGACTCCATGGGACTGACTCAATCTGTGAACTTTCCAACCCAGATTTCTCCAAATGGCAAATCCTCCCTTCTGGACTTGGTGATGACTAACTTTCCTACAAATGTATCCTGCTCTTCCTCTGCTCCAATTGGTTCATCTGATCATGTGCTTGTGAAAGTCATCATCTCTCTCTGGCTATTCTCAGAGAGTTGCCTCAACACCGGCGAGTCTGGCATTTTACTCAAGCAAATTGGCAAGGACTGCAAGCAGCCGTCTCTCTTCAGGACTGGTCTCCCATATCTACTGCCCCTGATGTCAACTCGGCCTTGGAATTCTTCCACAGAATTCTGCTCCTTCTCATGCACAGATTCATCCCATTTCATGTTCAATTATCCTTCCCTTCTTCCTGCCCATGGTGCACTGAATCCTGTGGTGACAGTTGTTCTGAAACAACTTGCCTGCTCTTCCTGGAAGGCAAATCCGACCAAAGGCAATCTCTGTGCATTACAAAAAGTCCACAAGTGTGTGTTCACTCTCAGGAGAGCCAGAAAACAACATCTGTTCAACTTCACAAGCTAACTTTCAAACTTCTCTCCCTCTTATAAAACCTTGTGCCACCTTGTTAAATCTGTCTCTTGTGTATGCTGCCCTTCCATCCCTTCCCTCTCTTCAAATGGCGCCGTAGCCAACTCCGTTCATGAGAAGGCTGAATGCCTCAATTCTAAGTTTGTTTCAAAATTTTGTGTCCCCAACCCCCCTCAGTACCCATCCTTCCCTGTTGTACCCAACTGCTCCTGAATTCGGTGTCTTTTGCACCTGAGAAGGTGGAGAAGGTTCTTTCAACCCTTGACTCAGATTGTGCTCCTGGACTGAATGGCATCAGTTCACGTGTCCTAAAATCCTGCTCTGCTGGTCTTGCACATCCTTTCTCTGCCCTTTTCACCCTGTCATTTGTGCTAGGTTATCTTTCAGCTGCTTGGAAATCCACCAACATCACTGGACTGCATAAAAAGGTGCAACGACTGATCTCAACTAAAGACCTGACAGCTTACTTGCAATCATCAGCAAGGTCATGGAATCCATCATCACAGTTGATATGAAATCCTTCCTTTTCTCCAACAACCTCATCTCAGATTACCAATTTGGCTTCAGACCAGGTCACTCCACCTTGGATATGCTGCTTCTACTTAACCAACAATGGATGGAGGTCCTCAATGTCAGACATTAAATCAGAGCCATCTTGATAATCTGGCATCCTGCATTGTTCTCCAAACTGTCTGCCTTTGTAATCCAAGATGAGCTCCATGTATGGCTTACTGACTTCCTCGACTCATGCATCCAATGTGTGGCAATCAACGGAATCCTTTCATATTTTCTCCCTGGACTGCCCCAAAGCAGTGTTCTGAGCCTAGTGTTATTCCTGATCTTCATCAATGATCTCTTTGACTCTCTGGAAAATCCTCTTTAACTATTTGCTGATGACCACCCTTTTCCGTGACATCCCTCATCCCTCTTCCTTCAGACAAGTGGGCTGCAGCCTCTTCCCTCTCTTCAGACCTTGAAAAAAAATCACAAGCTGGTCAAACACTTGCAATATATCTTTCAATGCTGACAAATCTCACATTCTCATGATCTTTCTCCAAAAGGACCATTTGGCAACCCCCCCCTCCCCCCCCGGCCCCAATCCACTTTCTAAACAATCCTCTTGAGAGGAGGTTCCATCATTCAAACTTCTGGATGTCATGATCAGCCATAATCTTTTTTGGCTGATTTCATGATCAAACCACATTTCAACGTTGGCATCCTCCTTCGTACAAAGTCCTTCCTTGGAACACCTGAGCTCCTATCCACCTACAGGTCCTTCTTCTGCAGTTTGATGGAGGAATGCTTTCCCCTGTGGGCTGGCTCCCCTGCCTCGCACCTTGCTCAGCTTGACGCTATGTAACCAAGGCCTTCAACATAATTGCACTCTTCCACGTTGAACTTGAGTCTATGGGCTTTTCATTTTGCCATCGCAGACAAGTCGGTGGTCTCTGTCTTCGACCACCTCCTTTCTGGTCTTGCATTCGCTGCTCTTTCCATGCTTTGTTCACCGTAGGTTTCTGCAGGGCTCACACGGTCTACCATCAACTCTCCCCTGGTAAAACTACCTAAATCCAGGATCACTGCTCACCTCCACTCATTTGTTCCTCTTTTTTTTTTTTCCTGCCTGTGGAATCAACTTCCACATCCTCTTCAATGGAATCAACTTCCACGACAAAGGTCTTCAAGACAGCTGTTCACCACCATCTCACATCATCCCCAATCCAAAACCAAGATCTATTCTTCCCTTATTAACCCCACACAAATACCTCCTTATTTTCCAGTTTTTTTCCTCCCTGGAGGTTCCTTCTCCATGCATGCATGTTTCGCGTCCTGTTTTTGTCTGGTACATCCTGATCCGTTCTGTGTACCAGCTCTTCCACAAGCTTCGACTCTGTGTACAAAACTAAATTAATAACAATAATAAAAATAATTCAGCTGTAGTTGGTGGGTAATTCTTCTTGCATATATTTTCAATACCCAAATATGTTGCAGGCTCAGGCTGGGAAGGCACCATGTTGAAGATAAGGGGCTTGTGGCTCAAGGTAGAACCTGAAATTCCTCGTGTGACCATTGGTGATGTGCTGTGTGCGGTCGTCAATGCTTCAGGTAGGTGCTTCTTATTTGCCCCTGAACTTGTAAAATTATTGTTCGATGAATTTGCCTGTAAAATGCATTTTCACTGCCAATTCACAACTCCATTAACTACCAATGTCTCACAAATATTTGTAAATATTTTGAACCAAAATTCTACTTGGATAAATTAGACTGTCTTTCAATAATAGATGAGCATGTCTTATGATGCATTTCTAAGGCACTATTTGCTTCGCTGATAATTTTGTGATGGAGTATAAAATGTTTGAAGTTCTCATTTCAAAAGAATGAGTTGAACATTTTAAGTCACTTAATGCAATGATGTATATGAAACAGTTGAGCTTTTTCAACACAAGAGGAATACACATCATGTTCCCTCTTGACAACATGTCCATAATCGGATGCAGGTCCACTGTGTCGAGGAAAAGTAAGCTTGCAATGATCGTACTGCAAATTCCCGTTTGAAAATGAGCTGAAAGGCACTTCTGCATTGGTCGGGGATATGTGCTCAGTCAGTGGGGTGGAGGGGGTGGAGTCAAGCAAGATTTTGATCTTGTCTCTTGTGCAGTTGGTAGGAGGAGGGAGAAGGGGCAGACTGAGATCGAGGAGGAGGAAGGTGTTGGAGTGGGACTTGAGAGAAGTGGGGCTGCAGAAAAAGGATTGGTTGGAATAGAGGGTTGTAGCGAGGGAAAAATTAGGGAGGCTGACCTCATTCGAAGGTGAAAGTAGTAGTAGTAGTAGTAAATTCATGTTTGAAAATGTTACCATCATGAACAGATATTTCATGATAGTACCATAGAAATGCAACCATGATACCCGAATTACAAATATTGTTGTTTTTGTAACTAATAATAATCTTGCTGATCTGAGCTAATGGTGTTCCTCTTGAGCAGACGCAGAGATCTCGTGTCGAGTGGGGATGGGCGCTGCAGGGATATTGCCAATAAATATCATGGTTCCTCCGCTTGGGAGAGCAAGGTCAATGACGACACACACATTCTCTTTCACCATGGCCATCTCAAACATCTCCCCAGCCAAAGGTCCCAGTACAGGTAAGTTGAAGACATATCCTTCAGCTGCTCCAACAGTCAATGAAAAATAAAGAATGTCAATAATTACAGATCCCACTTCACAGCAAGTCATAAATCATGTGCTCTTACGCACCATGTGATTGGCACTTACCTGGTGAATATCATTGACTTCACAACATGCTTTAGCAGAACTATTTATCATTTCTGGTTCCCTCGTTATTGTTCATCCGATTCCTTTTGAAGCGACTCCACTGTCATTTTGTGGAATTTGTTGCACTCCCCATCATCCATTTAGCGGATGGATTTGCGGTGAGGTCCAACAAAGGAGCCACTTTTACAATTGGCAATCGCAGGGATGGCAATTTTGCAATTTTATACATTCAGTGCTCGCTGTTTGAGCTCCACGCCAATCAGCCATCAAAAATAATTTGCCTTCCTTCATACAAAAGGAAAATGCTTAACAGTTCTTTTTTTTTTCTCATCTTTTTTTTTGTGTTTTTGTCACAGCTTGCTCGAGAATTGTGAAGATTACCAGGCATGAGCCCCTGGTGCATTCAGTTTGGTTTTTTTTCTGCACCGGTTCAAATTCTCAAAGTCCATCCTTTGAAGTGGGTGGGAGAGAAAATCCTGGGCTATTTTTTTTTGTTGTTGTTATAACTGGACAATATTTTGTCCATGAGCTCTCAGATTATAATACACTGCATTATAAGTCCTGCTGATTGTAGCACATTTTAGCATCACAAATATGTTGCAATAAGTTTTGAATTGCACCAGAAATCCCCCAGAAAGGTTCTGCCATAAAATGGAAACATATGTTGGGGGGTCCAGGATTGCTTTTTTTTAACCCAGTTTGTAGATGAGGACAAATTAACTTTCTCATCAACCATTCAATTTGAGTGCTTGCTTGAGTGCTGAAGCCACTCGCTGAGTTCCCTGCAGCCGAGCTCAAAATACTGTAATCAGTCATCTGAATAATTTCCGAGGCTGGCTTTCAAGGAGTTCCACAAATGAGGAGCCGACGATAGTCCAAGAAACACAAACGTTTTTCAGTTTTGATATATTAGTACGCTAGTACATCTAATTAGTAAGAAAAATGTCTTTTCTTATTAATATATGTGAGTGTGTACATATTGTTATGGAAATGTCCCAACGGGTAAATAGGGAGTAGATTATTATACTCATTTCAGAGTACATGTCTGAATAAGTGTGATGTAATTGCTATAATTAACGAGGCAGTGTAAAATGAAGTGTTTAGAAGCTCTTGTGTCCCTTCCCCAGTGTTCCTATCGAATTCCATATCTCCTCTGCTCCCGACACTCTGAAACGATCCCTATGTAGAATCTGTCTATTTTCCATTCCCCACACAGTATGGACAAACTGAGAAAGGTCATGGCATGAATTGATATGGGCCTCCTGTCGTGCGCCTGCAGTAAGATAAGCACGTGAGTGGGAAATTACTGTCCATCTCCCCCCTCTCCCCACCGCCACAACCCTCAGTCAATCAGTGAGGATGTGGGATACATGCGTGAAAATGTGAGGAGCTATGAGCGTACATCATGGGGAACTGATCAGTTCCACAGGGCATGATATAGAAAGAGCACCACACAAGATGCAGTGCCACTGTGTTGAGAGTTCCACGCTGTTGAGAGTTCCACGCTGTTGAGAGTTCCACGCTGTTGAGAGTTCCACGCTGTTGAGAGTGCCACGCTGTTGAGAGTGCCACGCTGTTGAGAGTGCCACGCTGTTGAGAGTGCCACGCTGTTGAGAGTGCCACGCTGTTGAGAGTGCCACGCTGTTGAGAGTGCCACGCTGTTGAGAGTGCCACGCTGTTGAGAGTTCCACGCTGTTGAGAGTGCCACGCTGTTGAGAGTGCCACGCTGTTGAGAGTGCCACGCTGTTGAGAGTGCCACGCTGTTGAGAGTGCCACGCTGTTGAGAGTTCCACGCTGTTGAGAGTGCCACGCTGTTGAGAGTTCCACGCTGTTGAGAGTGCCACGCTGTTGAGAGTGCCACGCTGTTGAGAGTGCCACGCTGTTGAGAGTTCCACGCTGTTGAGAGTGCCACACTGTTGAGAGTGCCATGCTGTTGACTGTTACATGCTGTGGAGAGTGTGTCTCGCTGCGGAGAGTGTGTCTCGCTGCGGAGAGTGTGTCTCGCTGCAGAGTGTGTCTCGCTGCAGAGAGTGTGTCTCGCTGCAGAGAGTGTGTGCCTGGCTGCGGAGAGTGTGTCTCCCATTGGAGATTGCATGTCTCACTGTGGAGAGTGTGTCTCTCGCTGCGGAGAAAGCCATGCTGTGGAGAGAACAATATTGAGGCTCATACGAGAGCTAACACACATGATGTACAACAACAGGAAAAAGAGGGGTGGGAGAGTGAAGAACAAATCAGTGGGGGACTGAGATACTAGGAGATCTGTGGAAGGAAGAGGGAAAGGTAAGAGGTGAGAGGCGGGAGCACCAGCCACTGAGGGGAGCGCAATACTCTATCGGGCTGTGGATGAAAGCTTTGTGTGTGGTCAGGAGCTCAGGTGTGCCAAGGAAGGACTTTGCATGATGGAGGATGCCCAGTTGGTGACTGGCTTTGGAGGCCAGCTTGGAAATGTGGCTTTCCCAGGATAGATCATGGCAGACAGTGAGACCCAGAAGCTTGAATGAAAGGACTTCTTCAAGAGGATTGTTGAGAAAGTAGATGGGGTGGGGGGGGGGGTGTTCAAACGGTCCTTTCAGAGAGACGTAGTGAGAGTGTGAGATTTATCAGGGTTGAAAGACATGTTCCACGTGTTGGACCAGTTTGTGATTTTACCCAGATCTGCAGAGGGTGAAGAGGCTGCTACTTGCTGATCTGAGGGATGACAGTTGGTACGGCAGAGGATGAAGTCATCAACAATGAGATACAGAGGATTTTCCAGAGAGTCAGAGAGATCATTGATGAAAACCAGAAAAAGATCAGGGTCCAGAACACTGCCTTGAGGAACTCCAGCCTAGACAAGAAGAGGGGATGAGAGAACTTCATTTGGAGCCACACGTGGCTGCGACAGGAGAGGAAGTCTACAAGCCATGAGTGGAGATGTCCTTGGATACCAGAGGAAGAGAGTTTGGTGGACAAGGTGCCAGACCATATCGAAAGCACGCGATATGTCGAGGGATATGGCTCTGATTTCATATCTGGTATTGAGGACCTCCATCCATTGTTGGGAGAACAGAAGCAGCATATCCAGAGTAGAGTGACCTAGTCTGAATCCTGCCTATCTGGCAGTCACACAAAATTGAAAATCATTCCAAACGGGAAACTTACTGTCTTTAAGGACATCATAAAGGACACATATAACAGGCATGAATAACGAATGTAATGTGTTCGATAGGGTAGTGTAATAATCACTGTGTAAAATGGCACTAAAACCCGGAATTAATTTATTTCTCCGACTTTTACAATCTTTATTTTATTTATAATGAATTATATACTTGAACATTGGAACACAAATCACCTTCTAAATACTGCCAAGAACGTCCAGTTTTCATGACTTGGATGTTTTATAGGGTGGTGTATAGTATAAGGGTGGTTGGTGTATAACATCGCTTAAGTCGTTCGTGCTAAACTTCCAGATTTTTTGAAACGATGTTTAAAATCATTATTGTATTCAAATTGAAGTATATACCTGAACATGCCACAGGGTATCGTGTTTTATGAACTCTCTAGTTTGAGAAGTGTTTGTTTGTGTGTTTGTTTGACTTGTATGCACTCATGAACCGCTGAGCAGAATGAGTTGAAAGCTGGTGGTTGTACTCGGGGTGTGCCCAGGACAGTTTTATGAAGTAACAAGCTCAAATGAGCTAAGATCCTCGTCCTCTTAATGATGACGTCATAAAAACTAATATGACGTCATTGTGATGTATCAGGTTTGCGATAAATTATCTGTGCTAATGCATGGCTTGATTCCCACAAATAATATTCAAACAGCTTGCCTGGTTTCGGAGATAATGGTAGAGGAGATTTCCATTAGCGGCGATATTATGACGTCAACTTTTTTTCGAGGAAGAATTTCCAAAATCGGAGATGGTTACTGTCTGCGCATGGGCTTTCTGCATATACATTATACATGGCAAGTTTCACGAAGATCCGATGAAAACTCTGGGTTGTGAAACAAAACATGTCAATAAATAGGAATGACGTCATAAAAATGGATATGACGTCATAGTGATGTATCATATGTGCGGTAATTCATCTCTGCTAATGCCCTGTTCGATTCCCGCAAACAATTCAAAAAGATTGCCTAGTTTCGGAGATAATTTTTAGGCGATTTCCATTAGCGGAGATATTTTGACATCATAACTTTTTTTTCTAGGAGGAATTTTCAAAATCGGAGATGGTTACTGTCTGCGCAGGGTACTTTTACATATATATGCCAAGTTTCAGGAAGTTTCGATGAAAACTGCAGGCTGTGAAACAAAAAAGTCCACAAGAGGAATATGAAGAACAACAACCTGAGTAAGACTGAGAGATCCTCCATGAGGATCTAAAAACAATTTGAAAACCCCTCCTATTGACAGGGACAAACGTTGGGGGTAATAAAATTCATTGTTCAGAGTGGTGGTTGTGGGGGGGGGGGCACTGTGGAAAGGTCACCTGTTATTTCTATGTAAACACAGCGTTCCTGGTTGTAGGGGGTATTACATCTCATTACTAAAATAGGACAATTCTCTGGGAATGGGGCAATTATCCCATCATGAGTGTCAATTTTCCCTTTCTACTATACAATAAATTGTGGAGATTTTGCAGCACTGCGTGTTATTTGTCCATCCATCAGTTTACATGGTAAA
>NC_140973.1:43390720-43435720 GCF_056783735.1 Eptatretus burgeri | reverse complement strand
CACACAATTTTATACATCATGTGTATACACATGCACTTCACGAATTGTGAATGAAGGATAAGTAAATGGTAATCAGGTCGGATGGGGGAAACATCCTGAACTACAAAGACACTCAGGAGAGCACATACCACCACCACCACCACGTAATGCCTGATCCACGAGAACATATCGGGACCAATACATTTTTGAAACATCATGCTATACAGTACTAAATCGTTTTTGGCCCAATTTCTCAATGGTGCAGAATCGCTTTGAAAATTAAATAATTCTCTTATCCAGATATTTACCAAAAATGAATCAATTCATCCTTGTCACCACCTAACCTGTCCACCAAGTTTCGTCTGAATCCACCCACAACTTTTTGAGATATTATGGTATACTGTGCATCGGTTTAGCCCTATCTCCCAATGGTGAATAATCACTTAAAAAATTATCAGATCTAGATCCAGATCTTCTCCAAAGTTGAATCAATTCTTTCTTGTCACACACCCATGTCCACCAAGTTTCGTCTGAATCCGTGCACAACTTTTTGAGATATCATGCTTTATATCGTTTTTGGCCCTATTTCTCAATGGTGAAGAATCGCATAAAATTCTTGTCGTCAGATCCAGATCCGGATCTTCACCAAAATCTAATCAGTTCGTCTTTGTCACACATCCAACCTGTCCACAAAACTTCATCCGAATCCGTCCAGAACTTTTTGAGATATCCTGCACACAAACAGGCAAACAAACAAATAAACCAATGTCACCGACAGGGTGACCCGTATCTTGCCAAAAGGTGACCATGTGTGACTTCTTTAAGGTCACACTGAGGTGAACAGAGCTGCTATCCACCAGGAGCGACTCCTTGAGGAATATCTGCCTACGAGAGATTCCGATGAGAATCGTTCTACAGAGTAACCATGAAAAATATGCGTTTGCCTCATGACGTCATAATGTCTCAAGCTTGACATATCTAGAAAGCACTCATCGAGGTGTTCAATTTGAGCTACTACATGATATGGTTCCTAAAACTTGAAAATTTGACTTTGGGGTCAAATATGTTTGAGCTTAGGCGCTAACCATGAAGGTCAAGGCCAATCGCCACCAAAAACTAATCAGCTGAGCGCCAGACCATATACGACATTCCCATAAAGTTTGGAGATGATTCGATTAAAATTACTCAAAAAATAAGGGTTTCGTCGACCTCCATGATTTACCGCAAAGTGACCTTGACCTTTGACCTTGACCTTTATGTGTGCTGAAGGGTATTGTAATAATACTACGATATGTGTACCCACAAGAGTTTCCGATGACAATTGTGCTCTACAGAGTGATATAAAGGTGAAAAATCCAATGATTACAGACAAACAAACAAAAAAACTTACCAAGTAACAGATCTTGCAAAAACTTCCTTTTGGCAAGATAACAAACAGACAACCAAATGAAATTGCTCGTTGAGCAAGGAATTGCCGGAATAACTTTGTCATATCTCCAAGATCTCTGAAAAAACAAAAACCTGGAAATCAATTTGGTTCTTATATGTTGATAGTGCTACTGTTTAATGAGTTATAGCACTTAGTTTGGTCATGATCATAACTTGGAAGTCAATCGGACTTGAAATGGCGTTTTTATCGCAATTTGAAAGTTTTAACCCGACCCCCCTGACATTCCACCCCTGACCGCTAAGAAGCATGTTGGTGTGACACCACAATGAGACATATGGTTGGATGCAGTATTGGAAGATGCACATTTTGGATTTGGTTTGAAGTCGATATGACCATTTTAGTGGACGTTATTGTGAAAATAAGAATTTCGGTTTTTTGGTGACCTTGACCTTGACCTTTGACCTCGATTCACCAAAAATGACAAGTGTCTAAGTTGGACCATGGCCGATGTCTGTACCCAGATTGGTCATGACCACTGAAACGGTGTGGCTGCTACAGGGTAAACAAACAGACAGACAGACAAACACACAGAATGACACACACAACCGACCAACATTATTGCCGAAATCCGAAGGATTCCGGCAATGAACAAGCAGACAGAAAGGGTTGAAAACATAACCTCCTTCACCTTCAGTGGTGGAGGTAATTAGCATGGACTGACGTATGTATGTATGGAAAAGCCATAAACATAATCCCTCTAGCTGCTACTTCATCAGTTGAGGCATAAAAAAGTAGAAAAGGTGATCACACACACAGTTCGTGTTCCACTATTTCTGAGGAGATGTCTATGGTTTGTATGATTAGTCAAATCCTTCATTATTCCTCTTCAGGGTGAAGCAACGATAGTCAATGCCACTGCACGTTGCGGGAATATCTCGACAAAAAGTGCATCCTCATTCAAGTTCATCCCAGTGATTCCAGCTACCATAATTTCCGTGTCCCCCAGAAAATCCAGTGTTGCAGGTGAGAGCTGAGATTGAATTAATCTTGTCTTTCCTCCTTCCTACCTAACCCTCTCTTTCCGACCATTTTCTCCCTTTTCTCTTTTTCTCAACATTATATCTGTGTTCAGATAAAAACCTCTTAAAAGGGTCAAGAAAAATTGTTGTTGTCTTTCACTGCCTGTGGTTATTGTCTGAAGTTTTGATTCGGTTCATTGTTTGTGGAAGGTATAGTGCCGCAATGAATGTAGTGGAGCATGAATTGCAGTTGCCTTGAGGCAGCTGGTAGGTTTAAATGTAACGAATGTTTAAAAAGGAACTAAACATGTTGATTATATTATAATCCCGGAAGAAATGCCATCTGTAGTGGAATTGAAGGAGTAAATAAATTTTATTGGCATAAATGGCTGGAAGGACTAAAATCAAAGTACATGTAATTGGAATAAATGGAAAGAGTTAGGAAGTATCATGCATCCATCCATCCACCGGGGCCAAACTTTGTGCAGAGCGTTGGTGTTACTTTTGCAGTCTCCTTGGCTATTGGACACAATCCTGGACGGGTCACCACTCCGACGCAGTGTACCAGCATGCTGGAAATCATTTTGCTGATCTCAGAAGGATGACAGGTCGAGTTAACCCCACCTGGTATTAATTCAACAGCTGAGTGTGATTTGAACTCAGGATCCTCGGATCACAAGCCCACCACCCTAACCATTAAGCCAGCACCAGGCATGACGAATCACAACAAACAAGTATTTGCCAATGGTCATGGCAAGAGTGTATTTATCCTGCACAAGGCCAGATCTATTGTATGATCGTGCAGCTTGGGACCTGAGGATGGAAAAAAGAAAGAATCGAAAAAACAGAGATGCATATGTTAAGACAGATGTTTGGAATTATATTGAAAGATAAATGCAAGAATGAAGATCTGAGAAATACACGAAAACTTTTCAGTATAGAGATCGAATTGAGAATTGAAAAAGTGAAGACTGAGATGGTTCTGTCATGTACCTAGAAGTATAGAGAATGAACCTATTTAAAAGATAGTAAGTTTTGAAGCAAATGGAAAAAAAGACCAAGAGGCATGTCAAAAAAGACATGGCAGGAGGATATGAAAGGTGACATGAAAAGATTGGGTCTGAAGAAAGAAGATGCAAATGAAAGAGCCAAATGGAGATGTGCCATCAATCTACCAACCCCCTAAAATAGGGGGAAAGGTCGTTAAATTAATATCAATATGATGATGATAATGCCTGTGTGAAGTCATATAAACTGTTCAAATTGCACTTATTCCCTTTGGTTTGGTTGTATGAAGTGAACCCTGACTTAATTAAATGAGGGAGAGGGAGATGGGGTGGGTGGGAGCATCCTCATTATTGCTGCTGTTCATTGTAGCCGTTCCATTGGAAGCTGTCATAACTCAGCCAGGTCATCTCACTTTGAATGAATGTTTGAAGGAAGATTTCTTCATCATGCTGTCGCAACAGTGTGGAAAATATAAGAAACTAGAAAGTAGAACTTGATTTGAATGGATTCAGGGATATGCCTTTGTTAAATGTCAACCCACTGTTACATTTTATCTTATTTAAAGGTCACATTAAAAATTAAAGGTTGAGAGAGAGAGAGAGACAGAGACGGACAACAATATCAGATCCTTCTAACTCGAGTTATGGTCTGCAAAATTATTTTCAAAAGGTGCATGACCTTTGACCTTTGATCTATTCAATCTAAAATTGAATCGGTTCATACTTTGTCAAGTACGGGTGAAATCTCTTGAGTGGTTCAGAAGTTAATGCAGTAACACAGCTCTTAAATTTAAGGGAACTTGACCTTAGTGCCTTTGACCTTTTGAGCCCAAAATTTAATCGGTTCTTACTTTTATTACAGTCAATAGTTATAACATGTTTGGTCAAAATCCATTCCGTGGTTCACAAGTTATCGCGGTAACTCAAATCTGCTATTTTCAACTGAAGGTTACATAACATTTGACCCTTTGAACCCCAAATCTATTTCGTTCATCTTTGCATCATAATGCACCTCTGTACCAAGTTTGGTTTTAAAAAAAAATTCCTTCAGTGGTTAACAAGTTATCATGATAACAAAAATTGATCATGGACGGATATTCGAATGGACGAACAGTCAGATGGACAACCCAAAAATTTAATGCTACTTCAGCAACAGAGGCATAAAACAAAATCCTATTCAAAGCTAATATTCTCATTATTTTACTCTCTGGCTTGATGAAGATTATTCTGCAGCATAAATGCTTTTCACACTTTTTGATGGCCTGGAATTATATAAATTTGCATTGGATTCTTGATGCAGCAGCCGGGAGTTGCTCATTTCGCCACACAGATAGGGCAGAGTGGAATTGTTTCACTTTGCAATGTCTTGGCAAATTATTCATTTTCTGTATCGCAGGTGTCTTTGTTTGAGCTTTAAAATTGATCTTTCAAAAAAGTATTTTGTGGTTCATTTTACTGAAATGCTAGTTTGTCATTATAATTTGCAAGTGATCACTGTATTTATTGCATATTGTACCAAATTACAGTAGTTGTACCAGGACACTACCGTATAACCCATCATTGTATTCCAATCTTTTTACATCAGTTCTGAAATCACCTGAAGTTGGGGGTTTTTTAACTTAATTTTTTTTAAAGTTACCTTAAGCGAATAAAGGAGCATGTACACGTACCCTATATACAAGACGAAGGCATTTTGTAGATATCAGTGTACTTTTACATAAATTACAAGGACAGTAGACAATTGATAAACATTTGGTATATGGAATTTGAACTTTGGTTCCCCTTCTCATCAGCCAGTTGTGGTTCAGATAGAAACAATAATCAGATGGCAACTCAAACTCCTGGGTCTTACTATCAGCCATGATCTTTCTTTGGCAAATCACATTTCAAAGTTGGCCTCCAAAGCCAGTCGCTGACTGTAACTCCTGTGTCATACAAAGTCCTTTCTTGGCACACCCACCTACAAGCTCTCCATCTGCAGCTTGATGGAGTACTGCTCTCCCTTCTTGGCTGGCACCCCTGCCTCACACTTTGCTCAGCTTGATGCCAGAGAATGCCCTCCTCCCCAGTCCCAATCCCATTTCCTTACAAATTTCCAGTTTTTTTTCTTCCTGAGAATTTGCTTCTGTATCCATGTTGTCTACCCCATGCACCCTTCCCTACCCCTCAATCCTCCCCACATCCATTATTTGTCCAAGACTCCCTCTATTTCCATTCAGCCTTGCTGTTGGCGTTTCCCCCCTCTCTCTGCTGTCCCTTTTGTTCTGTTGCATCCTCATGTGTTCAGTGTTTTAACTCTTCTCCGAGCCTTAAATCTGTATCCACATTTTAACAATAATACCAGGCCAATCCAAGAATACTTGACTAAAAGTGCAATGTAAGCTTGTATCGTGAAAGTGCACCTGGCTTTTATGCTTCATAAAAATGTTGAGGAACAAAAAGGAAATTTAACCCATTGGGTTGCACAATCCTCAACTATAAGCTTTTGTTGTAATGCAAGTCATACAGAACTAGAATGGCCACTCAGTAGAATGCATACTCGGTGGAGTGCTGCCAGGCTGATTCACCTCCGCCCTCGAAGATGGACGGAGGTTACTGTTTTCACCCCTTTCTGTTTGTTTGTTTGTTTGTTTGTTTGTTTGTGAACAGTATTACGGAAAAACTCCAGGACGGATTTTTACGAAACTTGGTGGGGGGATTAGGTATGGTCCACGGATCATGCCATTAGATTTTGGACTTGGTCCAAAGTCCAATATGGCCGCTATGGCGGCCATTTTGAAAAAATATTTGAATTTTTGTTTTTGCATTTCTACATGTTTTAAGTGATTTCAAACCCAAAAATAAATAAATTTGTTAGAGAAAAAAAAACTAATTTTGCAACTTTTTTTTTCAAAAAAATTTCGATTTTATTTTTTTGGCATTTCTACATGCGCGTCGATCTACTTTAGTTTATTCAATCGTGGTTCAGTAGTCTGATCCGTTTTGACCTACAATGAATAGGATATCAGGTTCACTTAAGTGACCCAGCAGTATTGGCGGCGGAGGTTTTGCACTCTACCGAGTGCTCCCCCTCTAGTTAACCTCCGCCATCGAAGATCGGAGGTTATTGTTTTCACCCCTTTCTGTTTGTTTGTTTGTTTGTGAACAGTATTACGGAAAAACTCCTCGACGGATTTTGACGAAACTTGGTGGGGGGATTAGCTATGGTCCAAGGATCATGCCATTAGATTTTGGACTTGGTCCAAAATCCAATATGGCCGCTATGGCGGCCATTTTGAAGAAATATTAGAATTTTTTTTTTTTGCATTTCTTCATGTTTTAAGTAATTTTCACCCCCCCCCAAAAAAAATTGTTTAAGAAAAAAAAAATTTTGCAACTTTTTTTTCAACAAAATTTCGATTTTTAACCTCCGCCATCTTCGAAGATGGATGGAGATTACTGTTTTCACCCCTTTCTGTTTGTTTGTTTGTTTGTTTGTGAACAGTATTACGGAAAAACTCCTCGACGGATTTCGACGAAACTTGGTGGGGGGGGGGTTAGGTATGATCCAAGGATCATGCCATTAAATTTTGGACGTGGTCCCCCCCCCCAAAAAACCAAAAATTGTTAGAGAAAAAAAAATTTTTTTTTTGCATTTCTACATGTTTTAAGTGATTTCCAACCCCCCCAAATTTTTTTTACCCCCCCCCCCAAAAAATATAGAAAAAATATTTTTTTGCATTTCTACATGTTTTAAGTGAATTCCAACCATCCCACCCAAAAAATTGTTACCCCCCCAAAAAAAGAATTTTTTTTTGCATTTCTACATGTTTTAAGTGATTTCCAACCCCCCCCAAAATAATTGTAAGAGAAAAAAAAAATTTGCAACTTTTTTTCAACAAAATTTCGATTTTTTTTGCATTTTTACATGCTTTAAGTGATTTCCAACCCCCCCCCCCCCAAAAAAAAAAATGGAGAAAAGAACTATAACTCTGTCAGCACTGTTGACATATTTATTAATGAATAAGATATAAGGTTCACTTGAGTGACCCAGCAGTATTGGCGGCGGAGGTTTTGCACTCTCCCGAGTGCTCCCACTCTAATTTTTTTTTGCATTTCTACATGTTATAAGTGATTTCCAACAAAAACATGCCAAAATTATAATTGCGGCTGATTTTGGAACTTCAGGTGGATATACCCACGTAAAATCAATTTCTGTCTCAAGGAATCTCGTTATGATGAATGAATTGAGTATGTAAAAGTTAAAAGTAAAAGGGAAAGTTGCAAACTATAACTCTGTGAGCACTGTTGATGTCAAATTGAATGAATAGGATATCAGGTTCACTTGAGTGACCTAGCAGTATTGGCGGCGGAGGTTTTGCACTCTACCGAGTGCTCCCCCTCAAGTTAATTTATGTTTTGTATCCCACTGATAAGCCAAATCTGGATTCAGACCTGAACTAAAATTTAATCGATTCAGATCTTCACCAAAATCGAATCAATTCTTCCTTGTTACATGCCCAACCTGCCCACCAAATTTCGCCCGAAACCGTTCACAACTTTTGGAGATATCCTTTTCACAAACAAACAAACAGACATATAGACATACAGGCGTGAAAACATCACCTCCATCTACCTTCGGTGGTGAAAACACAACCTCCATTCGACATGGATTTTACATCCTCTTTGGTAATATTACCATAGCAAGAACATTTTACAAACAAACAAGTTGTTTTTTTCATGTTTCAAAAATGTATGTATATATATATATATATATATATATATATATATATATATATATATATATATATATATATATATATATATATATATATATATACCGATAAGGTGGTTGGAAGATAGTCTTTCTTTGGATAGTCATGTCTTAGATACTGTGTTTTTTCATTCAGGTGGAGGAAATCTCACTTTGATGGGTGTCGGGTTTGGAGAAGATGGGGCAGTGACCGTTGGAGATGCAGCTTGCCCTGTGCTGGTTTGGTCCAATGAGAGTGTGATATGTCAACTGCCAAGTCTTCCTCCAGGCCTCCATGTGGCTCACCTCTCCATTGGCCTGAATGGCTATGCAAAAACTGCGTACGAATGGGAAATCTAAGGAGTTAGAAATACACTGAAACAAAAGACCATAAAATTATGGAAAGCTTCATGGTACATAAGTTCTGGTAACTTGCAAGATAACGGGGCAGCCTGTAATCTCCTTTCTTTGTAAGTTCCTGCAAAAACTCTAAATGAGAAAAACCTGAAATAAACACCATGTACATTACTTGAACAGCAAGTTGGCAGCAAGGAACCACACTGCAACCACAGTAATTTCTCGGTGTCAGTCTTTACAGATCAATTACAATTTTCCCCAAGCAAGTTTTAATAAACGTTTTGAACAGTCATGTAAATCAAATCCAAAGACAACGAAGCGAAGTAATAACTTAAGCCACTGTGCAATTGGACCTTATACATTAGAAACAGACTCCACACGATGACAAAGGGCGGAGGAGCTCCTTGTGAGCCAAGGGCCATCCATATCTAATGCCAAACTGTGTCTGCGGACGTCCTCCAGCAGTTAAGTTACTTTTTTTAGCAGGTTAGTGACAGGATTTGCACTCCGGCCACCATAAAACCCTCTATTCCACAAAACATACCAACAGCACAAAAAAATCTGAAAACCCACTCTATGAGAGTACCTCCTGTTCAGCTGCCCTTTGCAGGGCAGCTCACCAAATGATGGGATTGCGGCAAAGCCATTGGGACCCCCAATCTTTGGTGATAGAAAGGAAACCACGGGGTAACCTTCCCAGGTCAGATTTTGGTAGTGCTTGTCAGAGTGGTGCTGAGGTGTCGTCCACTAGACAGTGATCTCCTTGGGTTAACCTGAGGTGGCCCCTTCAGGTGGGTGCTTGGAATGTCCTATCCCTAAGAGAGGATGATCACCTGTCTCTGTTATCATTTGAGCTCAAGTGTTGGGACATCGGTATTGCAGCACTCTCTGAGGTTCGGAGACCGGATTGCGGTGAGATCATGGAGGGTGGTTACACCTACTATTGGTCTGGTCTCTCTGATGGTTACCATGCCCAGGGAGTTGCTGTAGCTGTGTCCAAGAAGCTGACTCCAAAGATAATTGAGGTAACACCGGTCAACGAGCGTAATTATGCGACTAAGGATTCGTCATTTCACTCCTAAGGTGTCATTTCCCTGGTCTCTGTGTATGCTCCGACTGAGGCGAGTGATCTCACCATGAAGGATGCATTCTATGTCACGCTCGAGTCTGTGGTTGATCAGTGCCCCAGACGAGATACTCTTCTAGTCTTGGGGGATTTCAATGCATCGACTGGAACTCATAGGGATGGTTATGAGACGTCTTGGTTCCCATAGGTGTGGAACTGTCAACCAGAATAACACTATGTTCCTTCACTTTGCAAGAAGTCTTGGACTTAGGGTGGCTGGTCAAAGGCTTCAACTCCCACAGACGCATCGCTGGATTTGGTATTCCAGTACTGGTGGTGTGGCAAAGGAGATCGACCATGTGCTCATTGATGATCGCTGGAGGATGATCCAGAACTGCAGGGTCTACCGGAGTGCTCAGTTCCTCAATACTGACCACAGGCTTGTTGTAGCAACTCTGAAGTTACAGCTTAAATCCGGGAGAATGGTACCATCCCAGCCTAGGCTGTATGTTGGCAAGTTCAAGTATGAGAGGGTCGCTGAGGAGTTTGCAAACAGACCGAGTGGGGATTTGGGGTGTCTGGGTGCTTTGGGGGATTCTGAAGAGTTGTGGAATGCCTTCAAGACCACAGTCCTTGATGTTGCCGATGGATGTCTTGGAACTCATCGTCGGGCGAAAAATAATTTTGTCGCTCAAGGAAGACTGGAAACCATTGACTAGAGTCACAGGGCCAGGCTGAATGGCACAGTTGAGCTGTTCAGGGAGCGAAGGCATAAAACTGTACGTGCACTAAGTGTGGACAAGGAGGCCTGTGTGCGAGGGATCTGTGAGGGGGTAGAGCATCACCTGTGGTCAAGTGATTCTCGTCCTGCTTACAGGGGAATTTGTGCATTGCGTTCATCCAAGCCCATCCCTTGGTGTACTGCATTTAGAGCAGAGTGTGGGAGGCTTTGACAGAGGATTCCGAAGTGAAGGCCCGCTGGGCCAATTACTGAGAGCGGCTGTACAAGGCTGATCCAACAGCTGTCGAGTTGGATGGCAAGGGTGTTACTATCTCGATTGCTGGCCTCCACCAACTGTAGTCCACCTTAATTTGTGGAAACACAGACTGCGTTGAACCGGTTGAAATGGGGGTAAAGCTCCTGGGATCTGTGGCATCCATGCTGAACTTCTCAAGGCTGGTGGAAATGCTGTATTCATGTCGTTGCATAGAGTTGTTTGCTCTGCCTGGAACACAGGCATCATCCCAACTGACTGGAAGAGGGGCCTTGTTGTCCCTCTCTGGAAAGGGAAGGGTGATCTCCAGGACTTCAACAACTTCCGAGGGGTGACGCTGCTCTCAGTGCCGGGCAATGTCTTTACTTGGATAATTTTTGATAGGGTTCGCCACCATCTGCTTGAGCACCATCATCCAGAGCACTCAGGCTTTACACCAAAGATGTCAATGATTGACTGTATTCTTGCTCTCCGTGTCCTCACCGAACACAGACGAGAGTTTCGGCAGGGGTTGCTTGCAGCCTATGTTGATCTCTGTAAAGCGTTTGATTCAGTGAATCGGGATGTCCTCTGGAGGATTCTTGGTCTCCACGGGGTGCCACCAAAACTGATCAATCTGATGTCTGAACTATACTCCTGGACTGAGAATGCTGTGAGATGTGGTGACACCATCTCTGACTTATTATTTCCAGTTGTTCCTGGAGTTTGTCAGGGGTGTGTACTGGCCCCCACAATTTTCATTGCTTGTATGGACCGTATTCTGGGGAGGATGTTGGAGAGATCAAGCTGTGGTGCATCATTTGGGAATGTCAAGATCTCTGACCTTGATTTCGCAGATGATGCAGTCATCTTTGCGGAGACTCTAGGTATCCTTTTCACGGCCTTCATGGTGCTGAAGGAGGAGTCAGAGCCCCTGGAATTATGGGGTTCCTGGGTCAAATCTAAGATACAGGCTTTCAATGACATCTTGGATGCTGCTATCCTGTCTGTACCTGTTTGTGGTGAGGTTGTTGAGGTCATGGAGAGATTCATGTATCTTAGCAGTGATATTTATGTCTCTGCTGGCTGTGAGCCAGAGGTCAACAGATGTCTGTGTCAGGCCTGGGGAGTCATGGATTCACTGGATCATGTGGTGTAGCCATCCCGGTACCTGTGCGGGAGGACAAAAGTCCGAGTCTTCAGGTCCTTGGTGTTTACAATCTTGCTGTATGGATGTGAAACTTGGACTCTGACCAGGGATCTGAGATGGAGACTTTATTCCTTTGGTACCAGGTCTCTTTTTGGAGAATCCTTGGCTATCGCTGGTCAGACTTTGTGTCCAACGAGCGGTTGCTGAGAGAGACTCAAATGTGACTCGTTACCTGCATAGTCAGTGAGCATCAGCTGCGGCTGTATGGACATGTTGCTCGTTTTCCTGACGCTGATCCTGCTCACCATATTCTCTCAGCGAGGGAACCTCTTGAGTCGAGGAGGCCAATGGTCTGATTTCATGCCTTGTGGTTGCAGCAGGTTGATCAGCATATCAAGAAGATGGGGGCTGGGCCAGGCATCTGCCTGGGAGATGGCCAGACGGAGATCCCTGCAGTTCTGGCGTAAAGTGGACGCAGCGACGTGCTGCTCCGGCACATGCTCCCATACCTGACCTGACCTGACTATGACCTTTAGGCTGGGAGGAAAAATAACTGTTTTCCTCTCATCTCTGAAGTGTGACCAATTTATTGTGTAAACGTCATGAAAAGAAATGTGGTGAAACTGCATGCATGTGTAAATAGTTTTTGCATATCACACCTACATCTCTACCCAAGCATACTCTAAGTCCTCCGACTGCACGTGAAGTATTGAAATGTATTGCTCCCAGCCAGAAGCCATTCTTACAGATGGGTTAATTCCCCCAGAATTATGGGTTGGGTGATTTGTAATACCCATCTCCATCATCAGGAACGGCATTATACAATACACACTTTTACATGGAGAGAATTGGGGTCTTCCCCTCACCACGAGCACCCAGAAGTGTTTTTTGTTTTTTCTCCCAAAGCCCTAAAAGCCTTCCCGTGCACACCACAAATTTGAAACTCATTCCATGCTGCGGTGCAGGAGTGCAATGAAGTCAAACACACAAACTAACTTGAGGGGGAGCACTCGGTAGAGTGCAAAACCTCCGCCGCCAATACTCCTAGGTCACTCAAGTGAACCTGATATCCTATTTATTCAATTTGACGTCAACAGTGCTCACAGAGTTATAGTTTGCAACTTTCCCTTTTACTTTTAACTTTTATATCCTCAATTCATTCGTCATAACAAGATTCCTTGAGACAGAAATTGATTTAACGTGGGTATATCCACCTGAAGTTCCAAAATCAGCCGCAATTATAATTTTGGCATGTTTTTTGTTGGAAATCACTTATAACATGTAGAAATGCAAAAAAAAAAAAATCGAAATTTTGTTGAAAAAAATTAGCAGGAATTTTTTTTTTCTCTAACAATTTTTTTGGGGGTGGGGGTTGGAAACCACTTAAAACATGGAGAAATGCAAAAATAAAGAAATCGAAATTTTGTTGAAAAAAAAGTTGCAAAATTTTTTTTATCTCTTACAAATTTTTTTTTGAGGGGGGGGTTAGAAATCACTGAAAACATGTAGAAATGCAAAACAAAAAAAAATTCAAATATTTTTTCAAACTGGTCGCCAAAGCGGCCATATTGTATTTTGGACCAAGTCCAAAATCTAATGGCATGATCCTTGGACCATACCTAATCCCCCCACCAAGTTTCGTCGAAATCCGTCGAGGAGTTTTTCCGTAATACTGTTCACAAACAAACAAACAAACAAACAAACAGAAAGGGGTGAAAACGGTAACCTCCGATCTTCGATGGCGGATGTTAATAAACAAACAAAACAATCGATTAGTACAACAGAATTTAAATATGCATTTTAATAAAATGGACATTATCAAAACTTTTCGACTTGCACTCTTTTGGATAAAACCACATGCAAATGAAGAAGAAGCACCAAACTCTCACTTATATAGTTAAAAATTTAATGTCCTCATTGTTGATTAGTTGAGAGCAAGAAAGGACGGGATAACCTGATTGGTGGAACCATAGAGCATCATGAATAATGAGTGGGCGAAGATGAATCACCAAGAACCGCTGGGAACGTAATGCTAATTAGTTGAGGGCTAGTTGGGGGGGGAGGAGGTGGGGGTGGGGGAGGGGTGGTTTTCATGATGACTCAACGTTGAACGTGGTACAGTTGTCACACAGTCAAGCCATCGTAGTCAAAATAGATATAAAGTTCAGACAAATTCTTTCTATCTACAATGAATTGGATAGGTTGACCTGATGAATGTGGCCTCCATTGCACGAAGTGAGCTAAACTGTGTCCTCCACTCTGGATTTTAAACCAGCCAATACGATGTTGCTCTGCACACTGAGGAATATTCAGTAAATGGTCACCAACTGCAGAAGCACAGGGAATAGTTGTCAAACTGTGTATATTCTTACAAGCCCGAGTTGGTTGTCTCCGTTCTGTTGAATGACCCCGTCTGATCCCCAAAGGAACGTGTTGTTCAATGCGATCGTTCAATCTGAAAGATGTGCGGCCCACATACCGAGAATCACACTGGCATTGAAATTCATAAATAATCTTACTTGCATAAGAGACAAGCAGAATGTCTTTTTGGACTGAAGGAAGCAACCGGTGGGCAGTGAAAATCACTCGTAGTTGAACAGCATAGTAAGAAAGGGACACTCTCGAAGATCTGGTTTTCAAACCGTTGAGACATTTTGCCTTTCCAAGGTAGACGTTGGTATACCGAGCATTTACCAGGTCCGATTATAATCGGATAATTATCCGATTATTGGATTCTTTGGTTGGTTCAGGAATTTGTATATCTATATTAATATTTCGGCACGTCCCTTTCTTTGTTCCACCATCAGATTTTTGTTATTGCATGAAATGAAACAAGATTTGGCACATATACTAATGATATTATTGTCTTCCTTTAAAAGGCCCCTCAAAATTCGTTTTGATGCATTTTCACAAACTCCAACGGATTCCATTCAAATTCGGTACGATTATGGCTTTTGGTCCAACTTCGGTCATTGGCTATAAATTTTTTCCAAAACACTTCCGATTTTCGAAAAAATCGATAAATCGATATCCCTTATGGGATTTTCCATTCAAATCCACTCAAGTTTAAGGCCGAGGGGGGACGCAAATTTCCACTTTGCCCCGGGCGCTGTTTACCTCGCTACACCAAGCTGTTAGGGTTAGGGTTAGCTACCCTAACCCTAACCCTAACAGCTAACAGCTAACCCTAACCCTAACTGCAACCCTAACCCTAACTGCTAACCCTAACCCCTAACCCTAACCCTAACCGCTAACAGCTATTCAGGAAATTTGCAAGAAAGCCCGGGCAACGCCAGGCTTTATTACTAGCCCGATCAACGCCGGGCATTACTACTTGTATGTATGTATATATATGTATGTATGTATATATGTATGTATGTATATATACATATATATATATATATATATATATATATATATATATATATATATATATATATATATATATATATATATATTGATGATCTGTTCAGGATACCCATTATCAAGAAGAATAGTCTTGATGGTCTCAATTTCAGCATAGAATTTATCTGTTGATCAGATCTTTCTTGCTCTATCGACCAAGAGACCAATCAATCCAATCTTGTACCAAGAGGAACTGTAAGAGTCCCACCTAGTATACTGTCCGGTAAAAGTAGACTTTTGGTAGACTGTGGCTTTACAAGCGTCGGCCAATTTCTCAACTTTGACGTCCAAGAAGGGAAGTACGCCGGAGTGTTCCATCTCTCAGGTGAACTCTCGGGATGGATGGAGAGGGTTCAGGAATATAAAGAAGACTACATGCTGAGGTTGACTCGAAGACAGCAAAGATGTCATCCACATACTGATAATTATCATTATAATAATATTATATAATATTATATTATAATAGATAATTATATTATAATAGATGGAAGGGGGTTGAACCCCATGATATGGATCTGCTAAGGCAAGGTTTTCACAATAACCTTCAAAGATGTTTGCCAAGTCTGGGCTGAGAGGAGATCCCATCGCAACACCATCGATTTGAGCATACATTGAATCACTGAAACTGAACTTGACAGAATGGGTCACCATATTCATTAATTCAAGAAGACAGACTCAGAGATCGGTGGAGGTGTCAGGTCACTATGATATAGAAGTTGTGCACAGATTTCGATTACTTCTGTCAGTGAGACATTCGTGAATAGACTGGCTATTTCATATGAGCACATTGTGGGATTCTCGTTTAGGTGCGTGATGGACCATATGGCATTGGCGAAGGTGAAGGAATCCGCAATGACATGTTCTGAGATATTGTGCAGTGCTGGTTGCAATAGTTCACATAACCATCTGGTGAGTTCATGCTGTGCAGATCCAGTCATTAAAAGGATCGGCCCTGGAGGAACACTATCTTTATGAGTCTTTAGCAGACCATACATCCTAGGTCTTTGCGATCCGACAGGTCTAATTGTGTTGTAAACCTCCTTCGAGAGGTCTCCTCGTTTGCAGAGTTGCAATAGTGTTTTTGCCATTTGTTTCTCCAAACAAGATGCATGGTGGTCACCTTCAGTTGTGACCTTTGTTGCAAACAATGTAACGACAGACGAAAATCAAGTCAAACAGAGACAAGAACCCATGTTCGATGTTCCATGCATGGTGAAGATCGTGGCGGAGAATGACCAGTCTGCGGTTTGTCCTGTTAATTTCATCCTCCATAAACATACGTCCGACTGTTCAACTTCCAGTGAGATGAGAATTCTGGATCCTTTTTCCGATATCAACTGGAAACACCCTGTAATGAATACATGTCCTCAGGAACGCATGAGACAAGATGGTGGTTCATAGCTTTCCTTTCACCATTTACTGAATAATCCTCAGTGTGCAGAGCAGTATTGTCATGGCTGGTTTAAAATCCTGAGTCGAGGCCGCAGTTTAGCTCACCTTCGTGCAATGGAGGCCACATTCATCAGGTCAATCAATCCCATTCTTTGTAGACAGAATTTGTCCGAACTTTCTATCGATTTTGACGACAATGGCTTCACTGTATGACAACTGCACCACAGTCAATGTAGAGTCATCATGAAAACCACCCCCACTATCCTTCAGCCAATTAACATCTCTGTCTATTCATTATTCATGATGGTTCATTTCCACCTACTCACTCATTATTCATGATGGTTTATTTCTACCAAGTTACTTATTATTCATGATAGTTCATTTCTACCAACTCACTTATTATCCATGATGGTTCATTTCAACCAACTCACTTATTATCCATGATGGTTCATTTCTACCAACTCACTTATTATCCATGATGGTTCATTTCTACCAACTCACTTATTATCCATGATGGTTCATTTCTTCCTACTCACTCACTATTCATGATGGTTCATTTCCACCTACTCACTCATTATTCATGATGGTTCATTTCCACCTACTCACTCATTATTCATGATGGTTCATTTCCACCTACTCACTCATTATTCATGATCGTTCATTTCTTCCTACTCGCTCACTATTCATGATGGTTCATTTCCACCTACTCACTCATTATTCATGATGGTTCATTTCCACCTACTCACTCATTATTCATGATGGTTCATTTCCACCTACTCACTCATTATTCATGATGGTTCATTTCCACCCACTCACTCATTATTCATGATGGTTCATTTCCACCCACTCACTCATTATTCATGATGGTTCATTTCCACCTACTCACTCATTATTCATGATGGTTCATTTCCACCTACTCACTCATTATTCATGATGGTTTATTTCTACCAAGTTACTTATTATTCATGATAGTTCATTTCTACCAACTCACTTATTATCCATGATGGTTCATTTCTACCAACTCACTTATTATCCATGATGGTTCATTTCTACCAACTCACTTATTATCCATGATGGTTCATTTCTACCAACTCACTTATTATCCATGATGGTTCATTTCTTCCTACTCACTCACTATTCATGATAGTTCATTTCCACCTACTCACTCATTATTCATGATGGTTCATTTCCACCTACTCACTCATTATTCATGATGGTTCATTTCTTCCTACTCACTCACTATTCATGATGGTTCATTTCCACCTACTCAGTCATTATTCATGATGGTTCATTTCCACCTACTCACTCATTATTCATGATGGTTCATTTCTTCCTACTCACTCACTATTCATGATGGTTCATTTCCACCTACTCAGTCATTATTCATGATGGTTCATTTCCACCCACTCACTCATTATTCATGATGGTTCATTTCCACCCACTCACTCATTATTCATGATGGTTCATTTCCACCTACTCACTCATTATTCATGATGGTTCATTTCCACCTACTCACTCATTATTCATGATGGTTCATTTCCACCCACTCACTCATTATTCATGATGGTTCATTTCCACCTACTCACTCATTATTCATGATGGTTCATTTCCACTGACTCACTCATTATTCATGATGGTTCATTTCCACCTACTCACTTATTATTCATGATGGTTCATTTCCACCTACTCACTTATTATTCATGATGGTTCATTTCCACCTACTCACTTATTATTCATGATGGTTCATTTCCACCGACTCACTCATTATTCATGATGGTTCTTTTCCACCTCCTCACTTATTATTCATGATGGTTCATTTCCACCTGCTCACTCATTATTCATGATGGTTCTTTTCCACCTACTCACTCATTATTCATGATGGTTCTTTTCCACCTACTCACTTAATATTCATGATGGTTCATTTCCACCGACTCACTCATTATTCATGATGGTTCTTTTCCACCTACTCACTTATTATTCATGATGGTTCATTTCCACCTACTCACTCATTATTCATGATGGTTCTTTTCCACCTACTCACTTATTATTCATGATGGTTCATTTCCACCTACTCACTCATTATTCATGATGGTTCATTTCCACCCACTCACTCATTATTCATGATGGTTCATTTCCACCCACTCACTCATTATTCATGATGGTTCATTTCCACCGACTCACTCATTATTCATGATGGTTCATTTCCACCTACTCACTTATTATTCATGATGGTTCATTTCCACCCACTCACTCATTATTCATGATGGTTCATTTCCACCCACTCACTCATTATTCATGATGGTTCATTTCCACCTACTCCCTTATTATTCATGATGGTTCATTTCCACCTACTCACTTATTATTCATGATGGTTCATTTCCACCCACTCACTCATTATTCATGATGGTTCATTTCCACCGACTCACTCATTATTCATGATGGTTCATTTCCACCCACTCACTCATTATTCATGATGGTTCATTTCCACCTACTCACTCATTATTCATGATGGTTCATTTCCACCTACTCACTCATTATTCATGATGGTTTATTTCTACCAAGTTACTTATTATTCATGATAGTTCATTTCTACCAACTCACTTATTATCCATGATGGTTCATTTCTACCAACTCACTTATTATCCATGATGGTTCATTTCTACCAACTCACTTATTATCCATGATGGTTCATTTCTACCAACTCACTTATTATCCATGATGGTTCATTTCTTCCTACTCACTCACTATTCATGATGGTTCATTTCCACCTACTCACTCATTATTCATGATGGTTCATTTCCACCTACTCACTCATTATTCATGATGGTTCATTTCCACCCACTCACTCATTATTCATGATGGTTCATTTCCACCTACTCACTCATTATTCATGATGGTTCATTTCCACCCACTCACTCATTATTCATGATGGTTCATTTCCACCTACTCACTCATTATTCATGATGGTTCTTTTCCACCTACTCACTTATTATTCATGATGGTTCATTTCCACCTACTCACTCATTATTCATGATGGTTCATTTCCACCGACTCACTCATTATTCATGATGGTTCTTTTCTACCTACTCACTTATTATTCATGATGGTTCATTTCCACCTACTCACTCATTATTCATGATGGTTCTTTTCCACCTACTCACTTATTATTCATGATGGTTCATTTCCACCTACTCACTCATTATTCGTGATGGTTCATTCCACCGACTCGCTCATTATTCATGATGGTTCATTTCTACCTACTCACTCATTATTCATGATGGTTCATTTCCACCTACTCACTCATTATTCATGATGGTTTATTTCTACCAAGTTACTTATTATTCATGATAGTTCATTTCTACCAACTCACTTATTATCCATGATGGTTCATTTCTACCAACTCACTTATTATCCATGATGGTTCATTTCTACCAACTCACTTATTATCCATGATGGTTCATTTCTACCAACTCACTTATTATCCATGATGGTTCATTTCTTCCTACTCACTCACTATTCATGATGGTTCATTTCCACCTACTCACTCATTATTCATGATGGTTCATTTCCACCCACTCACTCATTATTCATGATGGTTCATTTCCACCTACTCACTCATTATTCATGATGGTTCTTTTCCACCTACTCACTTATTATTCATGATGGTTCATTTCTACCAACTCACTTATTATTCATGATGGTTCATTTCTACCAACTCACTTATTATCCATGATGGTTCATTTCTACCAACTCACTTATTATTCATGATGGTTCATTTCTACCAACTCACTTATTATCCATGATGGTTCATTTCTACCAACTCACTTATTATCCATGATGGTTCATTTCTTCCTACTCACTCACTATTCATGATGGTTCATTTCCACCTACTCACTCATTATTCATGATGGTTCATTTCCACCCACTCACTCATTATTCATGATGGTTCATTTCCACCTACTCACTCATTATTCATGATGGTTCTTTTCCACCTACTCACTTATTATTCATGATGGTTCATTTCCACCTACTCACTCATTATTCATGATGGTTCTTTTCCACCTACTCACTTATTATTCATGATGGTTCATTTCCACCTACTCACTCATTATTCGTGATGGTTCATTCCACCGACTCGCTCATTATTCATGATGGTTCATTTCTACCTACTCACTTATTATCCATGATGGTTCATTTCTTCCTACTCACTCACTATTCATGATGGTTCATTTCCACCTACTCACTCATTATTCATGATGGTTCATTTCCACCCACTCACTCATTATTCATGATGGTTCATTTCCACCTACTCACTCATTATTCATGATGGTTCTTTTCCACCTACTCACTTATTATTCATGATGGTTCTTTTCCACCTACTCACTTATTATTCATGATGGTTCATTTCCACCTACTCACTCATTATTCGTGATGGTTCATTCCACCGACTCGCTCATTATTCATGATGGTTCATTTCTACCTACTCACTCATTATTCATGATGGTTCATTTACACCTACTCACTCATTATTCATGATGCTCTATGGTTCCACCAATCAGGTAATCCCATCCTTTCTTTCACTCAACCAATCAATGTTGAAGACATTACATTGTCACTTCATAAACAAGAGTTTGGTGCTTCTTCATCTGCTTGCAGTTTTATCCTGAGGAGTGCAAGTCAAAAGCTTCGATAATGCCTAATTTATTGAAATGCATCTTGAAATAAACAAAAACACTAAAAGGCACTTCTTGAATTGCAATGTTCAAATGAAAACTGCGTAAATGGAAAACTTTTTTATGGGATGTAGTTTTTATGTGATTTTTGGGATGTATTTTTATGGGATGTATTGTTTAAAAACAAAAGCTTTGTTACAGTGTTGGGAGCATGGTTGCAGAAAAGGTTTCTGAGGTTTTGCCATTAATTTTTTTTTTTATCTCTCATATGTGCTCTGTGCAAGTAGCATTGGTTTGGAAACCAGTGTCGAGTATGTGCTGGTGGTGAAGGACATGCGCCCTCATCTTGGCTCTCTGTGTGGTGGGACGAGGTTGATTTTCACCGGAGAGGGCTTCAACAACAATCCAGCAGACACAATCGTTACGATTGGTAAGAAACGAATCTGTTAAATTTTTAATTGGAGCCTTATACTTACCTTATACCTTATACCTGGAGGAGAGGGTATTGCATTTGGGTCCATTTGTCTGTTTGTTTGTGTTTGTCCACACAGAACATGAGTGTTTTTATCCGCAACTGCTTGTTGGATTGAGACTAAATTTTTCACCATGGGAGCGACTACTCATGTATAATCTTCTTCTATAAAACGGCTGAGCAGATTGAGGCGAAACTTTACATGTATGACCATCTATCAACGAGGAACAAAAAGTTCACAACTATGTCATCAAAGGTCACATGGTCTGACAGCCATATTGGATTGCGCGAAAATCTTAAAAATATATATTTCTCTTGAACCGCTTCATTGATCGACGTGAAACTTCCAGAGTTATGATCGAGTCGTGATGGGGAATAAATGTTTCAAATTCCAATCTGATCAGTTGCATGGTCTGGCAGCCAGAATGATTTCATATTTTTGATCTGGGTTCTTTTTGAAAGATTTTTTTTTTGAATAAGGCTCACTTGGCTGTGCCTGGATGGGTTTGGGGGTAGAGGAGTAGCAGCTTAAATGTGAATCCTATCCAGGTTCCTCCTGACGACTTCATCTTTGCTTTTTGCTTGTTAGGGTTCCTTCTGATGACCCTAATGTAGGACTGACTGTTCCTATTTGGTTTTCCATTTGATTTAAATTGAATTTATTTTGATCCCATTCTAAATTCAATTGAATAATGATAAACATCATGGGTCAGGGTCAAGTGCTGTTCAAAGCGGGACGTCTTGGTACCCGATCATCACTTCCAGCAGTTATAAAGTGGCAGTTCTAATTATATTCCTTATATATGATGTAACACACCAGTACACAAACACCACACAAAACTACACACACTATACAAAACAAGTCCTGGTGAGGGTCTGCAATCTCTGATTGCTCTTTTTATTGTCGTCATTTGAAATGGGCTTCAAAATTAATCGACAGGCTTAAACGCTGAAATATTTGAAGAATGAGCATAAAATGTTGAACAAGGACCGAATGATGTTGGACATACTGTAGGTTTTCAAAACTGAATTAGGACAGTGTTGGTTTGGTCTACTTGGGGAGTACAAGGTAGCAAATGCATCGTTTCAATATTCAAAACAAATTGGGGGGGAAGCCATCAAAGCCATTTCAGCCATCAAACTTACAGACTGGTCTCCTATCACTACTTTCTCAAACATCAACTCATCCTGGGAATTCTTTCAAAGAAACTTGCTCTCCCTCATGCACAGATTTATCCCCTCTCGTGTTCAGTTGTCTTACCCTTCCTCCCGCCCTTGGTTTACTGAAGCTTGTGGCGAGGCAGTTGTCCTGAAACAACTTGCCTTTGCCTCATGGAAAGCAAACCCAACTGAGGGCAATCTCAGTTCTTTCCACAAAGCTCGGAACGAGTGTGTATCTACCCTCAGGAGAGCTAGAAAACAACATCTTTCTCATCTCAAGTCTGAACTCTCAAACCTCTCTCCCTCCTCAAAATCCTGGTGGCGTTTAATCAAATCTGTTTCTGGTGTATGTTCCCCCTCCATCCCCTCCCTTACCTCAAATGGCCGCACTGCTGATTCCACACGTGATAAAGCTGAATGTCTAAACTCGGTGTTTGCAGCTAAATCTTGTGTCCCAAACCCATCACCATCTCTACCCACTTTACCCAGTCGCACCCAACTGTCCCTGGACTCTGTATCCTTTTCTCCTGACAAGGTGGAGAGCTTGCTTTCAAACCTCGAGTCAGATTCTGCAACCGGTCCAGACGGCATCAGCCCACGTGTCCTCAAAGCCTGCTCTTCTGCTCTTGCTCACCCTCTCTCTGTTCTATTCACCCTCTCATTTTCCCAAGGTCATCTGCCATCTGCTTGGAAATCTGCTAACATCACTGCCCTGCATAAAAAGGTGCAAAAACAGATCCCTGTAACTACAGACCAATCAGCCTTCTCCCAATCATCAGCAAGGTTATGGAATCCATCATCGCTTCAGACATGAAATCCTTCCTCTTCTCCAATGGCTTGATTTCCAATCATCAATTTGGTTTCAGACCAGGTCACTCTACCCTGGATATGCTGCTACTGCTCTCCCATCAATGGATGGAGGTCCTCAATGCCAGACAGGAAATCCGAGCCGTATCCCTGGACATATCACGTGCTTTTGACACAGGCTGGCACCCTGCCCTACTCACCAAACTCTCTTCCCATGGTATTCAAGGCCATCTCCACTCATGGCTCGCAGACTTCCTCTCCTGTCGCAGTCAACGTGTGGCCCTAAATGGAGTTCTTTCATCCCCTCTTCCTGTGCAGGCTGGAGTTCCTCAAGGTAGCGTTCTGGGCCCTGTTCTTTTTCTGGTTTTCATCAATGATCTCTCGGACTCTCTGGAAAATCCTCTATTTCTCTTTGCCGATGACTCCACCCTCTGCCGTACCATCTGTCATCCCTCAGACCGGCAAGCAGCAGCTTCTTCGCTCACTGCAGATCTGGATAAAATCACAAACTGGTCCAACACGTGGAACATGTCTTTCAATCCACACAAATCTCACACTCTCACTATGTCTCTTCAAAAGGACCGTTTACAAAACCCCCCCATCCACTTTCTCAACAATCCTCTGGAAGAAGTCTTTTCTTTCAAGCTTCTGGGTCTCACTATCTGCCATGACCTTTCCTGGGAAAGTCACATTTCCAACCTCGCCTCAAAAGCCAGTCGCCGACTGGGAATCCTCCGTCGTGCTAAGTCCTTCCTCGGCCCTCTTGAGCTCCTGACTACTTACAAAGCTTTTGTCCGTAGCCTGATGGAGTACTGCTCTCCCCTCTGGGCTGGTGCTCCTGCCTCCCACCTTTCTCGACTTCACGCTGTCGAAACAAGGGCTTTTAAGATCATTGGCATCTCCCGCAATGAAGCTGAGTCTTTGGGCCTCTCACTCAATCACCGCAGGTTGGTCGGTGGTCTTTCTGTCTTCTACCGACTCCTCTCCAGCCTTGCCCCCCTGCTCTCTCTGCGATTTGTCCCAACCACATTTCCACAGGGCGCTCAAGGTCCGCCAACAACCCCCTTCTGGTAAAACTACCAAAATCACGAATCACTGCTCATCTTCACTCTTTCATTCCTCTTTTTCCCGCCTTTGGAATAAACTTCCTCACTCTATTCTTTCCCATTCTTCCCTCCAGGCTTTCAAAACAGCTGTTCACCACCACCTCTTATCTTCCCCCATCCAAATCCTCGATCTTTTCTACCCCCGATAATCCACCCAAGCCCACTTCCTTCAATTCTCCTGCTTTCCTTCCTGAAAGTCCCTGTAATGTCCATCTTCTCCTCGCCATGTTCCCCGTCCCATCCCCATCCCTCTCCCTTCCACATTTCACCTGTGTCTGTTCCCCAATGTTTTGTCCCTTCCACTCCCGCCCCTCTTGTCTCATGCCTCCTTGCTGTGAGTTGTGTGTTAGCTCTCATACGAGCCTCGACCAAGGTATACAAAAAAAAAAAAAAAAAAAAAAAAAAGCCTCTGTGAAATGCAGATGAGTAAATTCAACTTCAATGGAAAGGTCGGTGGTATTTTCAGTTGTCAATCAGGAATTCATCAGGGCAACATCTTGAGGGGCTTATATGCTTTTGTAATAAGGTTTGCACAACATTAAATTAGCAAAGAGGAGAGCATGATAAGTTGCAAAATATATTGACAGGCTGCATGAAAAATTGACTCAACAACAGGAAACGGAGTAGCATTCACAGGTTGGGATTGGAGGTAGTGACTAGTGATTTATCAAAGTGATCGGTACTGTTTTTATTTTAAAAAATACTATACATTGTCAAGGCTCGTGGAAGAGCTGGTACACTGAATGGATGGTGACATAACAGGACAAAAGGAACAGTAGAGTGAGTGGGGGTGGGGGGAGAGGAAGGGGAAACCAACAGCAGAGCTGAAGGCCAAGGTCGAGGGAGACTTGGACAATCAATGTGTGTGGAGAGGAATGTGGGGCAGGAAAGGACAAGATGGATACACAATGAAACTCTCATGAGTGAAAAACTGTTAATTTGGAAGGAGGAGGGCTTGGAGTGGGTGGGGGTGGAATGGGTGTGGTGAGGTTAGCAAGGGTAGAAAGGATAATGGCTTTGGATTGGGGATCCATGATCTAAGATGGTGTCTTGAAGATCTGGAGGGAAGAATGAGATTGAAGAGAATGTGGAAATTTCTTCGACAAGCAGGAAAAAAAGAGGAACGAATGAGTGGAGGTGAGCAGTAATCCTAGATTTAGGTAGTTTCACCAGAAGGGTGTTGATGGTGGACCGTGTGCACCCATCAGAAACCTGGGTGTGGGAGGGGGGGGTGGGGAAACAAACCACGGAAATAGCAGAGGGTGCAAGACTAGAGAAGAGGTGGTGGAAGACAGAGAGAGACAACCCGACCTATCTGTGATTTGAAAGTGCTTGGCCCATAGACTCGGCCTCAATTCGGGAGGTTTGAATGATCTTGAAGGCCTTGGTTTCCATGGCATCAAGCTGATCAAAATCATCCAGAAGCACCTGTGAATCCCTGTGATGAATAGGTTTTTGGGTTTGCAAATCAGGTAAACCGAGGATATAAGAGAGGAAAAGAAATACAGGCGATGTAAAATAATTTTTTGGATAATTCATCAAAAATGCTTGATGTAAGCAAATGCAAATAAGTCAAAACTCTTTAGAGATTGTTAAAGTAAATGTGATACATTTACATAATATCGAGCTTGAAATTTGTAAACCAGAAAAACAACTTGGAATGATGCACACATGACAACAACATAACTGTGATCACAAAGCGATCACCAAGGGTAAGCCTTCCCTGGCTTTCCCTTTGTGATCTCCTGTGACTTACCTTTGTCCCGTGATCCAATGATGGCTATATTTTTTCAGATCACCATATGATCTTGATCTTCAACATTAAGAGATAGAGTGTAAATGAAGTAGATGTGTCCCATCAACAATCTCTCGAAAAAAACTCGACGTCTTGACAGAGGAAAATTATTCAAATTGTGAGAAAAAGGTGTTTTTTGTTAATTAGATCACAATCCCAAAAAACTAGGTCAAGGACACAGATCAAATATCAGGTGCACAACATCGGTGCAGGTGCGCTATTATGATGCAAGAACATCCAAGCTGTCCTTGAGATTCTACTTTGGAAAAATTGAGTGATTAAAAAAAAAAATGAGGATTTTTTTTTTCAGACCACCATTTTACCTTGACCTTTAAATTGGATGGATATCTATCTATAATTCCAGCAATCTGTGTGTGTGTCTGTCTGTATGCGACCGCCGTTTCTCGACGACCGCCGGTCCGATCTGATTGAAACTTGCCAGGAATATTGCCGGGGACCCGCGGATGTGCCTTTTCGAGGTTTGATATCAATCGGACAAGCAGTTCCCAAGTTACGGCAATTTATCTGTCAACCTGGTCCCAACAAGACATGGTGCGATGACGTCACGAATGACGTCACAATTAATGTTTATTTACTTTTTATTTTTGCACGATTGACGTCACACGAGGGGGACGGGAGAGGGGGGTGACAGTGGGGGCGAGAGAGGGGAGGGAGAGAGGGGGGTGAGGGAGAGGGGGCATCACAATTCAAGAGAGGGGGACGAGAGAGGGGAGGGAGAGAGGGGCGTCACAATTCAAGAGAGGGGGAGTGAGGAGGTGGCGAGAGATGGGGACGGGAGAGGGGGTGAGAGTGGGGGCGAGAGAGAGGGGCGAGACTAGGGGGGAGAGAGAGGGGGGACGAGAGAGGGGGGGCGAGAGAGAGGGGGCGTCACAATTCTTCTTCTTCTTAGTTTGATATGACGTCACAATTGACGCTGGGGACCTGAGTATGTTTCCCAGGTGTTTCCCAAGTTATGGCCATTTATGATGCGGTTGGTCCGATCTAATTGAAACAATGCCCCAATCCAGTCGTCGTTTACGAGAGCGAACGAACGAAGCTGCACATACTGGCATGCACCTACGGGCCTTCACTAGTGATGTAAATGAACTGAAAATGCGGCTTCCTCTCAGCTATCTAATGAGGGCAATTTTGTTCCAATCGGACAAACGTTAGTCGAGTTATGGTAAAAAAATGATAAAATATCTTTAATTGGATCATGACCTTCAAATTAGGTCAAAGCAAAAAAGTCAACCCTGCATATGTATCATTCCCATTATTGATGCAATATTTCATTCCGAAAGTCCCAGCCAGTTAATAGACATTGGCAGAGCAAAGGGAGAAAAACCTAAATGGTGGTTTAGTACTCTGAGCGGATTAAAACCTTGACCTGTTACTTGGAGGGGTATGATGTAAATTAATCGTAAATGCATCATGCTCCTTGCTATCAAGAGAGGGCAGTTTCGTTCTGATCGGACAAAATGCAATCGAGTTTTGGTGAAAAATATTAAAATGTCTAAAATGAGGTCATGACCTTCAAATCAGGTCAGGTCAAACCAGAGTTGGTGTCAAAGCCACCCAATGCTTGCCTGTTTATACATTTATCGTTTTTAAAAGACTACTCTAATAATTAATATTTTTTTTATAAAGCATTGCAGTGAAGTCTGATCCTAATAATTTTAAAGCAATATATGTATTTGTATATTGTAATCAGTAACAAGAGCACAAGTGAGCACAATATGCGCCCGAACAAGAAGGTATATACAGAATTGTGCTACTACATAGAAAACAGCATCCTGGTTACCATGGCAACCACTTTAGATGACGAACGTATGTCGCGACACACTGTCTCCACAGTCTGTACCTATATACCAAATATGAAACGTGAAAGTTGAAAACTTTGGGAGTTAGAGTGCGGACAGGAACGGACAGACGGATGGACGGACGGACAGGTGGACAGATGGATGACCGGTATCACATAATACGCCCCGATATATATATATATATATATATATATATATATATATATATATATATATATATATATATGTAGATAGCCTGGTGTGTTGGCGCAGTGGTTAGGGCAGTAGCTTGGGATCCAAAAGGTCCTGAGTTCAAGCCCCGTTGGGCCACTGAATTAATACACCAGGAGGTTGACTCAGCCTGTCATCCTTCCGAGGTCGGCGAAATGAGTACCAGTGTACTGGGCCGGTGTATACCCCGGTTAAAATAGGTGTACCATATGCCTGTGTCGTAAGAGGCGACCAGGGTTGCGTCAGGAAGGGCATCCGGTGTAAAACATGTGCCAAATCACTATGCGGATCATCCGGATGATCCGCTGTGGCGACCCCTAACGGGAGCAGCCGAAAGAAGAAGACGATATATATATATATATATATATATATATATATATATATATATTTATATATATATATATATATATATATATATATATATATATATATATATATATAATATCTGGCATATAAAAAATAGTGTGGTCGATAAAAACATTACAAAGGAAAAAATAACTTGCACCAAAAACTTTAACATTTTCACGCTCACGCTGACGCTGACGCTCACGCCGGGGGTATCGCTATAGCTCTCTGTTCTTCGAACAGGCGAGCTAAAAATGTCAATGCTACTTGTTTTATTCCCATTACTGAGGTAAAATTTCATTTCGAAAGTCCTCGGATATTGGCAGACATAAAGGGGAAAAAACCTAAATGGTAGTTTAGTACTCTGAGGGGTCCAAGACCTAGACCTTTAATCTGGAGGGGTATGATATAAAATAAGAATAAATGTGCCTTGCTTTCGCTTATCCAGAAAGGGAAATTTAGTTCCGATAGAACGAACTTTAGTCCGGTTATGGTAAAAAATAAAAGTTAAAACGTCGAGAATTAGGTCATAACCTTAAAATTAGGTCAAGGTGAAAATAAATTGTCAGCCACACATACTGTTTATTCACATTATTGAAGCAATTTTTAATTCTGATAGTCCAAGCCGGCTATGAGATACAGGAATTAGGAGTGGAGTGTGATTTAGGAAATTAGGAGTGCAGGAAGAAAAAAACATAAAAGAAAACTCCATGGTATTCATGGAATACTTACCCTGCGCAGTCTTGAGAAAGACTTGGTGCAAGCCAACTTTTCTGTTTTTTTAATGGTTTTTTTTCTTCCTTTTTTTTTTTGTATACTTTGGTCGAGGCTCGTATGAGAGCTAACACACAACTCACAGCAAGGAGGCATGAGACAAGAGGGGCGGGAGTGGAAGGGACAAAACAGTGGGAATCCAATATGGTGCCAGACCAGTGACCAATTATGTTACTTTTATCCATCTATATTTCCCATGGATAGTTGAGCAATTGGTTAAAGTTTTGCATTGATCGGTTAGCGGTTTCAACAATTGCAGAGAATTTTGTTTTTCATACTGACCGGATCAAGTGTTGCACTTGTCGAATTTTGATGTCATAATGAAGGCACTGATGACATCATCATTACCATATCTTATTCCTCATGGGGAGTACTTGACAATGAGCCATGTTTCAATTTTTTCCATGAAGCGGTTTCAGAGATATAGAGGTGCAAAATTTTTCATTTTTTCCAAGATGGCGCCTGTACCACGTGATTATGTCGTTATAATTATGACTTTAAAATTCTACAGGAGGAGGTGCACCTATTTGGAAAATTGTGTCAATGTCACATCATGGTTGCTGACTAAATTAATTTTAAAATGCATACTCGTATGTACGCATGTACGTATGGCATACGTACGATGCGACTGATCGCTTAACCTCGCTTTTCGTAAGCTCAGGGTAAAAATAATTTTCTAAATGGTGGTTTAGTACTCCTTGCCATCTAAGAAACTCCGTGGTACCATTAAAAATTTAGGGCGCAAATTGGAGAAACAAACCTTACAACGACAATAAGCCTTCCCCTATGCTATCGGGGGAAGCTCGATGAGTATGGCAAATACAGCTTAAGAAGATATGTTGTTTGTTAAATGTCTACTTTCTTCAACTATTTTCTGATTTGTAAACTGCCTTCCTTTAATTCTGCAACAATTATTCAGCACCTGCCAAATGTGCATTAAACAGATCAACTTTACTCTTTCTTGTTGTTGTATGTTTGTGATTGTGCAGGGACCCTGCAGTGTGATGTGAAGAACTCGTCCTGGTCCCAAGTGGAATGCGATACTCCAGACTTGACACAAGAACATATTGTCACGAACTGGGGCAGCCATCCTGGTGCAGTATTGAGTGATATATTGTTCAACTTGCTTGCCTAAAGCCTGTTTATGCGATGCTTACTGAGAAAGGCCTCCGAGAATGACAGTTTTGTAACGAATGACCCCCTTGGCTCAAGAGATAGTGATGGCATGGCATTGTGATGCAATTGGTTTCTGCTCTGATGAGAGTTTCTCTTTACTCCTGGAGTCTTACCATTTCTTTGAAAACATTATTATTTAGTTTGTTGGTGATGTCGTCATGCAATTTATCACACAGATTTCTATTCATTAGCTCAACAATCAATCAGTTTAATAATGAGCTGTCATTCATTTATCTTGTCATGACCTCACCCCTCATTCCCACGATTAATGTTCACCTTACCCTTGTCCACCCTGCAACTCACAATCATCTTACCCCATCAATCTCACAACGAGCCATTGCTTACCCTCTCAATACCGCAACGAGCCATCACTCAAAGCTATTCCCATCTATCACTAACAAACACTTGATCTTGCAGTCACTCCTCTTGATGCAGGCCATTACATATACTTTTATCTGGAGACATCACAATCGGCCATCACGACAACTTGTGTTCCTGGCAGTTATTAGTCCACTCGACTTTTTTTCCCCCATACTCCTCAACATATTCAACTGAAACTTGGTACATGGCTTTATTATGTAAGTTCCAGAACAAGTTCGAGTTTCAGGGCATTTCATCAATTTTTTGGAGTGATGCCATTTTTGGAATTGGAAAATATCGTATCGGGAGGGGACTTGTATCGTAAAGAAATTCTCGCTCTTGTTTTTGAATGTATTGTGATATATTTTTCCATGTTCATCATGTATGGGAAGGATTTGGTGAAGGCTACGCATGGAGTCCGGCTCATCTCTCCCTGTTTGTGGGAGACACAGTGACATGGAAATGGAGATCACCTCCTTTCAATAGTGCTTTGCGATTCAGGATCTACAGTGTCACTCATGCCTCCAGCCTAAGCTACAATGGCGGCCACCTCTACAGCTCTGATTCTGGAACACCAACCGGTACACACGTATGCAAGGAACATTCGATCACTTTGTGCAACATGCCGGTACCTATCCTTAAACTCACCACGTGCATGTTATACTTGGCAAAGGACAAGATAAAAACAAAAGTTGTAATAAATACAAAGTTACTCTGAAGAAAAGCTTCATTTCAAAAAGTAAAATTCGATTTATTTTGTGGAATTATTACGAACTTTTTCAATTGGATGTTTACTAAAATCACCAGAAATATTTTGATAGCACAGCCAAACTTGGAATGAATGCTTTTCACTTGCATCTGCATGTTTGACCAACAAAGCATAGCAGCACATGATTTATATTGGTGTGCAGCAGTTACTGAACCTGGGTTTGTAATCAAGATGCCACGAGATAAAGAGCTGACTCGCCATCAATGTCAGATGGTTATTTGGTGGCAGAATTTTTCAATATTTCCACCACATTGTGACTTCCTGAATCGACTGTGGGTTAATTATATCATAAAAAAATGTAGGACATTATATTGTGCCGCTGTCCATCCTAGGATCAGGTCAAAATTATTGATCGGTTGACTTCTGGTTCTGGGATTAGCATGTTGGACGTTTGCCCGTACGTGCCTCCTTGCGGCTCATTAAAGCTATGTTTTCCGGACCATATCCATTGTGTCTTTCTGTTATCATTTCATCCCTGTGTTGTTAATTGTGTTTTCTTCCAATGCTCCATGTTTTACAGTACCTTGTTGTGGTGTTTTATGAAGCCTCTCACTATGGGATAGGGGAAGGCTTATTGCTGTTGTTGGGTTTGTTCCTGCAATTAGTGCCCCAATTTTTTAATGGTACCACAGAGTTTATTGGGCCCCTCGGAGTATTAAACCACATTTAGAATTTTTTTTCCTTTCAGCACTCCCAATTGTTGAGCTGTGTCAATTTCTGAGACGTATCTCGGAGCTGGCTGGGACTTTTGGAATGAATTTTGCATCAATAATCGGTACACAAACTAGAAGGGATGGACATAATTAATTTTGACCTTGACCTAATTTTAAAGATGATGTCCCAATTATAGACATTTTCACATTTTTCACCATAACTCGACTATTGTTTGTCCGATCGGAACAAAATTACCTTTTTATAGATAGCCAAGAGCAATGCGCATATACGCTTGATCTACGTCCTACCCCTACAGGTTAAAGGTAAAGGCCAAATGGCGGTCCGAAAAAAGAAGAAAAATGCATTTTCCGTCATTGCTCAATTTTTCCATTGCAGATATCTCGGACAGCTTGGCCTTCCAGGATGTTCTTGCATCATATTAGTGTACCTGCACTGAAGTTGTGCACCTGATATTTGATTCGTGTCCTTGACCTACTTTTTTCGGATTGTGACCGAATCAAGAAAAAACACATTTTTGATCGTAACGAGTAATTTTCCTCCGATTTTCATGATGAGTTTTTTTGATAGGTTATAGATGGGGACACATTTTGTTAATTTACACTCTATCCATAAATGTTGAAGGTCAAGGTCATATGGCAGTCCAAACAAAATATGCCATCATTAGATCGTGGGCCAAGGGTAAGTCATTGGTGATCTCCAAAGGGAAGCCAGGGGAGGGTTATCCTTGGCGATCCATTTTTGATCGAACATATCTAATTAAAGTTGTGTCCTTGTGGGTGTCTGTCTATTCCCAAAGACATTAGCTAGTAAGTGTAGCCATTCTGTCTCTGCATTGACAGTGCCACAGGAGCCATTCAAAAATTACGTAACGCATTTTTTGCCCAAATCTGACACCCTCACCCAACTCCCCCATAACACTCCGTAACCTTCAACAGATACCCCCTAAAATATCACGTAACACTCGATGAAGACTCCTCCCCGTATTTCATGCCTTCATCCTGGGATGCTATTTATCCTGTTTTTTGTTCTTGTTGTTGTTGTTGTTCAGTTATTACGAACTTTATTTGAAAAAGTAAAGGTGGTACAGTGTACCATCGATAAAACCAGGTAGCAGACGGAATTCCTGTAATGATGTCATTGGACTAATTGCTCAGAGTGATGTAATCGTTTCTAAATATGTTCAATTGCTTTCATTTGCAAATGAGATTAAGTGTCTGTGGAAACTGAGGACAAACACGGGAAGACAACTTTTAAACAAAGTGATTTGCTTTCATCATTAATGTACCGGTATTACATACTTGCATCTTAAAGTAAAGGGTGCCTGGAACAATGTTGTCATTGATTGATTTAGCATTTTGTAATGGCACTGGAAACACCCACCCCCCTTTCCCCTTTCTCCACCCTCTCTCGGTGCTCCCTCACCCTCTCTCTGCGCTCCCTCCTCCGAATCCTGGTGGCATCTCGTTAAGTTTATTTCTGGTGTATGTTCCCTCTCCATTCTCTCCCTTACCTCAAATGGCCGCAGAGCTTCGACCGCACCTGAAAAGGCTGAATGCCTAAACTCGGTGTTTGCTTCTAAATCTTGTCCCAAACCCATCACTTTCTCTACCCACCTTACCCAGTCGCACCAAACTATCCCTGGACTCTGTGTCCTTTCCTCCTGACAAGGTGGAGAGCTTGCTGTCAAACCTTGACTCAGATTCTGCAACCGGTCCAGACGGCATCAGCCCACGTGTCCTAAAAACCTGCTCTGCTGCTCTTGCTCACCCTCTCTCTGGTCTATTCACCCTCTCATTTGCTCAAGGTCATCTGCCATCTGTTGGAAATCAGCAAACATGACTGCCCTGCATAAAATGGTGCAAAACAGATCTACAGACCAATTGGCCTTCTCCCAATCATCAGCAAGGTTAAGGAATCCATCATCGCTTCAGACATTAAATCCTTCCTCTTCTCCAATGGCTTGATTTCCGATCATCAATTTGGAGTCAGACCAGGTCACTCTACCCTGGACTTGCTGCTCCTGCTTTTCCCAACAATGGATGGAGGTACTCAATGTCAGATATGAGATCAGAGCCATCTCCCGAGACATATCGCGTGCTTTCGATACGGTGCTCCTGGTGCTCCTGCCTCTCACCTTTCTCGGCTTCATGTTGTGCAAACCAAGGCATTTCAGATCATTGGTATCTCCCACGATGAGGCTGAGTCTTTAGGTCTCTCACTCTTTCACCACAGGCAGGTTGGTGGTCTTTCTGTCTTCTACCGTCCCCTCTCCGGCCTGCCCCCCCTGCTTTGTCTGCAAAATAAATAAATAAATAAATAAGAAGAGCTTTTACATTGAATTCCAACTATTACAAATGTAGTGAAATGAGGTTTGTGTTTTTGTGTAAGATATAAAACAGGGACAAGTGACAAGGTGCATGTTCAATGTTCAAATTAATGAGATGTCAGTTGTCATTAACCCGGGCCCCTTCTTTTGATGAAATAGGTGATGGAAACGAAACTGTGAAGGTATTTGCACAGCAGGTTGAAAGCAAACTGATAATGAAGATGAATTTTGTTTTATGTGATATTCATCTTTCATGACGGTTTACAATTCATCGTGCACTGTCTCTTTACAGACCTCTGTCTATATTGCTGTGTCGAGAGGCGACTTCAGCCGAACATCATCTCATTTTGTTCCTTTAACTTTGTGGTTTCTTTTTCTCAGGCAATTATTCTTATCGATGTAACTCGTCAGGAATCTTCTACTACACCAGTGGCTTGTTAAATCCAGCATACCCTCAACTACATCTCAGTGGTGTGCTTTTTGTCTCCTTGCGTCCTGCGCACCTTGCAACGCCACGCGTTACCCATGCTGGTCACGTGGCTCGCATGCATTACATTGAGCCCGATATCAGTCCAGGAACCGTCACCTCAAATGGTAATCCTGCTCTCAGAGCTCCTATATAATATGAACAGTGTGATCAGAGCACAAGATCCTACCTTTTGCAGGGCAAGGCCAGAGAGTTAGAATAGTTTGAAGTGATGCAACTGTATTCAACACCTCACCGTAACATATGATTGCAGCTTTTCAAGCCATTATGACTTTCATTTGGTGTGCTTCTGAAATATTTTTGAACTGACAGGTTGTGTGCTCAAAGATGATTGCATGTGTGTGTGTGTGTTTTTTATTTTTCTTTCCAATTGCTTGTTTGCGATAGTTTTTTGCTCCTACACATGGTTTCTCAACAACAGAGTACCATAACATTGATACCATGTATCACAATAAGTTTTCTCTTCTTGGGAAAACCTCTTTTGTTATTTTTTGAAAAGAATCCTTTTCAAATTTAATTAAATAATTCAACACTGTAGAACACAAATTGTCTTCTTGTCACTTCCAAAACCCTTCTGTTTAGCGGTACTTGGACTTGTTAAATATTGTGGTGTGTGAGAGTGGTGTATTAGACCACTTCAATGGTGCGAAACTTCCAGAATTTTCTTTACAATCCTTAAAATCATTATTTTATATAAATTCATTATTGAACACGACATGGGATAACGTGCTCTAGGAACTCTTCCAGTTACCTGTAGAGCACAGGTCAGTCTTTTGCGACTGCCACTGGTAACAATGTAACTCAGTGCTACCTACCGCATGGCCGGGTTCTCGGCGACTAAACCGACGCCCCTCACTGGCTTTGCCAGTGGGGTGGGTGACTGTGACACCCTGCCAGGCCGAAAAACAACACCTGATAAAGGTTGGATGAGCTTCCTTCGGGAGCCAACGGACATCCAGTATGGAGATGGTGTTTCCTAAAAAATATCCAATGAGGGTAGGAAAATTTATTTTTCTACCTGGCCGAGCTACCCCCTCCTGCACAGTGGTCCTGTGAAGGGGTTTCCTTGTGATATATATATATATATATATATATATATATATATATATATATATATATATATATATATATATATATATATATATATATATATATATATATATATATATATATATACACACGGTGGCGCGGGGACCACTAGGTGAAGGTTTTCCCAGTTTTTCCTCTTCTTCGTTTTCTCGGTAGCCCCTCACATTTAGTGGCCATCAGCCTTGTTTCGTGAATTTCAATAAAAAACATAAAAATAAGAAACCTCTGCCACCAAAGGTGGCTGGGCGTTATGTTTTCACCTCTGTCTGTCTGTTGGGTCGTCGATCGAGTCGAGAAAAAAAAATCTCAAAAAAAAATTTTTTGAGATTTTTTTCTACCCTTATTGTTGGGTTTTCCGTGTGTGTGTGTGTGTGTGTGTGTGTGTGTGTGTGTGTGTGTCTGCAACGCGAGGCTCCACAGCACAAACCAGCAAACAAATTTTGATGAAACTTGGCTACCAGGTGCCACATGCGCTGGGAGTGTGCGTGTTTGAGTTTCAACCACCCGTTGCCTAGCAACGGGACTTTAAAATTTTTGAAAAATCATAAAAAAATTATTTTTTCGAAAATCAAAAATCGGCTTCCAGGCTTTTATGCGCACTATAATCAACCTCTTTGTCAAAAATTTCCAGCCGGATCCTATGAAAACTGTCGGAGAAGATAGACTTTGAATGAACCCTGGTCGAAAACAATAAAAAAACGAAGTTCGTTATATCTCAGAGACTATGAGTCAGATATACATGAAACTGGTATGGTAGGTTCATGGTATGTCCGAGTTATGTGTGAGAAAGATCCGTTGCTATGGACCCCTCCGTTGCCTAGCAACGGCCGAAAAACCTCTAAATGTGGGGGTATTTTAACGAAAAAACAATCTGCAGCATTAACCCTTGACGCTAGAATCATGAATTTTCTTGTGCTTAATCCTCAGGTCATTCCCCATCGAACGGGCCCATCACGTCAGGTTCTATTGGGTAGGTGACTACCCATGTCCGCCTACCGGCTTGTATGTTTGTTTGTCTGTGAACAGGATATCTCAAAACGTTGTGGACGGATTCTTACAAAATTTGGTGGACAGGTTAGGTGTGTTATAAGGACAAATCGTTTAGCTTTTTGTGAAGATCCGGATCCAGATGCGATAATTTTAAGTGATTCTTCACCATTGAGTGATATGGCTAAAAACAATATACTCTACAGCATTATATCTCAAGAAGTTATGAATGGATTCGGACGAAATTTGGTGGACAGGTTGGGTGTGGATATCAAGGAATAATTGATTCAACTTTGGTGAATATCCGGATCTGGATTTGGACGCGAGAATTTTTCATGAGATTCTTCACCATTGAGAGATGGATCCAAAAACGATAACAACACGATATTTCAAAAATATTGTGAACGAGTTATGACAATACGAGGTGGGTGAGTTGGGTAGGTGACAACAACAAGCTGATTTGATTTTGGTTTGGGTCTAGATCCAGATCCAGCCTATCCATGAGTTACAAAACGTAAACTGCTCAGCCGAGGATGCCCTCTACTGAGTGCCATTCTTGTGACCCTCGCCAGAGGAAGTGGGTATTGTACATTTGGGTCATTTTGTTTGCCTGTTTTCCCACACAGAATGTGAGTAAGTGTATTAATTACATTGGACCCTTTAGAATCCCAAAACCCTTTAAGACCCGTAAGACCCTTTGGACCCAACACCTTTTAAGACCACAAAGACCCGCCAGACCCCTAATCTGCTATGGACCCCTAAGACCCAACGACACACTTTAGAACTCCTAGATCCTCTTCGACCATTTACAACCCCGAAGACCTTTCGACTCCTTTCAACCCTTTCGGCCTCAACACCTTTCAGACATTTTAATACCCTGTAGACCTCTTTGCCCTTCAGATCCTTTTTTAAAGTTTTCAGACCCTTTCGATCCTGTCAGACAATTCTGACCCTTTCGAACTGAAATGACACCCTTTACACACCTTCAACCTTTTAAAACCCTTTTTACCTTTTTAAACCTTTAAAGACATTTTAGATCATTCTAACCCTTTAGAGTAAGACACATTAAGACATTTTCATACCTTTTGACCTTTCCACCTTTAGATCTTCAGGCCATTTGACTTTTACAACTTTTCAGGCCTTTTGACATTTACACATTTACAACTAGATCATTTATACCTTCCATTTGCAATCAACGACCTTTCATTTAGTCCATCCTTCGATTTATTTGCTGCACAAAACAATTTTTGGTGAGGGTCTGCAATCTCTGATTAGTGATTACTCTTTCTTGCTGTTTATGTTTTGCTTCGGTGTACTTTTGCCATTGGACATACGTACACTACTCGCATGCAACATTTCATTGTTCACTGTTATCCAGATCACTTTCATTCTGCTAAAATAACATCATCCTTTGGGGAATGCTAAGCTGTCTCTGTGGTTTCTGTGAATAAAATGTCTTCAAATATTTGGAATAATCCCAAAGCATTGTTTGGGACACCAATCGGTGTCTTATTTTATGGGAGTGGCCAGAAAATCCCATAATTAACCTGCTGTTTGAGTCGGAGTGTATTATGATTTAAACTTACAAATGAGGGAGACAAAGTTCTTATTTCCTTTTCAAAAATTTTTATAGCTAAAAGCATTACTTGTGTTTTAATAGTACTCAGAAACTCCGCTATCATTTGGAAAAAATTGATGATGCTGGCTGGAAACTGCATAGAAAGAAAACTAACATGTGTGCTGATTTATGGTGGCGCGGGGACATTCCTTCATGGTTGGAGGAAAAACTGTTTGACTTTCCCTTTTGATAGTTTGAAAAGCATTTTCTGTAGCACATTCTTTAACCAAAGGCAGGATATAGCTGTAAAATTCTTGCTTCAAAAACCTTGAATTCCATATATGTATAAGCAACTGGTTGCCACGTCCTCGGAGGGTACTTATTTGAGCTAACTTTTTCTTCTGCTTTAATTGATTGAAACATTTATTAGTTTGTCGATCACCGGTTATTTGACTACTTGTCCTCCGTGTGGTTATGAATGGATGACACCGTGCAGTAAGCCGAACTGCAGCAAAACGAGAGGCCCGCGGGGACTGCACAGTGACCGTCCAGCAAGGGGACTGCCCACTGTTTTCAGTTCCCACTGGTGGATATTCATTCCTCTTCGCTGCTTGTGCTTCACCCCTCATCACTGAAATCTCTCCAGTGCGGGGTAATGGAGAAACGTTGATCACCGTCAGTGGATCCCTCTTCGCCAGCAAGTCCTGCTCAAATCAGGTGCTTAGCTGAGTGGCTCTTTCATCGCTGCCTTGCGTTGGGAGGATGTGGTTTCCAATAATGAGAACACAGCTGTTAAAACATTTCAGGCTGCAATTTTAGTTGTGTTCTATACAATAAATTTCGCAACAATAGACTGTGAATTGAGATGATTTTCTTCGGATGTTCTTCAAGAAATTGAGTCGGTGTATAGCCGGCTTTCCACTGGAAAAAGGAGGAACATGTTCATTGCTGAGTTACAGGATGAAAGAACATCTTTTCGTATAAAAATAACAATCAGGGCAAGTGTCCCTGTGATTTGCCTTCAATATGTCATCAAAACCATTTGAATGTTGCATGGCTTTGTATTATTGATAGTCTTCCTCCAATGTATGTGAAATACTGATGTATGCTACCCTCCCCTACCCAAACCACAACCCCCCCTCCTCAAGGTATCTGTTGGGGGATATCCCTGTGAGGTGGTATCGAGTACACCCACATTCATTTCATGTCGGCTGGACCCCATGACTTCCATGCCAATAGGGAAGCCCTTGCCTGTGGCAGTCCATGTCTCGAATCTTGGTCATGCACTTTCTTCTCATCAACATAATTTCATTTATACTCCATGGTTTACATCAGTGATGCCACAGCATGGCTCATTACTCGGTGGCACTCAGGTGGTTATCGACGGTGGAGGGTTTAGTGAAGGTTCCAGCAATATCCTTGTGACATTTGGTGGTGTTCCCTGTACCATCTCCTCTCTCAGCAGCAACCGCTTGAAGTGTTTGACTTCACCATCTGTTGGACTTGTCGGTGTGGTTTCCATCAAGGTGGCGGGGCTTGAGGCAACTTGTGTTGGAGAAAACTGCACGTTTACTTTCACTGCTGCAGCTACACCAACAATCAGCCATGTTTCACCAAGTAACATCTCATCTTTTCCCGTCCAACTTGACATATCTGGCAGAAACTTTGGGAAAGACCATTCTGGTGCCATGGTTATGGTGGGCATTGTGCCATGTTCTCCCAACTCTGTGTTCAACTCAGTGATATCCTGCAAGTTGCCAAGACTTCCCGCTGGTCCACATCTGGTGACCGTGACACTAGCAGTGCAAGGGCGAGCGGATGGTGAGGTGACAGTGCACAGCATACCTGAGGCCCAACTTTCTCCAGCAGTGGGTAGCGTGCATGGTGGAACTCGCTTGGTGATCCATGGAAATGGCTTTTTTGTGGGTATGACACAAGTGATGATGAATGACAAAGCATGTCGGATCCTTTCGGTGTCATCAGCTGAGGTCACTTGTGAAACGCCGGCCAACCCAGCAGGCATAGCCAAGGTTATTATTTCAGTTGGAAAAGTGAATTATCCTGACTTGACATTTTCATATTCGTTGCTTGCAACACCCACCATCCTCAATATCTCACCGACATCAGGTAATCACCTGGAAACAGTAATTTTTCAATTTTTTTTTTTGTTTCCTTTTAATTTCCTTCTCTTCTTTTTATATTAAATCAAAGAACAGTCCTTTTCATCTTGTGTTAAACCCTACTTATTAAGTAGAATTGCACATAGAACACCAGGAAAAAGCATCAGTGAAACATTTCCTGGCAAAATAATGAAATAAATTATGGTGATAACAGTAATGAGGATGTTGACGGATTGCTTTTCACTTGTGGCTTTAGATGTGGTTATTTTATTATTATTATTATTATTATTATTATTATTATTTATTTATTTATTTTAAGTCACTCCTTTATGCAGGTTGGCTTGACAGCATCCTCACCATCTATGGCTCTGAGTTTGGCAAGACCCCGACTGACGTAGCTGTCATGGTTGGCAGTTCACCTTGCATTGTCAGTGAGCTTAACGGGACGATGTTGCGCTGCCGCACCGGTGAACACCCAGCAGGATCATATCCCATCGTTGTGGTCAACAAACATCGTGGCACATCGAACACCAATGTGCACTTTGTGTACAAGCTACGTGTCGTCAACATTACACCAACAGAAGGCAGGAAGTTGATTTAATGGTTGACATTAAGAAGAAAATATGATAAGTTGGAGATCCCACAGCAATTATTCATTGCTATTTTTGAATGCACCAATGAGCGACTGTGCAAGCCTTATTGTTCTCCAACTTCCACGGCCCTGCGTTAATGAAGGTTTTCCATGAAATGAAAATGGGCATTACCTTTGGAAGTAAAAGAGCAGAGTTTATAACTTACTGGATTTTGTAATTCTGCTCTATTCATTTGCAAGGTCAAACTCTTACTGAATCAGAACGGTAATCCTGAGATTATGAGTGTTGTATCTGTTGATACAACATAGTGGTTTTGTTAAATGTATGCAGGAAGCTTTGGAGGAGGGCAGATCTTGGTGGTGCAGGGAGAAGGGTTTGACCAGCAGCGATCAAGTGTTCTGGTGTGTGACATGCCCTGCATGTTGCAACAAAACCATACCTCCTATGTACAACTGCACTGCCTCGTTCCTCCATGCAATGGTGAGGTCTAGTGCCTGATTCGTCTGACCTACACTTGGACGTGCACATACATGTGGGCACACACAAAGTTTAAAGGTTGAGGAATTTAGCTGATGCTCAACTTTTGCTTGCTGTGCTTGCCACTTCGTACCGGTGCATTGCCCCTCTGCTGCATCATCACCCTTGCCACTAAAGCAATTTAAAACTTACTGGGAAGTTATAAAATGTAAAACTTAATTGGATTACTTTCTACCATAAACGCTACATTGTTGCTGCTGCATTTTTTTTCATCCAGTGTTTTTTTTTTGATATACGAAGTTGAGGATTGTGGAAGTCGAGAATGGAGAACAGACTAGAGCATAACAGAACAAGGAGAACATAGTGGTCCAAAGGAGAAATATAAAAAACAACAGTGTAGAGAAACTCTCGAAGGAAGAATGAGATCAGGGAGATACGGAGGGGGTAGGGGTGGAACAAGCTGGATACAAGTTCAAACACACCATGTCGAGGAAGGCAAAACGAGGGATGAAATAGAAATGGAACAAGAAACGAAAAGAGTGTGAGGAAGGAGAGGGGAACACACAATAACCGTGAAAGGAAGGGGTGTGCTTGGGAAATGGTTAATGAGGTTAGAAAAAACGAGTTCAAATGAGCTTGACCTGACATGTTGTTGAGCAGCCATATTGCGTGTGTCTCCTCTATAACTCCAAAACTATAAAACCGAGCAGCCTGAAACTTTGCATGGACACAAAGAAAACTCCAAGGAAGTGCAAGAGTGAAAATTTGGTGTTTGCGTTAATTAAAATACCCCTTTTGAAGATAATTAACGGCCTTATTTAATTATATCATTTGTCAAGTAATCCTTGGCCACCTCGCTCTCTGGGGTTGTTATAGGGTTACCCCGCTAGGGTCTGAAGCTGCCATGTTTTTTGGCTTGCTCAACCATGTCTTTTTGGCTTGCTCAACCATGCCTTGATGAGGAACAGGCCACAACAATTTCTTAACGATAAAGTTTTTTTTCTTCACTTTCGTCACTCATATTATTATCGATACTTACAAATTTCTGGATACATTACAAAGCTTATAAATGGCCGGAGATGCCAGCATTCGTGGCTTTATTTAATTGCCGCCCATGCCATAACCTTGAGAGTCTCTTAAACTAAGCCGAAATACAATTTTTAACCTTCATAACTGAAGTGGCAGCAGTTCCGACGCTAAAAAGTGTTCATTTGTCTAATTCGGACATTCCTCGGGCGTTTCCGGGTGCATGGGTTTTTCGACGGCAACTGCTAATCGCTTGCCAAGCCAGGCGTTCCGTTGGAGTGCTTGCTTGATGCTTAAGCCACTTTCCAAGCACCCGACAGTCAAGAGCAGTACAGATCGTGTCCTGATCGGGATGTACTGTCTGCAATTGCAACACAAGTTAGAGGTACGTCTGCAGCACACACGGACGTGGTACATATGGGTAGCTTTGGATCTTGAGGGACTCTTCATGGGTGTCTGGGCATGCCATGCCTGTTATGGGTGCCGCCATGGCAAATCTTATGGAGGTTTTATTTGGTTTTCCTTTATCCTTGCGACTGTTTCTAAAGCAAATGGTTATCGGATTTGCTTTACAAAGGTTATATGTCTCTCTTTGAAAGTTTCAAAACAAAATACATTTCATAATGCCAGATTTCCAAGTTGCTTGCCATATTAACGTGTTTTTTAAATTACAGAGGCAATGTTTTTTTCCTCCTGTCACACGCAACTGTTTATGAAGATTAATGTTTATGCACATCTCCTTGAAAGTCTATAGAACTGCAACATTGTGTTTTTTTATTTGTTTCTTGAAATTCCCCCAAAATAAGAATGAAAGCTACTCATGGTTTCTGGAGTGTACACATATGTGTTGTAGTTGGTAATCATACTGACTCCAATCAGCAAAATCTCGAAAAATTGCTGATATCAGCCAAGAACGTGTGTGTGTGTGTGTGTGTGTGTGTGTGTGTGTGTGTGTGTGTGTGTGTGTGTGTGTGTGTGTGTGTGTGTGTGTGGTTTCGTTGTTCATGAAGCATAACATTTTCTCTTTGCTGACACCCCTCCTCCCACCCCCTTTCTCTCTCTCTCTTTCTCTCTTCCACACCCCTCTCTCTCTCCCACCTCTCTCTTCCACACCCCCCTCTCTCCCACCTCTCTATTCCACACCCCTCTCTCTCTCCCACCTCTCTCTTGCACACCCCCCTCTCTCCCACCTCTCCTAATATTCCCATCAGCGAAACGATGGGTGGTATTTGTGAGTTCATATATTGGAAGATGCAAGATAGGAGATTATTTTGACATTTCTACAAGTGTTTTATTGATGTAAAACACATTTTGGACATCAAAGTTTGTCTTTGTCAGTGTCTAACCTTGTGTAATCTTCCATATGATGATATGGGACTGAAGAGGAAGATATTCCAGAAGCACATCTTCAAAAAGATGCTACTGAAGTTCTGAAAGATGACTTCCCTTCTGTAAAAATGATTGAGGGTGGGGGGTGGAGGGGCAAGTCGAGAAAATTTAAATAGAGAAATTATATTATTATTATTTTCCTATCATGAAAACGAGGTCGATATTTATATGACTGTGTTTATCAGGCTCAGATGCACAACAAGTGTGTGATGTGAAGGTAGTGACTGGTACTGAGTTTCAGCTGCTCCCTCGGGCGTACACCTATCTGGAGTCCCTCACTGCTGTTGCTACGAGCATACATCCACTTCGTGGAGGCACAGCTGGTGGGACGTAT
>NC_140973.1:43283220-43385720 GCF_056783735.1 Eptatretus burgeri | reverse complement strand
CAGAGCAATGAAGTGATTAGATTTTGAGACGGATATGATAAAGGTCAAGGGTCAATATGTCAATACTCAAGTGTTTGTGCGGGAGAGCAGAGGCATACCCGTCGACTGCGTGCAGTCGAATTACTCTAGTTTTTTTAATGTCGTGAACAAACTTTGGTACATCATCGATGATGAAAGTGATGGTCGTTTCCTTAAAATTATCTATGTAGTTTCAGAGAAAAGAGCAAATACATATGTTCTAGGCTACCCCCTCCAATTCAACCCATCCCCTGTACACCCCTTAGACCCAGATATATATATATATATATATATATATATATATATATATATATATATATATATATATATATATATTTTAATGTTGTGAACAAATTTTGGTACAGCATGGGTGATGAAGGTTGTGGTGGTCAAGTTTCATTGAAATTGTGTGTGTGTGGTTTCGGAGGAGGAAACAAATACCTATTTTGGGGGGCAACACCCAGATTTAATTTTGAATGGTGGCAATTTAATTCTGAAGCCCCTCCCTGAATAGACAGACCGACTGGCAGAGAATATACATATATACATAAATGTATGTATATATATATATATATGTATATGGATTTATATATGCATGTATGTGTATATGTACAGTGTATGTGTATATGTGTACATACAGTATATGTATATGTACATGTGTATATATATATATATATATTTAAATGTGTATTTATGTATGTATGTATGTATGTATTTGAGTATATATATATATATATATATATATATATATATATATATATATATATATATATATATATATATATATCATCATCACACCCTTTTAAAGCCTTTTTCCCTGAGCAGGGGTCAGCTTTTTGTTGGCTCCAATCATGGTACCTTTCTTGTGGCAATGTTTTTCGGTCAAATGCCCTTCCTGGTGCCGACCCTTCAGTCGCCTTCAACACACAGGGATAATTACCAGTATACTGGTGCTCATTTCACCAACCTCGGAAGGATGACAGGATGAGTCAACCCCCCTGATGTTAATTCAGTGGCAGGCGGGGTTCGAACTCAGGACCCCGAGGATCCCAAGCCACCACCCTCACTACTGAGCCAACACCAGGCTGTGTGTGTGTGTGTGTGTGTTTGTTTGTTTATATGTATATATATATATATATATATATATATATATATATATATATATATATATATATATATATATATATATATATATATATATATATAACAGTAATAATTACAATAAGAATCCTTTGCTGTTTAATTGAAAACTGTTCATTTTTGCATTTACTAGCTGAAGGATGTCATAAAATGCAAATAATTTCACCAATCATTGTAGTGGTGTAAAATTAGGCCTGATAATATTGTCCTTACTTGCTTGTATCTTCAGATAAAATCGGTGTTTATGGGGCAATCATTGATAATGAGACAGCTGCTGTATTGAAGGGTTTTTTTTAAACTTTGCAATGAATACATTTTTCTGCTGTCTCATTCCCTTCTGGTTTCACAGGATTTCCCCTGATGCTCTGTTCGTGACAATAGCCGGCATTGAGTGTCCTGTGAATTATGTGGAAGAATCAAAGGTGGTTTGCATTACCAGGAGTGCAAATGCAACGTTTTCAGCTCCTGTAGTTTTGCGACTTGCTGATCAAGGACTTGCACGAGCGGTATGAAAGAAATTTGTCTTTATACTCCGACGCAAGAAGAATATTGTATTTGGAATTGTCACTTTTAAATCACACTATTATCTAGGGAGAGAAAAGTTCATTTCGAATTTCTGGTTTTCATTTGTGGAATGGTCTATTGTCAGGGATTGGGTTTAATTGCAAGTCCATATGTATGCTATCTATTCAGGAGTTAATGACAGGAATACGAGCCACTCAGTACAATCATTTGACATGAAATAAGAGTAATTACCAACAAGAGTTAAATTCTTTGATATATAATGCACTTGATGAAGACAAAATTCCTCAATGCAAAAGTTTGCAATGATGAGATTTGATGGGAATGAGAAGGGCAATGAGAATTTTATGATGGAAAATTTAGAACAAATGAATATATTTGTAGTTACAAGACAGCCTCATAGACATTTGATCGTAATGGGCCATTAATCTCCTGATTGACTTCCAATATTCCATAGGATCTACCTGTCAACTTCCAATATTCCATAGGATCTGCCTGTCTGTTTCTTTCAGTTGCTGCTAGCCGTGCCTACCCCGAGCTTTGCTGATGGATTTCATCAAAAGAGAGCATGTTGTACTTCACAAACATTAGTCTATTTGCCCATCAAAATGACGGGCGACCCTTCTATAATTTCACATTATTATGCCTTGAAAACTCAGGCTAAAATGGAAAATTACGTACACAAATTGTCCATCCCTTTATTTGGGCGGTATGGGAATAGTTGCCTTGATAGCTTCTAAAAATAAAAAAAATCCAGTATAAAATGCCATCAAAACGAAGTGTTAATTAAAGACTTCAATTATTACCCCAAGTCCTCACCCTCCCCCTCCCAACTCAAAGGCTTCAATCCCCTCCCTATTCCAAGTCTTCAAACCCCCTCCCCACCCCACCCACAAGCCACAACTCCTCAACCCCCCATCCCCAAACTCTGTCCCCTCTCCCTCCCCACCCCCCACGAACCCAAACTTTCTGTCCTTCCCTCCTCCTTCTCCTATTACTCTTGAAAGTGAAAGGGTATTCTTCCATCTGTCATTCCATATTTAATATCGTGTCAACACAATCAGTGAGGTTTTTTTGTTTTTAACGTCAAGGCTCATGGAAGAGCTAGCACACAGAACAGATCAGGAAGCAACACAACAAAAGGAACAGTAACAGAAGAGGGAAAATACGTGGAGACGGGCAAGCAAGGGATCTCGGTAACGATGAGGGGTCGTGGAGAACACAGGGGGTGGATAAGATGGATACAGAAGCAAAATTTTTGGAGAGATGGAGATTGGTTTAATGGGTGTAAAAAGGATCATGGCCTTGGATGGGGGATGATTTGAGATGGTGGTGAAGAACTATCTTGAAGATCTGGAGGGAAGAATGAAATTGAAGAGAGTGTGTGAGGTGGTTCCACGGGTGGGAAAAAAGAGGAACAAATGAGTGGAGGTGAGCAGTGATCCTGGATTTTAGGAGTTTCACTGAGAGTGGGTTGCTAGTAGACCGTGTGCATCCTGCTGATATCTGGAAGGGACGAAGCATGGAGAGGTCAGAGGGTGCAAGACCAGAAAGAAGGCGGAAGAAGACAGAGGGACCACTGACCTGTCGGCAATGGCAAAGTGATAGGCCCATTGACTCAGCTTCGTTGCGAAAGATTCCAATGATCTTTAAACCTTTGGTTTCCATGGCATTAGGTTGAGCAGGGTGTGAGGCAGGGGCGCCAGCCCAGAGGGGAGAACACTACGCCATCAAGGTGCAGATGAAAGCTTTATAGGTGGATAGGATCTCAGGTGTACCAAAGAAGGGCTTTGCATGACAGAAAGTGCCCAGTCGGCATTTAGCTTTGGAGGCAAGCTCTGAAATGTGGCTTGCCCATGAGGAATCATGGCTGAGAGTGAAACCCAAGAGTCTGATTGACTGAACTTCTTTGAGAGAGAGAGAGAGAGAGAGATAGAGAGAGAGAGAGAGAGAGAGAGAGAGAGAGAGAGAGAGAGAGAGAGAGAGAGAGAGAGAGAGAGAGAGAGAGAGATAGAGATAGAGATAGAGATAGAGATAGAGATAGAGATAGAGATAGAGATAGAGATAGAGATAGAGATAGAGATAGAGATAGAGATAGAGATATTTCTCAGGGTTAAAAGACATATTCCAAATGTTTGACTAGTTTGTGATTTTGTCAAGTTCTAAAGAGAGGGAAGAGGCTGTTGTCTGTCTGTCAGAAGGGCGAGGGATGTAACAACAGAGGGTGGAGTAATCAGCAAAGAGATATAAGAGCATTTTCCAGAGTTGGGGAGCTCATTGATGAAGATTAAGAATAGGATGGGGCCGAAACACTGCCTTGGGGCACTTCAGCATTGACAGGGAGAGGAGGTGAAAGGGTACCTTTGAGAGCCACACATTGGCTATGTAAGTGGAGTTATTAAGTTATCCTAGAGTGGAGTTGGCCTTGGATTCCAGAGGAAGACAGTTTGGAGTGCAAGGCGGGATGCCAGACTGCATCAACAGCTCGAGATACTGTATGTCTGGAGAGACGTCTCATCTAATTTTTACAGAGTATGAAGTTGACTTTCGTTTTTTTTTGTATCCATAGTCAAGCCTCGTAGAAGTACAGTTCTCGTCTCTCCAGACACGTCTCATCAATCTCCAGACATATCTCGTCAATTAAGGACGAGTTCAGTATTCTGGTGTATTTTGTGTCACTGACAATCTGTCAAATAGCATCTTTACCATGTTTGGTAAAAGGAAATATATAAAACAAAACCTGCTTTCGATTCCTACAAACCCGCTTTTCGTCACCTCTAATGTGCCACGGACGTTTATTTATTTCACATAATATGTGAATTACATGTCCATACACATGTGAAATACAGTTTGTTATAAATCCTGAATTTGCACACTATTCAGCCTTGAAAATTCAGATGAAAACCAAAAGGACAGTTTGGAGTTTTTTATTTTTTATTAAAAACTTCAAATATTAATCATGACTATTTTCTTTCATCAGAGATGACATGGTGTTCAGTTTTTAAATCCTATTATTGACTTGCAATTGGTTAAGAGCTTTGACACCAATACAAATTTTTATTATGGATCCTGGGCATCAAAAAGCTAAATATATAATCGAACAATCGGTTTCAAATGGAGCACCTCGCCACCATTAGACCATTTAAATTGCATCAGATGTGGCAATAAATGCGAATTGATGCTCCCAGCTTGCCGGCTCGATGACAGAAGACACCATTTGCATTTTTGCCGTTTCCATCCTTACCCCACTTAACATCGCAGGTAAACACCAAAATGGCAGGTGAAGGATAAAATAAAAATTGTGGGTGAAGTCAGCCAAACTGTCCAACCAATGGGTGAAATTTACATGCATGCACGGACACATGCACAGCTCCTTTTATGGTATAGATATTTGTCATGTTCAGCTTGACATTGATCAAGACTCAGATTGCCACAAAGGGTTCTAATTCTAAAGGATTCTCAAAGGTAAATTTTAAGGTTCAAAAAGGTTTTAAAGGGAAAGTCTAAAGTGTTCTAAAGGGTAAATTCTCAAGGGCTCCTAAATTGGTGGCCAGAGTATAGAAATTGTGGATGGAGTCAGGCGAACTGTCCAACCAATGGGTGGAACTCACATGCACACATGGGTGAACGCATGACTCCTTTTATAGTATAGACGTAATTAATCGACAGTTTCGATTTTCCCATTGCCTCTTGAGATGTGATGTGAATGGTGCGCGAAAAAGGTCTTCAACAAGCTCAAATGAGCTAAGATCCTCGTCCTCTTAATGATGACGTCATAAAAACGAATATGACGTCATTATGATGTATCAGGTTTGCGATAAATTATCTGTGCTAATGCCCGGCTTGATTCCTGCAAAAAATTTAAACAGCTTGCCCAGTTTCGGAGATATGGGTATAGGCGATTTCCATTAGCGGTGATATTATGATGTCAACTTTTTTTCTAGGAAGAATTTCCAAAATCGGAGATGGTTACTGCCTGCACGTGGGCTTTCTGCATATACATGGCAACTTTCACGAAGATCCGATGAAAACTCTGGGTTGTGAAACAAAAAATGTCAAAAAACAGGAATGACGTCATAAAAATTGGTATGACGTCATAGTGATGTATCATCCTATGATATCATGTATCATCCTATGATATCATCCTATCATTATCATATGTGCGGTAATTCATCTCCATTAATGCCCTGTTCGATTCCTGCAAACAGAATTCAAAAAGCTTGCCTAGTTTCGGAGATAATTTTTTAGGCGATTTCCATTAGCGGAGATATTTTGACATCATAACTTATTTTCTCGGAGGAATTTTCAAAATCGGAGATGGTTACTGTCTGCGCAGGGAATTTTTACATACATATGCCAAGTTTCAGGAAGTTTCGATGAAAACTGTAGGCTGTGAAACAAAAAAGTCTTCAAGAACAACAATGTGAGTAAGACAGAGATCCTCCACGAGGATCTAAAAATGATTTTCGGTGAGTTTTTTTTCTTCATTCAAGTTGCAAAAAAGATGGACCAAATCGTGAATCGCACCATCTTGTCAAGGATAACTCTCTATTTGCGGTGATAGGTGAGATTACCCGTGACAAACGTCAACCCTCTGTCTCTTTAAATACAGTAAATTAAAAAAAATAAAACTAAGTAAATCATAAATAATAGTATAACAATATATAAGAGAAAATAGATAGAATAGATATAGAAGAATATGAATATAGAAAAGACAAGATAGATCGGAGATAGATAGAATTGAATAGCTGGGTTGATGAAAACAATTAGCCATTGGATGATCAGCAGACAATGTTTATGTTGATGTTTGGAGTCTTTCGCATTATTTTCTGTTTTTTTTTTGTTTTTTTCCTCTTCTTTATGTGTTTTTGTGTTTGCTGTGCATCTTTTACTATCTTGAGAGCAGGAGAATCTGGCAGAATTCTCTTATGTGGACGTTTGGTCATCTCCGTACACCTGGGGTGGGCGACCTCCTCCCGAAGCCGGAAGCCTGGCTGTTGTGGGCTCAGGGCAGACTGTCCTCCTCGATATAAACACACCTGTCCTGAAGATGTTGCTAATCCAAGGTTAGCGCTGGACACCCAAAGTGTATTGGTCTGGGTCACGCTCTGTTTTGAGTGTCTGTCATCTTAATTATAATCATGAAGTGTTTATATATCTTAATTATTTACAGTAGTCACATGAGTTATATTTTATTTTAATTTAATTTGAGACGGAAATAAAAAAATACGTATTTTAAGTATAACAAGCTTGGAAAAAAAAAAACTTAAAATTAAATCTTAGCATGAACTTTTGGACAAATTTTTGATCGAACTTCCGAAAAATACAATGTTGAACAATCTGTGTGAAGAAACTTTGTGAAAATAATGGTGAACAAACTATGGTGAACCCATACTTAACTTTTTGTGCAAATTGGATCAGTAAAGAGATCCCCACAGGGCATGTTCATGGACCACCACCCAAAGGGCGAAGTTTGCAATGGTCACATAGATCTTCACAAGTTCACATTTGCACCACTTTGTATGTGCAAAGGCACTCTGGATTTGAGGGATTAGTTCCTTTGAAGGTGTATGCACTGCCTGGTGAGAGTGCCAGGACAGGGCAATTGCATTGAAATAGAACCAGAGGCCTTTCGGAGAAAACGGAAATGCCAGAACTCAGCAATCACCCTTCCAAAAATCTCCTATGATTTGTCATTAGATCAGATAGAAATATGATAAGATTTTCACCTGAAGCTGAAACTTTGTGAAGCCTTAAAATAACAAATCATCCAGCTGCACAGGAAGTTGGGCAGACTATTAAACAACTTGAGGTGATGTATTAGGTTGACTGTTTCCCTGAGCCTGAATACAAATGCACACCACACTAATGGCTCTGAAATTTTATAGTTGTGGATGCTATTTTAAGGAAAAATGTAACAAGGAAATACATAAATTAATATCTTATGTAATTCGCTTTTTGGAAAGGAAACTAGAAATGTGTAATCAGTCGTTAAAAATTAAAGGGGTGGTGTGGCGAGACACCCCACCCCCAACCCCCTCAACTAAGAAAAGTCCACCTGGCCAGAGTTGATTATTTAAAAATAAAGTTTTCAAGGAGGAATGACCTATTGGGTTATTAAGCACTGGATCGCCACAGCTGCAGATTCCACTTTCAAGTAACCTCTCATATGCTTGATGGACCAGCTGCATTCTTCCTGGATTTGTTTGGTTGTGTGTGATTATTGGAGCTGAGGTAGTTTACTTAGTTTACTTAGTCATTCTGAAATTATTGTTTGGTTTCAAATTTAGTGCTTCGCAACCTACTGTGTATCAACTTTAAGGATCATAAATGAAACCATTTAAGGATACTCACTATGATCTGAAACATTGGTGCATGGTCTGTCTGCAGGTGGAAAATTGTTGTTTGATGAGCAAGACATTGAGCTGCAGGCAGAAAACATTCTTGTGACAGATGGAGGAACACTACAGGTTAGTAATGTTCACATGGTCCTCGCTGGCTTACCCTCACAAGCTCAAAATCTCCCTTGGTAATTAAAAGTGATGCGGTATCGGATGCGGTATCCGCATGGTAGGCCAGCATTGTTGGATGGTGATGGACCATGTGGCATATTCTGATCTTGTCATAACATATTTCCAAAACAATATTTCAACATTTATTTCAATCTTTAGACTGAATTATCTCAATTTCTTCGTCTATATTTCGATAAATATTTGTCGAGATTCAGATAAAGAATAATCAAAATCTCAATGAATCTATGGAAAGTACTATTGGAAATTGATCACAATCGCCTCTTAATTATTCCTTGAGGCCATCTAGGAACTATATATATATATATATATATATATATATATATATATATATATATATATATATATATATATATATATATATTTCTTCTTCTTCTTCTTCTTCTTCTTCTTCTTCTTCTTCTTCTTCTTCTTCTTCTTCTTCTTCTTCTTCTTCTTCTTCTTCTTCTTCTTCTTCTTCTTTCGGCTGCTCCCGTTAGGGGTCGCCACAGCGGATGAACTATCTCCATTTCGCTCTATCCTCCACATCTTCCATTGACACTCCAACCGCCCGCATGTCCGCCCTCACCGCATCCATGAACCTCTTCTTTGGCATTCCTCTTCTCCTCCTGCCTGGCGGCTCCATCCGCAGCATCCTTCTCCCGAAATACTCCGCTTCCCTCCTGTGCACATGTCCAAACCATCTCAATCTCGCCTCTCTCACTTTTTCTTCAAACCGTCCTACCTGCGCTGTCCCTCTAATATACTCATTCCTTATCCTGTCCATCCTCGTCACTCCCAACGAGAATCGCAGCATCTTTAACTCTGCCACCTCCAGCTCCGCTTCCTGTCTTTTTGTTAGTGCCACCGTCTCCAAACCGTACAACATAGCTGGTCTCACTACCGTCTTATATACTTTCCCCTTCACTCTTGCAGCTACCCTTCTGTCACAAATCACTCCTGCGACTCTTCTCCACCCACTCCATCCTGCCTGTACTCTCTTTTTCACTTCCCTACCACACTCTCCATTACTTTGGACATTTGATCCCAAGTATTTAAACCCATCCACCTTCCCCACCTCAACTCCTTGCAACCGCACCATACCACCGCACCATACCACCACCCTCCCACTCATTTACGCACATGTACTCCGTCTTACTCCTACTGACTATCATTCCCCTTCTCTCCAGTGCGTACCTCCACCTCTCGAGGCTCGCCTCAGCCTACTCCCTACTCTCTCTACAGGAACTATATATATATATATATATATATATATATATATATATATATATATATATATATATATATATATATATATATATATATATATATATATATATATATATATATATATATACATGTCTGGTGTTGGCTTAGTGGTTAGGGTGGTGGCTTGGGATCCCAGACTCCTGAGTTCAAGCCCCGTTGGGCCACTGAATTAATACACCAGGGGGTTGACTCAGCCTGTCATCCTTCCGAGGTCGGCGAAATGAGTACCAGTGTACTGGTCCCGGTGTATGCCCCGGTAAGAATAGGTGTACCATATCCCTGTGTGTCGTAAGAGGCGACCAGGGTTGGCGTCAGGAAGGGCATCCGGCCATAAAACATTGCCTCAAGAAAAAGCCCAACCTCTGCACAGCAGGGAAAAATGGCTGTAAAAACGGTCATATATATATATATATATATATACATATATATATATATATATACATATATATATATATATACATATATATATATATATATATATACATATATATATATATATACATATATATATATATATATATATATATATATATATATATATATATATATATATATATACATATATATATATATATATATATATATATATATATATATATATATATATATATATATATATATATATATATATATATATATATATATATATATATACACGCATGGGATAAGTTGGAGGAGAACTAAATTGAGAAAATTAAAATCGATAAAGGGGACTGGCAGGGAAACCTCAAAGGCAGCATACTCATCTTAATTGAACTGTAGTCTGGGTTATGTAGTCTTGGTTACGGTACATTTCTGAGCAGGCAGGGAAGGGACAATAACCTCAAAGGGACTAATGGCATATGCACAATAAGGGAGACTAATATTTTATCAAAGTTTGTTGATAGAGAATCCATTACACTGTCGAAACAAAATTACAGCTAAATAAATAGCTTTGAAGGGATATATGCAGACATCAATGATTGGTTTTCAGGGTGAGAAAGAGTCGAAAATATGCGAGAAAAAACATGTGTTGACACGACTTTTGGAATAACCGATCACCTGAAAGCAGTGGTTCCCAATATTTTTCAATATATGGACCACCTTGGTGTCTATATTTTTCCTACAGACCACTTACCCCCTTTTTTCACAACATTTTAAAACTAAAACAAACAAACAAAAGAATTAAGTTAAACCAGCAACGACTGTGGATTCATCAAGTTGAATGGTGAATCTCTTACTGTGCCTCGAAGACATTGAACAAGTTTCTCTTCTATATCGAGCGACATGTCTTGAACGCGACGACAACCTGTATGATTTGAAATTGGAACAGAGTCGAGTTATTTTCACTACTTCGGAGCCAAATAAACATTTACACACATCCCTCACACATGGCATCGCAAGATCTTCCCCAACTGTCTGCGATTTTTTTTTTTGGACTTTGCAATCCTCAGCGAAATAAGGAAAGATGCTTTCAAACCACTGTTAAGTACAATTGTCATTTTACACATTGAAAACTCCTGATGGCAAAGTTCCAATATCTTTTGTTAAAAAAAGCTCAACTGGCTTATTTTCACATTCTGGATGCTTTGTACATTAATGGCGGTGCAATTTTGCAGGTTTAGGCATTTCATTTGACAATACCCGCTGACAAATAACGCACTGTGGCTTTGGTTCATCCTCAGATCCAGTAAATGCAAATCCCAATGCTAAATATTCTGTATTATATTTCCGACATGGAGGCTTTCTTTTCTTTTAAGGTCTTTCTTTCTATCTTCTTTAAGGTTTTTTTTGGAAGTAACTTATGATCACCTGCTGTTTACTCTGGTCCACGGACCATAGGTTGGGAAGCAATACCTTAAATTCTAGAAACAGAGAAATGTTGGAGGGAAGAGTACATTGTCTAATCTCTTAGTGCAAATTCTCAGAGAGGATAAATTGGGAACTAAAAAGTTAATGGGTTAACATTAGAATGTATCAGATTCTGTGACTCAATCCCCTATCGGGTGATTCTGATGAAGCTTTCGGAATTGGACTCTACCACAAGCAATTTTGACGCAACCATGTGCTGATTGCTGAAGCCCTTTTTGACATTAGGTAATCATACTCTTTGGTGCAGCATGTTGTTTGCACTACAATGGAATCTATTGCCATATTTTGAAGTTTATTCTCACATTTTATGATCCATAAAGAATGAATTAAAAACGAAAAAAAAAACTACAAGCGACAAAAATAATTATAATAATTACAATTGCTGTTTTTGTGGCTATTATAACAAAATTAGTTTAAGGTGTTTCCTTGCTCAACACTTTGTCATTCTCTTGAGGTGGTGGGGCTTTTTTTTAATCAAAGGTTGGTACGGAGGAGGAGCCATTCCAGCACAAGGCCATTATCACCCTCCATGGCCACCTTCGCACACCGGAATTGCCAATTTATGGTGCCAAGACCCTTGCTGTACGCGAGGGCTTGCTGGATCTGCACGGAACCGCAGTGCCTGTGACTTGGACCCGCCTGGCTCGTACTGCACGTGCTGGCTCACGAAAGCTGCATCTTGAGTTGCCAGTGACATGGCATGCTGGAGATGAGGTGGTCATCGCTTCAACTGGGGACAGGTAATTATCTGAGGTTTAAACAGATTAACAAGCATCAAGAACACTGTGTGCTTTTTAAATTGTGATGGTGAATCGCATGCAGTTTTGTTTTTACAGTTGCTTTTCCTCTTTGTTATTTGTGAACAGACACAGTCAAAAGGAAAATGAGCAGAAAACTATTGCATCTGTTTCTTCTGATGGGAGAACATTGACTCTAAGAAAACCACTCATGTATGAGCACGTTTCTGAAGAGGAAAAATTGCCGAATGGACGCTTGTTTGAAGCACGTGCCGAGGTGGGCCTGCTCACTCGAAATGTGGTGGTCCGTGGGTCAGATAATGATGCTTGGAGCAAGATTGTGAAGCCTTGCCCAGAGGGATTCAACACTGGTGAGCATTATTTCATGCAATATAAAATGTGCGGCGAATGTTTGGTGGTTTGTCATCACAATATGCTTGTTCACCTTGCACTTCAGGAATCAAGGAGGTTGATTGGAGCAGAATGATTTAGTCAAATTAATATTCAGAGGGCTATACTAACCACCATAGGAAGCAAGAGAAGGATCTTCTTCTCTTGAGGAAAAGAAGGGTGTCTTGCCACCCCCCTAGCCCCCCATGCTGCCCCCCTCCTCACACTTCCTTCCCCTCATTCTGTCTCCTTTTCCATCATGCTGCCTTCCCCTACTGACTGTTTGATTTTCAATTTAAAAAGGCTTTCACAGAGTGTAGCCCTGCTGTCTCTTCATGTTGGGGGGTTCATCAAGTCTGGCATACAAAACCACCTTCATACTTGGCTCTCTAACATCCTCTACTTTCTCAGTCACCATGTCACCATGTTATCATTTTTTGGGGGCCTGCACTGTTATATTCTGGGAATTTTTTTTTCCTCTCTTCCCTTTTCCAGTTGTACTGATAGGCAGATGTCCCATTTAACTGACAGCCAGACAGCAGCAACATCAATCACTGCTGATATGGAATTGATGAGATGCTCGTCTGATAAATGGAACATGTCTTTCAATCCTGGCAAATCTCACTCCTCACCCTGTCATTCTGGAAGGATTGTTGAAGAACTCACCTTTCTCTTTCTGTGATCAGCCACTGGAAGAGGTTCAGTCACTTGAATTTCTACATTTCAGGATCGGTCCTTATCTTTTTTGGGTTGGCCACATCACAGAGCTGGCCTCCAACTCCAGCCGTAAAGTACCATTCCTCGATTCATGAAAACTACTCACAGCCTCGAAGGCCTTTGCCCATAGCTCACATGGAGTATTGCTCTCCCCTTTCATCTGATACCCCTACAGCAAATCTGCCTCTCCTAAAATCTATGGAACCTAAAGCATGCAACATTATTGGAATCTTCCCCCATGTCATCGAAGCACGAAGCCTTCATTTTTTATTTTAACTGCCTCTGTTCCAATTTTGTTTTCTCCGGTTTCTCAGCCCTCTGACCCTTCCCCATCTCCCCAAGGATGTTCAAATTCTTCCATTAATTCCATTCTGGTTTAATTCCCCAAATCAAGGCTTACAACATACACCTCAACTCTTTTGTTCCTCCTTTCTCGCGTTTGTGGAACCGTCTTTCTGAGGTTTTTCAATGCCACTCTTTCCTCTGAGTGGCTTCATGCAGTTTGTGCATGACAATTTCATGTCATCCACGACCTTTACCCCAATGAACCCGACTTAACGTCGTGCAATCCTCATACTTGTGCATCTCCCCCCCCCCAATCTCTCTCCTTACTTATTGTGTCCAACTGTTGTCTGATTTTTAATTTTTTTTGAGCCTCGCTTTTGTTTGTACAAAAGCCCTCTTTGGAGATGAATTTTTTTTCCAAATGTAGAGACCTCTCTAGATACTTGATATGCAGTGTGCATTGAACGGTTACCTTCACTTCTTTCATTGAGAGGATGGTGATTTGATGATGATGGAATGATGGTGTTTATACGGGATCCAGAAAGATCATGTCTCAGATGCGTTGGGCTGTGCTTGACCAGAAAAGATAGTTACAGCAGGCAAACTGTCTCACACTGTCTATGGTTGGAAAGAATTTGCCATGTGATGCGCAGAGTGCAATATTGGAAATATAAGCAGTCCATAGAAAGAAAATATGTCTTGAGCCATTGGATTATGTTTTGCTGCTGAAGTGATTAACTTTATCACCACCCTGACAGGTGAGTTTGCAACGCAGACCTGCTTCCAGGGTCGGTTTGGGGAAGAGATGGGCAGTGATCAATTTGGTGGCTGCATCATGTTTCATGCTCCCAAGCCGAGCCTTGGTCTTGCTATTGGGAGGATTGAGCATGTGGAGGTGAGCATTTTTCAATGATGGAGTTACCTTTTACATGCATTGTAAAGGTGCTTTCGGAGCTGTCCAAAATTATCCACATTTTCACGGCTGTACAAAGAGTAGGAAAAGGGTGAGGGTTGCTATTCTCATTTTACTTCAAATGTCTTTTTGAAAATGACAATTTTATAGAGGCAATTATTGGCTGCAAAAGAATAAAAACAAACAAAAATAACACCCAGATGAATAAAACGGAGGAAATATACTCGAACATCTTGCATCCAGTGTGCACGGAATCACTATGACACTGCACCTCACGCTTGATCAAAATCACCATACGTATTATATCGACACGGCATGCCTTGCTTCAAAAGCAGCCACACAGTGATTTTTAAGTTGGCAGAATTTTTCATGCAGCTATCGAGGCTCATGGAAGATCGATTGCCTTCCCAAGGGGGTGGGCTGGCTTGCTAAAACAAAAAAGGTTGGTTTATTGATGCTGCGGCTACACAAACAAGGATACACACACAAGGAAATTCAACACAGATGGGGGTCATTTACCCCATCATGCCTGCGCCGCATCAACAGCACACCAATTTATCAACACAAGATCAAAATAAGAAAAATGCAAAAAATTTTACATTTTTAAAATTAAGTGTTTTTTGTAGTTTTTGTATTTTTTATTTTATTTTATTTTTTGTAGTTTTTTTATTTCCAGGGGAGGGGGCATGGGCAATGGGCAAAGACAGTCTTGGATACAAAACACATAACATCAATCACACAACACCCCTTGACGAGACCTCCACCAACAGCACTCCGTACACACGCACACAATCACCCATCAATGCTCAAGCTACCTGAAAGTTCTGCCAACATCCCTTTACCACTCTATCTCCATAACTTCCAGGTACCTATCTAATTCTAATTTAAACTTATCTACTGGTTCTGCTGCCACGACCTTTCCAGGGAGGCTATTCCTTGCATTAACTACTCTTTGAGTAAAATACCTCTGCCTTACTGCCATGTCAACTCTCCTCTTCTTTAGTCTCAGGCTATGGACCCTGGTCCTATCACTGTCTGCTCTGGTGAATAATTCTTCTGCATCTATATCTTCTATACCCTTCATTATCTTCAACATCTTCAACGTATCATCTCGTAACCGCCTCCTTTCTAGTGTATAAAGCCCTCTCTCCTTCAGCCGCTCCTCATAGCTGAGTTTAGTTCGGCTCGGTATCAATCTAGTAGCCCTGCGCTGAACCCTCTCTATGGCATATATGTCCTTCCTAAGTTGTGGTGACAAAAACTGCACACAAAATTCTAGATGTGGCCCTCACTAAATTCCTGTACAATGTTAACACCACCTCTTTTGATTTACACATGATCCCCCTCCAAATACATCGTAAAACCCGATTTGCTTTACCTTTCGCTGCCTGGCATTGTGCTGCCTACTTACCTCCGATATCTATTACCACCCCCAGATCCTTCTCCTGTATGAAACGCTCCAAAATTACCCGTCCCTTCTTTATGTGTACAATGTCGAGGCTCGTATAAGAGCTAACACACTGAATGTATAACAAGGGGAGCAGGAGACGAGGGGTGGGAGAGGGAAGCACAAAACAGTGGGGAGCAGAGACATGAGGAGATCTGTGGAAGGGAGAGGGATGGGGCAGGGAACATGGGGAATACAAGATGGACATTACAGGGACTTTCAGGAAGGAAAGCAGGGATTATGAAGGAGGTGGGTTTGGGGTGGATTAACGGGGGTAGAAAAGATCATTGTTTTGGATGAGGGCAGACAAGACATGGTGGTGAACAGCTGTTTTGAAGACCTGGAGGGAAGAGTGGGATTGAAGAGAGTGTGGGACTTTGTTCCAGAGGTGAGAAAAAAGAGGAATGAAAGAGTGAAGTTGAGCAGTAATTCTTGATTTTGGCAGTTTCACCATAAGGGGATTGCTGGTGGACCTTGAGCACCTTGCAGAAATTTAGGTTGGGGGGGGGGGCGACAGATCACAGAGAGAGCGGGTGGGGGGTGAGGGGGGCAAGGCCAGAGAGGAGATGGTAGAAGACAAAAAGACCACTGACCAGCCTGTGGTGAGAGAGTGAGAGATCCAAAGACTCAGCTTCATCGTGGGAGATACCAATGATCCGAAAAGCCTTGGTTTTCACAGCGTGAAACCAAGAAAGGTGTGAGGCAGTAGCACCAGCCCAGAGGGGAGAGCAGGACTCCATCAGGCTGTGGATGAAAGCTTTGTATGTGGTTGGAAGCTCAGGTGTGCCAAGGAAGGACTTTGCACAACGGAGGATGCATATCATTAATTGCTGTTATCAGCTAGCTTCTGTTAGTTAGACCATAACTTCATCGGTCTAGAGGTGAACATTTCTGATTTGGTCGAAAAAAGTCTTTGGTGTTCCTTGTGCTTTATTGAATGGGTTGCTAAGTGCTTGAATCGGTGGAAAAGATCTTTAGTGAGATTGTAGGTTAGCACTCCCTGCAGAGCCACGATGGATCATCGGGGTGCACCTTACCTGTGAATCTTTGGTAATCCATATAATGCAGTATGATGGAGTCAGTAGGTTTCACGCTGTCCCCTTTATGTTTTGTGAGTAGATTTGCATCACATGACTTCTGCATGACGGTAGACATTTGCTTCTCAGCTGCCTTGTTACTGAGTGTAGGGTCACTGGACATTGCTTGGTGGGTGGTATGGCCGTCTAATAAAGTTGTGCCTTTGTGGTTGTAATCCACAAGGTTTATCAAAAACTACAGCGTTGACAAAAACCAAAATGGACAGACACTGCTGGCATCAATGATGCGTCTCCGCAAGGGAATGTTCATAACATAAGACTAGGATATGGTAAGAATTGAAAACACAGATTGGCGAGGACCCGGACCAATACACAACACGCAGTCGTTACTACTAGAACTTAATGTGGCATCATCTTGATGCTGCACTTACTGCCTCTGAATAAGGGCACTCATTTGTTCTCAAAATGTCAGGTAATAACAATTTTTTTTATTCTTTACTGCTCAGTGTGCCCCACAAAAAATATTGTTGTTTTTTTCATTCCACTTTGTGGATTTTCAACCGGTGGACCAACACTTCTTTTGCATGCATAAGCCATTGACAACTTCTAAGAAGTTTTTGCATGGCTCGTTAAATATGATTTATTCCTCATTTCCATGTCAATGTATCATGTAAGGCCAAAAATATCAATATCTTTGTGCTTGTCTCAGAAATATGATTTTTATTTCACATAGTCTTTCTTTGTTTTTGTTTTAAACAGATTTACCATGCTGGACAAGCATTTCGGCTTGGTCGTTACCCCATCCACTGGCACCTTATGGGGGATGTCGCTCACCGCTCGTATGTGCGCGGCTGCTCTTTACACCACACTTACAATCGTGCTGTGACAGTGCACAACACGCACAACCTTACGGTTGAACGCAATGTTCTTTTTAACATCATGGGTGGTGCACTTTTCATCGAGGATGGTGCAGAGAGAGACAATGTGTTGGAATACAATCTTGCTGTGTTTGTGCGTCAAAGCACCAGCTTGCTCAATGATGATGTGACCCCGGCCGCCATTTGGGTCACCAATCCAGACAATGTAATACGACATAATGCTGCTGCAGGTGGAACGCATTTTGGCTACTGGTACCGCATGAACAAGCATCCAGATGGACCCTCGTTTGACCCAAATGTTTGTCAGCAACGTCTACCACTTGGGGAATTTCGAAATAATTCTGCACACTCTCTTGGCTGGTTTGGTCTCTGGATCTTTGAGCATTACTACCCCATGCGTAGTGGTGCCTGCAACGTCCGCAGGCATCCAGAGCCAGCTCATTTTCATTCTCTAACTGCATGGCACTGTGAGAAAGGGGCTGAGTGGGTCAATGGTGGTGCATTACAGTTCCATGACTTTGTTGTTGTTGCAAATGAAGCTGCTGGAGTTGAAGCTAAGCGTGTGCTCTCTGGATATGTGGAAGGCTGGGGAGAAGATGGTGGTGCTCTGTTTTCCGGCTTGACAGTGGTCGGCCATCTTCCTCAACTGGCCTCCAAGACTTGCACACGCCATGGTCTAGTGCTGCCTTTCAGCGATGGGCTATCAGTGTCAAATGTACATTTTGTGAACTTTGACCAAGTGGGTTGTGCTGCAATTGGTGTGACATCAATCGCAGGCGTGTGTGTGGATCGTTGTGGTGGATGGGCACAGAGATTTTCAAAAATAGGGTTTTCCAATGTGAAACTCAAGGTGATATTTCGCTGGAAGCATGAGGCTGTTTTTTACGACTTGGATGGGTCACTCACAGGTATGGCATGTCCTTTTGGCACAAAAGTGGTTGTAATAGCTTGATCAGTGGGGAAACTGTATTCTTGTTTGCAGGACAATCAGGCAGTACAGTGCTACCCCAGAGTGAATTTCTGGACCCAGCACGATGCTCTGTGTTAGTCGAATGGAGCGGTGGAGTGCCGGGAGCTGTTTGTGAACCGGGCATGCGTTTCCATCGTCTGGCTTTTCATAAAGTAAATCCATCTAGCCTGCAGGGAAAGAATGTTTTGCTGAGCAGTCCACATGGTAAGCTGGCGAAAATTGCTCATTTTAATGAGTATTCGGAAATGACCATCAAACTCTTAGTTGCCACGGACACAAACATATAATTTCCGTCATATTGCAAGCCAGTCCTGTGATGTCATTGTCAGTGATGGAACATTGAGATGATGCATTAGGTTACACCAATAGATGGAAAGCATAAGATGAATACACGAGTTTTTTTGCCAAATTAATGTGATCTAGTCCCTCGACTGTGTGAATAACAGGAGTCAGCGTTGTGCCGTTCCTGAGGAAGCGCCTTACCCATGAATCAGGCTGGATGGCCCTGCTGCCGAGCAGAGAAACATACAGATGGGCCTTTGAAGATGCTCAACATCTTGTCAACATATCATATTCAGCAACTTTCTATGGATTAAAGGTTTCTTAAAATTACATATCTTTTTAATTTACCAATTTTAGGTTTGTCAAAGACCAACATAGCTGCCAGGATGGCCTAGACCCGAGAGGTATACACACACACACACACACACACACACACACACACACACACACACACACACACACACACACACACACACACACACACACACACACACACACACACACACACACCTCAAAGCTGTCCAGGTTGGATCTGAATACCAACCCAAGCTATAAACTGTCATCCCAGTGTTTCACCGGCAGGCTGATTCATCAATGTGTGTGCTGTCTCTCAGATGGACGTTAAACTGGGAGTCCCGTCTACCGGGATAGTTGGTGGATGTTTAACGATCCCACGGTGTGCTTCGCGAAGAGTAGGCGAGCTCGATATAGATTTCCTATGAGCCACGATTTTGTCTGAATCTTGATATTCCCCAACGCTGAGAGAGAGCAAGCGGCAAATTTGATTGGTTGTAATGCTGTAATAGTTGGTCGAAGTACTGCTAACGGTCTGGTTTTGAAAGTGCCAAAAAGGAGACTTTTGTTCTGCAGTGTTCAAGTGTATAATTCAATAGAGATATAAATATTTTAAAGGTTGTATAGAAAAATCCAGTTTACTGCCACTGATGCAGTGTCTTTTACACCAACTTATTTAACACGTATTAGTTCTTCATGCCTGTTGTTTGTGTCCTTTATGACATTCTTAAATACTAATTTTCCTGTTTGGAATGATTTTCAATTTTGGTCGATTGTCAGATGGACAGAGAGACTAAAATAAGTATCTAACTCCTCTCTGCACATGCATGATCAGGATGAATTCAGAGCCAAAGTATTGCTAAACTTCAGGTTCATTTTCAAATTTGTGGTCAAAATAGAACATTCAGTTGAAATTAAGTTGTTCCACGATCATCGACTGATGTTTGCAAACAGACACACAAAATGAACCAATTGCTTCACCCCGCTTTTAGCTTCGTGTACATGGGGTAACTACCGCTGGTAGAGGGGCCAGTATACAAAACGAGGCCTAGTTAAGGAGTTTGACTATTTAGTCTTCTCGAAAATTTTCATTGCTACTCGATGTTAGGTACAAATTTGGGGGACAAGGGTGGATGTACTGTAGATCCATGAAGTGGTGCAATTTATTTTTTATTTGGCTTTGAAAGATGAAAATGTCGTTGGCAGCTACAATCCAACACAGGCTGGTTCTGCACATTTCTAACAAATTTGGTGTTTTAACCTATGGGTTTCAAGCTGATTTATGGGACACAAATATATAAGCGAATTCATAACGTGAGAATTTCGAAATTCCAAACGGAATGTATGTGTTTTAAAGTCATTGAATGATCCAACATGGTAAAAAAAACTTCTTCAAGTGATTAACTTTCAAAAGAGATATTTCGCAAAAGTTTGAAATTCCTCTTGCCTGAATGATTTTTACAATTCAAATAGCCTGAGATGCTTTCTTGTTATTGACTTGCATAATTCCAAGTGACTACTATTGTCTCCATAACCATATGTAATGTGAAGATCTGCTCACAACAATCCTTACGACTATCCATTACATTAACCAAGGAGGTCGGTATCGCAATGTAAAGTACTGCAATCAAGATAACAAAGGAGAACAAGAAAGTGAATGATAATTTTTTTTCAAAGGAACCCTTGTATGGGATCATGTGATATAAACACAAGAACAACATTATTTCCTCTCGCTTTAATTAGCTTCTATAAGACTTATTACAACTGGTATGAGCAATAAAACGAGGCCATTGATTCCCAACACAAGTAATGTGGAGCATCTTTTCTCCGGCAAATTTGTCACCTCTTGCAACAAATAGCTATCACAGATAATTTCTCAAATGTTTGCTCATCAGTCATGGTTACCTTGTCTTTTAGGTTAACTCTGAAGGAGTCAAATGCGAATTAGCTAATCTTCAGAATCGGTGTCTGGTGTGTGCAGCACTGTTGGTGCACATTCCAATGCCATATAAACATTCTTCAGAGCAGATATTGTTCTCTTTACGCCATTTACACCTTCTGGTACCACAACCACTTTTACAGCCGCACTATGAAAATATTAGGAAGGCTTCTGAAGCTGGTTGGAGCATTGTCAGTTTTGGACAAAGGTGGCCATTCTCATCTCGTATCCCTCTGTTGTTCACTGGAGATGTTGTTAGATGCTGCACTGTAACATTTGACCAAATGCAAGCCCGGTAGTTGGCACGCTTTGCGTGCTGTTTGAAAGCATCGATTGTGGGAGGCAGTTTTTCACTTGTCTTTTTTTTTTTTTTTTTGGAAAACAAGTTATATCAAACAATATCCAGGGATGCACATAAGATAATGGACATAAGAGATACATATACTGCGAAAGTTGCAGAGTCTACCTGAGTTGCATCTTTACCAAGATCCTTAAATCCATTCATCAGTTCTGGGTGCTATGTCTTCATCCACCTTTCCTTTCCCATTTTGTTGAATGCTAATGTTGAGTGTCATCCGTTGAATGTGATGGAAGGAAATACCAGCGGCACGTCTCCTCCCTAGTTCTGCTGTAATAGTGAGCATTGGCACAAACCTCTTGTTATGGCTGGTACCAGTTTGCAAGAACAGTTCCTTGACTCCAGTTATTGAGCAGTATCGTGGACACACACACATGCTATATATGAATCGAAACTCTGCAAGAGAATGCTATCAATGCCCAAAGGTTGCTTTGCATGTGTGATGTGGAGAAACATCCGAGAATCGCCTTCTTCATGATTAGCTGTCAGTTCAGGAACATCATCATGGTACCCACGGATTACTGTGACTGCTCTTTTTATGTCATAAACCCACCTGACAGAGTTCGCAGCCCGACATAAGTGTCTCCTCACACTTCACAATCCAGTCTTCCATAAGAATGCTTACTGTGTTTGCTTTGTTCTTTACATTTAACATCAATCATCTTCAGTCGTTGTTTTGGAAGGAGTGTCATCCGCAAAGGATTTCCAATTTCTTGCGTCTCTATACTGTATCTGCAGGCTCTTTCTCCTGATTTTATAGATTCTTCACTGGAGTAGTTGCCACCAACAGCTGCAATGTACTTGCATGTCATTCCGAGGATTCTGCTCAACAGCTGATCAGAAAGCTCTCCAATTGTTTTTTTTTTTTTTTGCAGAAGACAGTGTCTTTGCAGATTATTCGAAGGAGCATCATCAAATCCATAACTCCAAATGTTGTTTCAGGTGACTCAAGGAGACCAGCAGAGCATGACCTTTCTCTAACCATACGAGGGATTTGCTTTTTTGTGTCTTGCTTATTGAGCCATGCAGATTGAGAAGTGTGAGAGGCACTGGAGCTGATTTGTACTTCAAAAGGTTTTGCATGCCACATTGTTTGCCTAATCAATTGTCATTGTTACCTCATCAACTTGCCAAATCAAGTTTGATTGTTTGCCTAATCAATTGTCAGAGGAGAGGTGGTGTTGCTGCAGTCTTTCACCTGATGATTGTGTTTTTTGGAAGATGTGACTGGGATTGTTGAAGTTGTCCTGATAAAGGTGCCTGCTCTCGACAGTTGATTACCATCCCGTCCTTCGAACTGCATTTCCTGCTTCCTTTGGGACATGATAGGCCTGGTGTTGCTTTAACGGTTAAAGTGGCTGGCTTAAGATCCCAGGGTCTTGAGTTGAAGTCCCTGTTGGGCAGGCAGTCGAATTAACACCAGGTAGGGTTGAGTCAGCCTGTCATCCTTATGAGGTTGGCAAAATGAATACCGGTTTACTGGGGTAATAACCATTTTGGGTAACCTGTGTCAGAGTGGCAACCCGTCCAGGACTTTACTCCTTGCCAAAGAAACTGCCTCGGCAGCCCTATGCGCCCGAGGGTGCAAAAGGAATGGTATCATATAATTGGGATATGATGCTTTGCAACTGCGATGAGACTGTTCTTTCATTACCTATAATCTGTTGATGATGTTCACATCTCACAGTGTATTCAAAAATGGAAGGAGGAACAGGTGTGGGGGGGGGGGGGAGGGGGGGAATGAGAAGGGATATTTTGGAAAAATTGCAGTGAGGAAAAGTATTCAAAGGGAAATGCATGGATGTTTGACTGTGTCTCAGTGCTGTCGTTTACACCCCCCCTCCCCGCTCCCCTGTTACTGTTGCTCTGTGTTTGCCACAGCGTGAGGACTTTATCATTATTAGACATGACCTTGCACAGTCACCCGATCGGATTTTGGTGACTGGGCAACCTCGTAACGCCTCTGCATTGCCACTCAGCTTTCCGGTCAACAGCAATGGAGACTGGTACCTAAATCACAGTACCAACAGCATATACTACATCGGTAGGTCGTTTTTATATTTTATAACCAAACGTAATTCGTTTTTGCTGGCTTCTTTTGCAAAACTACTTGAGTGATTTAAAAGAACTTCTTTTTTTTTACTGATGTGTTTGCATCCGCAAACCACACCAGTGAACTGGAAATTATGAATGCCTCATTCATTATATCGTATGTACAATGTCTTCATTTTGGTACTCCGCATGATTTTTCTCTTTCAATGATATATGACGATTATACAACATTATCAACACTGGGATTGCTCAAAGGGTAAAGTGTAAATGGGAAAGCAAGTTTGCTGCAATCACTCTGTAATCTGTGATTAATATTGATATACGTTTTTACGATGGTTTCTTTGCTACCATCTGATTGTTCTCGGTAATACATTAGTCACACTTAAATACTGTGTTCTCATGTAACAGGTTTGATGATGAATCAATGTCTTCTTAATAGCACCAAGTATTTTATTAACCAGACTCGACGGTTGGAGCATTTGGTCTGAGTCCGGAGGGCCAGTGGTTCAAACTTGACCGGTCGAGCGCATACCAGACTCTAAAAATGGGAAGTACTATTTCCCCACTTGACACTCAGTATTTAGAGAATAGAGGGTGGACAAATCCTGTGGCTTTTTTTTTTTAATACATGGTCTAGGCTCGTGGAAGAGCAAGGACACAGAACAGATCAGGACACTATATAAACGGAACAGCAGGAGAGAGGGGAAATGCCAACAACAGGGTTGAGGGAGAAAGTAGAGACAGACAAACAAGGGATGCAGGTAATGATGAGGGGTCGGGGAGAACGCAAAGGGTGGACAAGATGGATACATAAGCAAAATTTTGGGAGGGATAGGAGGTGGTTTAACATGTCCAGAAAAGATCATGGTTTTGGTTTGGGGATGACTTGAGATAGAGGTGAGCATTGGTTCTGGATTTAGGCAGTTTCACTATGAGGGAGATGCTGGTGGACCACTTGCATCCTGCAGATACCTGGGAGAGCGGCTGACAAAGAACGGAGAGGGCAGAGGGTGCAAGACCAGAAATGAGGCGGGAGACGACAGAGAGACCACTGACCTGTCGGTGATGGTGAAGTGATACGCCCATAGACTAGCTTCATCGCTATAGATTCCATTAATCTTAAAGGCCTTGGTTTCCATGGCGTCAAGCTGAGCAAGATGTGAGGCAGGGGGAGCCAGCCCAGAGGAGAGAGAGCAATACTTCATCAAGCTGTGGATGATAGCTTTGTAGGTAGATAGGAGCTCAGGTGTGCCAAGGAAGGACTTTGCATGATGGAGGATACCCAGTTGGTGTCTGGCTTTGGAGACCAACTTTGAAATGTGGCTGTCCCGAGAGAGATCATGGTTAACAATGAAGCCCAAGAGGTTAAGTGATTGAACCTCTTTGAGAGGGTTGTTGATAAAATAGATGGGAGGCTTTGCGGTATGTCCCTTTTGGAGAGAAAGAGAGAGTGAGTGTGTGAGCTTTGTCAGGATTGAAAAACATATTCCAAGTGTTTGACTAGTTTGTGATTTTGTCAAGGTCAGAGGAGAGGGAATAGGCTGCTTTCTGCCTATCTGGTTGAAGGATGAGTGTTGTCACAGCAGAGGGTGAAGTCATCTGCAAATAGATAAAGAGAATTTTCTGGTCAGAGAGCACATTTTTGAAGATTAGGAATAGGACTGGGCCCAGAACACTGACTTGGGGCACTCCAGGCTTGACAGGGAGAGGAGATGGAAGGATTCTGTTGAGAGCCACATGTTGGCTTTGAAAGTAGAGGAACACAAATGAGCTGGCACTGAGAATCGGAACTGGCATCGGAACAATATTGGAGAAGAGGCTGAAAAAAAAAACATGGACCACCGACCTTACTGTGATGTAAAAGCAATGGACCTCGTGCTTCCGCCTCATAAAGGAAGGTACCAATAATTTTGAACGCTATATTCCACAAAATCCAGGATTGACATGTGACACTGGGGTGCCAGCCCATATCAGAGAGTAGTCCTCCATTAAGCTATGGACAAAGGCCTTGCAGACTGAGTTGCTCTGATTTTCCAAGGAAAGACTTCATCGCCGAAGCATGCCGAGTCTGCGCCTGACTTTGGAGGCCAGCTTTCTCTTAACACTATATCGAGGTTTATGGAAGAGCAAGAATCCTGTTGAAGAAAAAAAAATTATTAATAAAATAACTGACCAATAAGCATGGCCATTGCAAGAACATCATTAGAAATGTGTTTGTAAAAAAAGCATCAAGGGTGTCCCAGATAAGGCTGATTAATTGGCCTCATCTCTCAATGGTTGATAATAATTACAGAATGATATATATATATATATATATATATATATATATATATATATATATATATATATATATATATATATATATATATATATTTCAATATCTTAAGAAAATGCATGCAATTTCAATAAAATCAATAAATTAAAAATGATAATTAAAAATTATATATGATATAAAAATTATAATGTAAAAATATTACAATATGTAATATAAAAATTATAATAACAAAATTAATAATAAAATAACTGACCAATAAGCATGGCCATTGTAAGAACATGATTAGAAATGTGTTTGTAAAAAAGCATCCAGGGTGTCCCAGATAATGCTGAATGATATTTATATATATATTTCATTTCATATATATTATATATATATATATATATATATATATATATATGTATATGTATATATATATATATATATATATATATTATATATATATATATATATATATATATATATATGTATATGTATATATATATATATATATATATATATATATATATATATATATATATATATTTCAATATCTTAAGAAAATTAATGCAATTTCAATAAAATCTTGTCAACTTAAACTGTAAACCATTCATCCTAAAGCCACCTCTCTCTCATTCGGGACTTTATAATCATAGCATTTGATTGTGCTTGTGTTTTTCATTCTTCCTTTTCTCTTTCCACAAGTAGGTGAGTAATTAATTAATTACCACTTCCGATCTGAAGTTGTATATTGTAGTTTTATGATGCCCATTCTGTAGGGTATGACGGTGCCATTCAAGGCATGAACATCGCATAAATGAATCGGCACCAACTAAAAGTGAAATTTGCAAAATCTTTGTGAGACCATACTCAAATGTCAGCTCAGGTATGGGAGCATGCGCCAGAGCAGCGCATCACTGTGTCCACTTTCCGCCTGTACTCCAGGGGTTTCCGTCTGGCCATCCCCCAGGCAGATTCCGAGCCCATCCCCATCTCCTTGAGATGCCGATCAACCTGCTGTAACCACGAGGCACATGGTCGGCCCATTGGCCTCCTCCACTCAGGAGACTCCCTCGCTGAGAGAATCTGGTGAGCAGGATCAGCGTCAGGAAAACGAGCCACATGTCCATACAGCCGCAGCTGATGCTCACGGACTATGCAGGTAACAAATCTCATCTGAGTCTCTCTCAGCAACCGCTCGTTGGACACAAAGTCCGACCAGCGATAGCCAAGGATTCTCCGAAGAGACCTGGTATCAAAGGAATTAAGTCTCCGTCTCAGATCCTTGGTCAGAGTCCAAGTCTCGCATCCATAGAGCAAGACTGTAAACACCAAGGACCTGAAGACTCGTACTTTCGTCCCCCCGCACAGGTACCGGCAGCGGCACACCCCATGATCCAGTGAATCCATGACTCCCCAGGCCCGACCCAGATGTTTACTGACCTCTGACTCACAGCCAGCAGAGACATGAATATCACTGCCAAGGGAAGTGAATCTCTCCACGACCTCAACATCCTCACCACAAACAGACACAGACAGGACAGCAGCATCCAAGATGTCATTGAAAGCCTGGATCTTAGTTTTGACCCAGGAAACCCGTAATCCCAGCGGCTCCGACTCCTCATTCAGCACCTGAAGGGCCCCCAAAAGGATATCTAAATTCTCCGCAAAGATGACTGCATCATCTGTGAAATAAAGGTCAGAGATCTTGACATTCCCAAACAATGCACCGCAGCTTGATCTTTCTGACATCCTCCCTAAAATCCAGTCCAGGCAAGTGCTGAAAAGTGTATGGGCCAGTACACACCCCTGATGAACTCCAGTAACAACTGGAAATAAGTCAGAGATGGTACCACCACATCTCACAGCACTCTTAGTACCAGAGTAGAGTTCAGACATCAGATCGATCATTTTTCTTGGAACCCCACGAAGACCTAGAATCCTCCAGAGGGCATCCCGATTCACTGAATCGAACGCTTTACAGAGATCAACATAGGCTGCAAGCAGCCCCTGCCGAAACTCTCGTCTGCATTCGGTGAGGACCTGAAGAGCAAGGATACGGTCAATCGTTGACCTCTTTGGTGTAAAGCCTGACTTCGCTGGACGCTGGTGCTCAAGCAGATGGTGGCGAACCCTATCAAGAATTAACCGAGCAAAGACCTTGCCCGGCACTGAGAGCAGCGTCACCCCTCGGTAGTTGTTGCAGTCATGGCGATCACCCCTCCCTTTCCAGAGAGCGACATCAAGGCCCCTCTTTCAGTCAATTGGGATGATGCCTGTGTTCCAGGCAGAGCACAAAACTGCATGCAACGACACGAGTGCAGCATTTCCACCAGCCTTGAGAAGTTCACAATGGATGCCACAGATCCCTGGAGCGTTACCCCCCATTTCAACTGGTTCACCGCAGCCTGTTACCACAAGCGAAGGTGGACCACAGTTGATTGGAGGGTCAGCAACAGGGATTGTAACACCCCTCAAATCCAACTCGACAGCTGGTGGATCAGCCTGGTACAACTGCTAAAAAGTAACCGGCCCAGGGGGCCTTCACTTCGGACTCCACTGTCAAGAGCCTCCCACCCTCTGCTCTCACTGCAGTACACCAAGGGATGGGCTTGGATGATCGCAATGCGCGAATTCCACTGTAAGCAGGACGAGAATCACTTGACCACAGGTGATGCTCTACCCCCTCACAGATTCCTCGCACACAGGCCTCCTTGTCCACCCTTAGCGCACGCACAGTTTTACGCCTCAGCTCCCTGAACAGCTCAGCTGTGCCATTCAGCCTGGCCCTGCGACTCTGGTCAATGGTATCCAGTGTCCCTTGAGAGACAAAATTCTTCTTTGCCCTGCGATGAGTTCAAAGACATCCACCGGCAACATCAAGGACGGTGGTCTTGAAGGTGCTCCACAACTCTTCAGGACTTCCCAAAGCACCCAGACCCCCAAAATCTCTACTCAGCCTGTTCGCAAACTCCTCAGCTACTCTCTCATCCCTGAGCTTGCCAACATCCAGCCTAGGCTGGGATGGTACCATTCTTCTGGATTTAAGGTGCAACTTCAGAGTTGCTACAACAAGCCGGTGGTCAGTATTGAGGAACTGAGCACTCGGATAGACCCTGCAGTTCTGGATCATCCTCCAGTGACCATCAATGATGTCATGGTCAATCTCCTTTGCCACACCGCCAGCGTTGGAATACCAAGTCCAGCGATGAGCTTGTGGGCGCTGAAACCATGAACCAGCCACCCTAAGTCCATGACTTCTTGCAAAGTCAAGGAACTTAGTGCTATTCTGGTTCATAGTTCCTGACCCATGGTGACCAGCACACATCTCATAACCATCCCTATCAGTTCCAGTCGATGTATTGAAATCCCCCAAGACTAGAAGATGATCTCGTCTGGGGCACTGATCAACCACAGACTCGAGCGTGGCGTAGAATGCGTCCTTCACGGTGAGATCACTCGCCTCAGTCGGAGCATAAACAGAGACCAGGGAAATGACACCGAAGGAGTGACGAATCCTTAATCTCATAATACGCTCGTTGACCGGTGTTACCTCACTTATCATTGGGGTCAGCTTATTGGACACAGCTACAGCATCTCCTTGGGTATGGTAACCATCAGAGTGACCAGACCAATAGTAGGTGTAACCACCCACCATGATCTCGCCACAATCCGGTCTCCGAACCTCAGAGAGAGCTGCAATACTGATGTCCAAACGCTTGAGCTCAGCTGATAGCAGAGACAGGTGATCATCCTCTGTTAGGGATAGGACATTCCAGGCACCCACCCGAAGGGACCGCCTCAGGTTAACCCTAAGAGACCGCCGTCTGGTGGACGATACCTCAGCATAACTCTGACACACTCTCCCACAATCTGACCCAGGGAACATTACCCCGTGGTTTCCCTTCTATCATCAAAGATTGGAGGTCCCGAAGGTTTTGCCCCAATCCCGTCATCCGGTGAGCTGCCCTGTGAAGGGAAGCTGCACAGGAGGTACTCCCACGGAGTGGGTCCCCAGATTTATTTGCGTTTTTGTGTTTTGCGGAATGAAGGGTTTTACGGTGGCCGGAGTGCAAATCCTGCCACCAACCTCCTAATAAGAAGTAACCCAACTGCCGGAGGACGTCCGCAGACACAGTTGGGCACTAGATATGGATGGCCGTTGGCTCACAAGGAGCTCCTCCGCCCTTTGACAGGTTTTGTGTTTAATCCTGCTGGGTGTCCATATCCAAACACCCTCCTCACCAGAAAACCTGGTGGGGGAGACGGTTGAGTCGTCGACAACCCGACCATGGAACAGGTTAGTACAGGTTTACATGGTACCTATAGCAGGTCACAGATCTATCCTGACCTGACCTGACTGACAACACGATACTCAAAGGCAACATGATTAATTTTGTAAATTATGATTTTCGTCCTGACTCATTTTTCCCATATTCTAGTTAGGTGGCTTGATGATGGGATCAGGAAATTGGATGTGTAACATTTCATGTTAAAATTATCGCCACTAAAAACTGAGCAATCTTGGAAATTTGCATGCGAATTACGTCTCCCTTGGAATTGGCATAAATGTCTGTCCATTACCCACATCAATAACCTCTATAAATTGGCCACCCGTGTGGCCTAAGCCAGTTTAGAAGTGGCCCGGTCTTATTTTACATCAAATGAGTTGGTTCACGCTATCGGGATGGCTCAAGGATTGAAGACTCCGACTGCTGTTGCTTCCCAGTGCAATGTTCGTCGCGATATGATTCTTAGGGCACTGACAATGTGCCATTCGACTTGGACAGTTCATCCTGAGACATCAATCAGGTTGTCCAAGGCTTACAACCCCTTCATGAGGATTTTCTTGTCACCCTTGCCAGAAAGAACTTCCTTTCATTATGTATGATCATTCCAGAATAACTTGCAAAAAGCAATGAACCATCAAATTGGGACTCATGACATTAAGACAGGTTTTAATGACAGTAGGATGATGTCCATAAGATTACTGCTCTGCATCCTTCATGCGCAGCACCATCAACAGAAGCAGATGCATTTGGCAACAACATCACAACTAGAGGTTGAACCATTGGAGTCATGTCACCAACACATTTAGATTCTGCCTAAAGTTAAACTATGAATGTGATAGAATCTGGTGAAAAGGTCAGAAATAATTTTTTAATTGTTCCATTAAGCAGCTTGATCAGTCTGGTTGGTGGGTGGGGGTTGTAGGGGCGGAGTATAATCAACAGAACATGCTAAACACTGCGTGAAGCAAGGAGAAGCTGCTGACATCTCAAGTGTTAATCCTTCATTGGAGCAAAAGTGGGAGACAGGAGAGGGTGAAGGTTGATGTGGGGTGGGTCTTTGTATCACCCTGAAGATAAGGCTTTGCTCTTTACACTGAAATTTGATGTATCTGTAAAACCTTGTCTAGGCAAAGATGTGTGGCGAAACGGGATGTTGGATCGCTGCTGACAATGGAAAAGCAAAAAAAAAAAAAAAAAAAAATTTGTGGAGCAGCTCCTTGATTACAATTTTGAGTCTCAGGATGTTGGGGTTGGTGGTCGTAAGGGACTGAGGTCGATGTGCATTGGCAGACAGGTAGAACAATCGATGGAAGAAATGAAATTTGATCGAGATATGATAATCACCGTGGGAAGAGAAGCTGATGTTTCTGGTGTTGACATTTCATTGGAGTGTTTCCTCTTTTGCTTTGATGCAGATTGATATCTCTCTCTTTTGCTCATACAAAGGGCTAACAACCAAAATGTCAGCGTATCCTTGCTTCCCATTAGCATACTTTGATTAACACGCCATTGATTCCATCCATTGTTCTACCTGTCCACCGACGCAGATCGACACAATTCTTCGGAAGCAAGGATAAGTTCTTCATTCTGCCCGATGGTGTGGGCTGGCATTTGAGGGTTTTTTTTTTTAAACAATATCTAAGACTCGAAGTGGAGCTGCCACATACTGTTCATCTTGTTGTTATCTTGCCAAAACGAAGTTTTTGCAAGATATGTTAGTCAGCTTGTATGTTTTTTTTTTTGTTTTTTTTTTGTCTGTAATCACGTATAAAAAATTCTGCAGAGCACAGTTATCATCGGAAATTTTTGTAACTTCGCACATCAGAGGCCTATAGAGGTCCCTTTCAGTGCACAAAATTTTGAAGGTCAAGGTCAAAGGTCAAGGTCACTTTGGCGCAAATCAGGGGAGTCGACTAAACCCTTATTTTTTGAGTAATTTTGATCGGATCGTCTTCAAACTTCATGGGAATATAGTTCATGGTCTGGCGCTCAGCTGATTAATTTTTGGTGGTGATTGGCCTTGACCTTCATGGTTAGCGCCTGAGGTCAAACATATTTGACCCCAAGGTCAAATTTTCAAGTTTTAGGAACCATATCATGTCGTACCTCAAATTGAACACCCCGATGAGTGCTTTCTAGATATGTCAAGCTTGAGACATTATGACGTCATTTGGTGACGTTATGAGGCAAACGCATATTTTTCATGGTTACTCTGTAGAACGATTCTCATCGGAATCTCTCGTAGGCAGATATTCCTCAAGGAGTCGCTCCTGGTGGATAGCAGCTCTGTTCACCTCAGTGTGACCTTAAAGAAGTCACACGTGGTCATCTTTTGGCAAGATACGGGTAATCCTGTGGGTGACATTGGTTTATTTTATTTTTATCTCTGTTCGTCATAATTATATGACACACACACACACACACACACACACACACACACACACACACACACACACACACACACGGATGCAAACCTATGGGGTTGTTCATGCCCTATCTTTCTAAATGCTTAACATCAAGCAAGGAAGCAGCATATACCATTTTTTTTAACTATTTGGTAGGACCACCGGGGTTTGAAGAGCTGTCCAAGACTCAGAGAGTACACTCGAACCATTACACCACCGAGTCTAATCAAACAACTAATCTTGTTGACCTTATTGAGTTTACCGAATAACTGATCTTGGCATCATTCTGAGCTGTATCAAGACAGGGATGATCATTACTTGTCTCGGCATCCCTCTGGCCGAACAGCAAGGTCCAAACTTTATCCTTATTGGTGACAAAGCCCATCCACACGTTGGCCCATGTCAGCGTTGCACCACAAGAGCACAACATAACTTGCATTATCTCTGAGTTTAAATCCAATTTAGTATTCTTGGTACATCCTAAGGGTGTATATTTGTGGTTGGGAAGTGTGCAGTCTCTCTGTCAACCGGTAGGGGGGCCCTGCTTGAATAATGGTGCGACATCCCACAGTGAGAGTTAGTTTGTCTGATTTGGTCGATGACAATACATGTACAAATATGTATTGTGGTCAGTATTGGTCACATGCGTTATTAACAGCATTTCTGCCAATGTAACTTGTTTGTATAATATAAGGGGTCATTGCCAAGAAGCACTCGTTGCAGACAGCAATATTGTTTTTTGGCCAGAAAATTTAACTTTGGCTTCCACTGATATCATGTTTGTGTTTGGAGTGTACAGATCAATCTGTCGGTCCTCTTCAAGCAGAATATTATGATGTTTGAACCAACCATAAAACAATGCAAAGGTAGAAACTGTTGTTGCTTCATTTTTTGTGAGTGAGTAGTATTTACGAGCATGGCTGGCAGGATGACCGAGCTCGGTACACACACTCACTCATCTCGAAGCTATCTAGCCTGAGTTTGAATCTCGACCAAGCTATAAACTGTTATCCCAGTGTTTCACAGGTAGGGTGGTGGTGATTCATCAATGTGTGTGCCATCCCTTGGTTGGATGAACGTTAAAGATCTCGCACTGTCCATCGTGAAGAGTATGTGAAGCTATCGCCAGCACCATGGCCAAATTCCAAATTCCTGCCATTACTACTGCTGGGAAGGCAATGGCAAACCACCCAGTATAACCTCTGCAGCAACGATGCTCTGTAACAGACTATGGTACATCAGAATCAGAATCGATGAGCAAAAACATGAGGACACCCTAAAAACTATGTGTGCACATGTATGTAAATGGGAGTGGGAAGGACAAAACAGTGGGGAACAGAGACATTAGGAGGTCTGTGGAAGGGAGAGGGATGGGGCAGGGAACATGGGGAATACAAGGTGGACATTACAGGGACTTTCAGGAAGGAAAGCAGGGAATTTGAAGGAAGTGGGCTTGGGGTGGATTAACGGGGGTAGAAAAGATCGTTGTTTTGGATGAGGGCAGCAAGAGATGGTGGTGAACAGCTGTTTTGAAGTCCTGGAGGGAAGAATGGGATTGAATAGAGTGAGGGAGTTTATTCCAAAGGAGGGGAAAAAAAGAGGAATGAAAGAATGAAGCATGTTACTTGCTTGTTACTTTGTTACTTGCTATTAAAATCATCTCAAGATAATAATTAGTGCCATAAATATTGGAAACATTTCGATTTCTATCAACAGAACAAAAAAAGAAAGAAATCGACATAACATGCTCCATGTTGTTTAAATAAAGCACAAACGAGACAGAAAAGAATGGCATTAAATGTACAGAGATGATCAAGGATATTGGACACAGGAAAGGGTCATTTGTCCAATCATGCCTCAAGTGCTCTATCAGCATGAGATCAAGTCACATTATGCAGTCTATCAGTTTGTTGGTTGAACTTCACTGAGGGAGGGAGGGGAGGGAGTAAATAACAGTGGGGTAGGTACAGGGACATCACCAGGGTGTTTATTACCACCGCCACCGAAGGTGAAGGAGGTTATGTTTTCACCCCTTTCTGTCTGTCTGTCTGTCTGTCTGTTTGTTTGTCTGTCTATTTGTGTACAGGATATCTCAAAAGGTTGTCGATGGATCCGGATGAAATTTTGTGCACAGTTTCGTTGTGTGACAAGGGCGAACTGATGAGCTTTTGGTGAAGATCTGGATCCAGATCCGGATCTGATAATTTTTAAGTGATTCTTCACCATTGACAGACAAGGCTAAACCGATATATAGCATGAAACAGGTTGTGCGTGTGACAAGGAAGAATTGATTCGACCTTGGTGAAGATCTCGATCCGGATCCGGATCCGACTACTAGACTTTTCTAAGTGATTCTTCACCATTGAGAGATGAGGCCAAAAACGATATTTCAAAAATGTATCGGGCCTGATATGTTCTCATGGATCAGGCATTACGTGGTGTAGATATGCACTCCACAGAGTGCCCTTCTAGTGGTTTATGGAACACTTTCCAGGACTATAAGCAAAGACTACAAAGGCTGACAGGTCAACTGACAAAACAAAATAAGTGTAAAAATAATCTTGGAGTGTTTTGAGAATCTATCAGAAAAAAATAATATAGCTGTAAGCCCTCTGTTGAAGAGTTTATTGTTGATCAAACAAATGCAATTATTAGCTCACCTGGACCTTTGTCAGGTGAGCTTATGCGATCAAGCAGTGTCCACAGGTGAGCGAGCGAGCGAGTGAGTCAATCAGTCAGTGAGTCAGTGAGTCCATAAACACTTCAGTCATTATCACTTGAACCAAACACACGATTTCACTGAAACTTCACCACGACCTTCATTACCCATGATGTATCAAAGTTTGTTCATGGCATAAAAAAAACAAACAATCAAGGTCTAAGAGGGTCTGCGGGGGGGGAGGGGGGTTGAGTGAGTGTTGCTCCTGATCCAGCTGAGCTTCAGGACGTGTGGTCCTATTATTCTGACTGGAGTCAGGGATTGCCAAATAAACCCAATAGCCATGCTTCGAAAGCAAACATTTTCAGGTCGGAGTAATTCTTAAGCACTTTTATTCTTCATCAACCCAATGCCTCGTGCTTGGTCAACAAAAAGAAGCATGGCAAATCAATTATAAAGTCAGAGATATCTGAGTGAAGAATGAAGATAAGTTAATTTATAACCTAAATGTTTGAAACTCCATCACGTCTTTTCAGCTGCATCGGTGGTTATAAGAGCAGTGACAAAAGACATTGTAATGCATTTTAAGATGGTGCTTCGCTGTAACGCTGTTTACTTTGCTGATATTTGCATTGTCCTGAAATGACTGCGGTACATCTTATGTTCAGTGACGGGGAATGATTCAAGTCCACGCCGTCAGCTGGATCCAGGCTCAATAGATCCAAATGAGCGAGATCAAAGTGTGAAACTGCAAGTACAACGATGCTTCTATCGGACCTGCCAACCTCCAGCAGCACCCTCTCCTCAACCACCATCTAGTTCAGGACGTCCTTCGAGCTACGAGTAAGATAAGCACGAATCTCACCAATTGCGTATTAATACCATTACTTGCAATACTGCTACTACTACTACTACTAATAATAACAATTAATAATTATATTACCTGGATTGTACAACATTTTGGAAAACATAACATTAGGATACATTTGTGTACATTACCATGAATTTTAAGTTTTTGGTAGATAATGAACAAATGAGCTTTGTGTATGAGATTTTAATCTGGGATCTAAACAACAGGAGCTCTGTGCTCAGCTGGGAGTACTGAATAGCCCACTCCAAATGTGTTTTTGTGTTCTCCAGTTTGTGGTCCAACAACACTTTCTGGAAACATTCCCAAGAGAACAGAAACAAGACTCCTGCAGAGGGTGAAGATGTAATAGTCCCTGCTGGTAAATTCCTACTCCTACTGTCATAGACAACACAGAGTTGATATTCCATTTTTGGTTTGATATTTGAAGCTCACCATGTGGAACTTAATGGAGCTGTAGCTCTACCTCTCGCTGACATCACATAAAGACAGCAGTTTTCTTTCTTTCTTACAAGTTGAGTCTCCCTTGTGGAACAAACCTAGAACCAGCTCAGACTCAAACATATGACAATCAAATGGGCTGCCCTGCCACCAGAATTTCTCGAAATCAATTGGTCTCAGATTACTCTGTTCTGCATGACCTCATCACAGTTTTACTTTGCAGGCTGTTGGCTTGTCATGGACATCCATCCTCCAACACTCAACAAGCTTATCGTTTTTGGTGTGCTTGAGATTGCTGATGATATCTGGAATGATGGTGACAAACCTGTGGAGCTCAGGGTTACTTACCTCTTCATCCAGGTGAGCTTTCAACCATAAGAACAAAGGACATATTTGAAGCTCAATTTCGGAAATTGTTCACAAGATTTAGGCAAATTCTTACATCGGGATTTTCAACATGGCTGCACATCTATGTATTGCATAAAGTATTAATACTTTTGATGTTTCTAAGAGTAAAAATATTTGTTTGTTCAATTTGGTGCTACAGGGGGGACGACTGGTTGTTGGCTACGAGAACGATCCATTTGATGGTGAGGCCATAATATTCCTGGAGGGCAACCACCACACACAGGATTGGCTACTGCCTGGTGGGGGAAATCTTGGATCTAAAGCCATTGGTAATTTTCTTCATCGTCCTTCCTTTATTACGTCCTTTCAAGTTCAGGTAGCCTTCAGAAAGGTCACTTCTTGTGCTGCCTGGACTAGTGTGAAGAGTGAAACTTTTCAGTAATGAAAGTCAATAGTTTGAAGCAATAAGTGACTTCAAAATGATAAAGTTTCATGATTCTGCTTTTTTCATTAATTATACTGACAACAACAAAACACAGTTAATGAAAATGAAATGATCAATGAACTCTTTGGATTGCCCCAGGAAACAAGCTTGTATTTTTACAGCTGCAATTGTCTGCTTCAGCCTTCTGGAGAAAATAATTAAGCTAAAAGGGAAAATAGTTTGAAACAAACTTTTTTTCAGTAAAATTATATATTACAAGGAAATAGAAGGAAATCAGACAAAGGTGGAGGCCATTCAGTCCATCATACCCACGTGACAACACCACACCAATTTATCAACACCAGATACAACAAAGAAAAGGCAAAATTAAGTAATTTATTTATTCTAAGTGTTTTTGTATTTTTTTTTTGTAAATATCTATATATATATTTCTTCTCCTCAGGGGAGGGGACATGGGCTTGGTTAAAAACACACAACATCAACCACACAACACTCCTTGATGAGAACCACACCAACAGTACTCCGTACACACGCACACAATCACCCATCAATTCTCAAACTGCCTAAAAGTCCTGCCAACATCCCCATGCCCCTTTATCTCCATAACTTTCAGGTACCAATCTAATTCCAATTTAAACTTGTCCACTTTTTCTGCTGCCACTACCTTTCCAGGGAGACCATTCCTTGCATTAACTACTCTCTGAGTGAACGTCCCCTGCCTGACTACTGTCTTAACTCTCCTCTTCTTTACTCTCAGGCTATGACCCCTGGTTCTATCACTGTCTACTCTGTTGAATAATTCATCTGCACTTATTTTATCTATACCTTTCATTATCTTAAACATCTCTATCATATCTCCTCGTAACCACCTTCTTTCTAGTGGATAAAGCCCTGTCTCCTTCAGCCGCTCCTCATAGCTAAGTCTCACTAAGTCCGGGATCAATGTAGTAGCCCTGTGTTGAACCCTCTCTATGGCATCTATGTCCTTCCGAAGTTGTGGTGACCAGAACTGCACACAATATTCTAGATGTGGCCCTCACTAAATTGCTGGACAATGTTAACACCACCTCTTTTGATTTATCATTGATCCCCCTCCGAATACATCCGAAAACCATATTTGCTCTCCCTGTAGCTGCCTGGCACTGTGCTGCTGCTTACCTCCCATATCTATTACCACCCACAGATCCTTCTCCTGTGTGACACGATCCACCATTACCCCTTGCATCCTGTAATCTCTATTTTCATTGTTCTTTCCCACCCCCAACACCTTACACTTGCTAAGGTTAAATTACATCTGCCAATCTTTTGCCCAATCTATTACCCAATCAAGTATCAATACTTTCCTGAATCTGATCACCACCCCCTCTGATATCCTCCTTACCTCCAAGCTTTGTGCCATCTGCAATTTTGGAAAGCTTACTCTTCACCCCACTATCCAATCATTGATGTAAATAATAAATAGTCATGGTCCGAGTACTGATCCCTGAGGTACCCCACTACTTACATCCTCCCAGCAAGACATCCTCCCACTCACAGCCACTCTTTGTTTCCAACCACTAAGCCAGTTTGCAATCCAATTAGCTACCTGACCAGCCACTCCACAAGCCCTCACTCTGGCTAACAACCTCCGATGTGGTACCTTATCAAATGCCTTCTTAAAGTCTAGATATACTATGTCCACTGCCATTTCCCTCCTCCACCCATTCAGACACTGCTTCATAGAACTCGAAAAGATTTGTTAAACAGGAATTACCTTTGGTAAACCCATTCTGACTAACTTTAATTAGTTTGTATTTATTTAAATGGTTCCTCATCTGGTCCCTAATTAATGTCTCCAACACCTTCCCCACAACTGACGTCAAACTAACAGGTCTATAGTTTCCCAATTCTCTGGATCCTTTCCTAAATAATTGTGTTACATTTGCAACTCTCCAATCCTCCGGTACCTGTCTGACTCCAGAGAACTATTGAAAATATCCGTTAACATCTCACTTACCTGCTCAGCCACCTCCCTCAATACTCTTGGGTACATATTATCCTGGCCCCGGAGCCTTATCTACTCTTCGATTTCCGAGCTCTTCCTTTACTTCCTCCACTCCAACCTGGATCTTCTGTAAAAGCCCTTCCTCACCTCCTTGATAAATACTCTCAGCTATTGGCAATTCTCCTGACTGTTCTTGTGTATAAGTTGAAGCAAAATACCTGTTTAATAAGCCTGCCATCTCACTTTGATCACTAACCACTCTCCCGGTGTTCTTCCTCAATGGGCCCACACTGGTCCTAACCTCTTCCCAAGACATTGTTTGCAGATGTCAATTAAATGAACAACGTATAGTTTCGTTTAGTTTGTATGTTCATGTGACATCTAAACAGTCTATTGTTTTGTAAAATTGCAATTGAAGAGTGATGTGTTTCCATATTGTAGGTGTATTCGGAGGACTGGATATGCATGGACGAAACGTGAGCGAATATCGTGCAAAACTTGCAAGGACAGCACGCGCTGGTTCCTCATTGCTGTACTTGGACAAGCCAGTTGGATGGCAGGTGAGTAGGGGGTAATTTTAACTATGTGTAAGGTCAATTACCACATTTATACAACAACTATAACAATTCGTATAACTCCAAATACAACAGGGTAGAAGATCAAACAGAGCTCTGTAATTGTTATACCATGGATACCATTAACATTGTATGCAAACTGTGTGTGTGTGTGTGTGTGTGTGTGTGTGTGTGTGTGTGTGTGTGTGTGTGTGTGTGTGTGTGTGTGTGTGTGTGTGTGTGTGTGTGTGTGTGTGTGTGTGTGTGTGTGTGTGTGTGTGTGTGTGTGTGTGTGATAATTGGGAAATGCCATGAAAAGTTGGAGTGCTTTCATTATCTGAGCAAAGTCCTCTGCAGCCAATGTGACTTTCCCGTACATCAAGATGGTTACAATGTCAAGATGGATCAAGATCACCTAATTATGTTACTGCAGCAACAACCGTGCTGGGAAAGGACGGGTGTGGGGGAGTGGGGGATATGTGGATGATTCGAGAGAGAGAGAGAGAAAGGAGGTGAGAGGAGTGGGGGGAGGAGAGAAATAAACTTAGGGGGGGGAGGGGTGAGGCAAGGGGACATATGAGTAAGGAGCGGGAAGGGGGAAGGAAGGTGTCAATAATCCCACAATATTTGCATATGTGATAGAAATATGGCACACGAGTTATGCATTAATGCTGGAGTGTTTCTCTTCCAACTCTTCCATTTCCATGTGAAGCTAAAAGGTGTGTGATTAGGTTTACCTGCTTGCCTTTCACCGAACTGCTTGACCATGGTGTCTATAGGCTGGTGATGAGATTGTGGTCAGCACCACAAGTTACGACGCTTGGCAGACAGAGACAGTCCGGATCAAAACAGTGTCAACTTACGGATTGATCCTGACCCTGGATAATCCGCTCAACCACACACACATTGGTGAGAGCCCCAGTCACCCAGCCGAGGCTGGCATTCCCAGAATCCCTCACAGTGGCAGAGTTGTTTTTCCTTATCACCATGTCCATTCACTTGCACATGACAGACTACGACTACAAGTGCTTCGATTTTTCTCAATAAAAGGCTTGTTGTACTGTCTTTTTATTTTGTCAGTTGATAATAATTTGGTTTCAAGCGTTAAACATTATCATGAATGATTGATTTGGTGACATGATGGCTGACGTAAAGCAGGACACGTAACCAGAATGCTTCTGCCTTGCTATTTGTCTAGGTGAGAAGCACAGTTTGCCTGACGAAGCTCAGGTGTACACGTTAGCTGCTGACGTGGGTCTGCTTTCACGGGGCCTACGTATCGTGGGTGCTGAACAGCCTGATTGGGAGCGAGAGGCTTTTGGTGCCAGAGTTCTTGTGGGTTCTTTTTGGCATGGTGACTCGAAATACCAAGGTTATATTCTTCATCATTCACATTGTTGTTTTGTTGTCCTTTTATTGACTGAGAGATGGACAGTTTGTGAACTTGATTCAAGACTCATGGGAAAGCTTCATACATGATAGCTGTAAAACAGAAATAGCACCATAAAGTACACAACACACCGAAGCAGAGATTTTAAAACATCGGATCCTGTTTGATCTAATCACCCAATGGAGGCAGTAAGTTCGTTTTACTTTGTCTCCAGCACCAATTGTAAACCATGTGGGCTCTTAATGAAATGGCGTGATAAATGTGCAAGGGTAATTCAAAAGGTTACACATGATCAAGGTACTTGCAATATAGTCCAGCCCTTTTACAACAAACGTAAATGTTCTCTCTGCTATCCTTCTCTGGCTATTTTCCAACTCGTTCCACAGCCGTAGGCTGGGTGCATGAATATTGCGATCTGTGGGTTTGTCTGATGGCAGAATATCTCCCACCCCGAAGCCCGCCTATTTTCCAAATTTCCAGTTTTACCTTCCTGAGAGTTTCCTTCTGCATCCATCTTGTCCACCCCATGCATTCTCCCCTTCCCCTCATTCGTCTCCCTCATTCCTCACCATACCCATTATTTGTCCGTCTCCCTCTATGTTGTCCTTCAACCTTTCTCTCTCTCTCTCTCTCTGTCTGGCTGTCTCTCTCTCTCTCTCTCTCTCTCTCTCTCTCTCTCTCTCTCTCTCTCTCTGTTTCTCTCCCTCTCTCTCTCTCTGTTTCTCTCCCTCTCTCTCTCTCTCTGTTTCTCTCTCTCTCCCTCTCTCTCTCTGTTTCTCTCTCTCTCCCTCTCTCTCTCTGTTTCTCTGTCTCTCTCTCTCTCTCTGTCTCTCTCTCTGTCTCTCTCTCTGTCTCTCTCTCTCTCTCTGTCTCTCTCTCTGTCTCTCTCTCTGTCTCTCTCTCTCTCTCTCTCTCTCTCTCTCTCTCTCTCTCTCTCTCTCTCTCTCTCTCTCTCTCTGTCTCTCTCTCTCTCTCTCTCTCTCTCTCTCTCTCTATCTCTCTCTATCTCTCTCTCTCTCTCTCTCTCTCTCTCTCTCTCTCTCTCTCTCTCTCTCTCTCTCTCTCTCTCTCTCTCTCTCTCTCTCTCTCTCTCTCTCTCTCTCTCTCTCTCTCTCTCTCTCTCTCTCTCTCTCTCTCTCTCTCTCTCTCTCTCTCTCTCTCTCTCTCTCTCTCTCTCTCTCTCTCTCTCTACTGTTCCTTTTGTTCTGTTGTTCTGTTGCGTCCTGGTTCATTAAGTGTTCTTGCTCTTCCATGAGCAGTGACTCTGTATAGAATATATATACATATATATACACATATATATATACACACACACACACACACACACACACACACACACACACACACACACACACACACACACACACACACACACACACACACACACACACACACACACACACACACACACACACACACACACACACACACACAATTGTGGCAGTTTAAATCACCAAATTTGGCACAGAGTGTCATAATGTAAATGTCTCAGGCAAGTTCAACTTGGCGCTCACATGTTAAAAACATATAATGACAACTTGTACAGGACTATACGTACTCGCACCACAGCCATAAGTTAGCACCCTCTAAGGAGGTGTCTAAAGAGGTATTACACGAAGGTAAAACAATGGCAGAAGTCAGGACCTCCAACGAATCTATTTTTATTTTTTTTTGTATACATAGTCGAGGCTCGTGGAAGAGTGAGTACAATGAATGGATCATGACGTAACAGGACAAATAGGAACAGCAGAGAGAGAGGGAGGAAACACCAACAGCAGAGCCGAAGGCCAAGATTTAGGGAGAATTGGACAAAACAATGGATGTGAGGAGGAATGGGGGACAGAAGAGGATGAATGGGGTGGACAAGATGGATACAGAAGGAAACTCCAAGGAGGGAAAACTGGAAATTTGGAAGGAGGAGGGAGTTGGGTGCGGTGGGTTGACGAGGTTAGAAAAGATCATGGTTTTGGTTTGGGGACGATCTGAGATGGTGGTGGACAGCTGTCTTGAAGACGTGGAGGGAAGAATGAGATTGAAGGGAATGTGGGAGTTGGTTCTGCATGTGGGGAAATTAGGGAACGAATGAATGAAGGTGAGCAGTGATCCTGGATTTCGGTAGTTTCACCGGAAGGGGTTAATGGTGGACTGTGTGAGCCCTGTAGAAACCTGGTGGGGAGGCGGGGGGGGGGCACACACAAAGCTCAGAAAGAGCAGAGGTTGCAAGACCAGAAAGGAGGTGGTAGAAGACGCAGAGACCAATGGATCTGTCTGTGATGGTGAAGTGATAGGATAAACTCAGCTTCATCTTGGGAGGTTCCAATAATCCTAAAGGCCTTGGTTTCCACTGCATAAAGCTGAGCAAGATGTGAGGCAGGGGAGCCATCCCACAGGGAAGAGCGGTACTCACTTCTTCAAGGTGTGGATGAAAGCCTTGTAGATGGATCGGAGTTCAGGTGTGCCAAGGAAGGACTGTGTGTGACAGAGGATGCCCAGTCTGTGGCTGGCTTTGTCCAGATGACTCCAATGCAGTATTTGGTCTTCCGTTTGATTATGTTTATGCCATATGCTGATATTGTATGGACTGTGCTTCCCTGTCGATGAACCTCTGGTAGCTTGTTCATGTTGCTGTGTTTGAGCCTGGGGAGTAACTGCTGAAATCTATCTGTCTGGGTTCTTCCCCATATCTCTGATCTTTGTTCCTTTCACATTTCTTTCTATTTTTTTTTTCATAATTTTGTTCATTTATTTGAATTCTTGCCTTTTCTTTTCTTTTATCTCTTTTGCCCTTTATTTCTCTCTTTCTTTATCTGTCTGTCTAAGGAGAAGTGAATTATTGCAGAATTTTTTCTATAAGGTTCACTTGGCTGTGCCTGGATGGGTTTGAGGGTAGAGGAGTAGCGGCTGAAACCTGAATCCAATCCAGGTTCATTCTGATGACTCCGTCTTTGCTCTTTACTTCTTTGGGTTCCTTCTGATGACTCCAATGCAGTATTTGGTCTTCTGTTTGATTTGTAGGCCAAATTTGAAATGTGGTTTGCCCAAGAAAGATCATTGCTGATAATGAGACCCTGGAGTCTGAATGATTGAATTTCAACTTCCTCAAGAGGATTGTTAAGAAAGTAGATGGGAGGGTTTGGCAGATGATCCTTTCGGAGAGAGAGATAGTGAGAGTGTGAGATTTGTCAGGATTGACAGACATATTACAAGTGTTTGACCAACTTGTGATTTTTTTTCAAGGTCTGAAAAGAGGGAAGAGACAAGCAGCCTGCTTGTCTGAAGGATGAGCTTGTCTGCAGCCAGGCCAAAGTGTGGAGTCGTCAACAAATGCATAAAGAGGATTTTGCAATCATAGAGATAATTGATGAAGATCAGGAATTGGACTGGGCCCAGAACACTGACTTTGGGCACTCCAGCCTTGCCAGGGAGAGGAGATTGAAGGTTTCCGTTTTGAGCCACACATTGGCTATGAGAGTTGAGGAAGTCAGTAATCCATGTGTGTTGTGGCCTTGGATGCCAGAGTAGTGGAGCAGATAAGAGTGATTTTTTTTTTTGGTAAAATCATTCCAATGGTGATGCAAGCACAAAAATTGGCACAAATATTCCTTTTCGGGTCACTTGTCAAGGAAAAAGTGCTCGCCACTTGAAATTCCAACATGGCACCATTTTATGAGATGGTCACCAATTGGCTCCAAAAATGCAACTTTTCAATATAGGAATTGATGGAGTTATTTTGTTGCATAACACAATCAAACTAGCTTATATTTTCGTTTACAGACAAATGGGGAGTGTGGGGTAGCAGTAGTCGAGGTAATTCCTTTGTTTCAGCAGTCAGCCACATCCTTTGGATGGATTATACCTACACTGATCCTCACTACTAACCCAACTCACACCTATGGTTGCTAGTAGTCGTTAATGCACAGTGACAGCCACACCCTGGTACACTGCATTGGCTCACGGACTAAACTAGGTGAGAGTAGCACACGGAGTATCTCTGTGTGCGACATAGTATGTCTAACTCCAACCTTACGATGCAGAGTGTCTTCTCTAATTAAGAACTGTGGTCACTTGAGAGTGACAGAATTCTAACCATTAGCCATGGATCGATTAAGATGGACCAAAGAAGAGTCATGCACTACCAGGGCACACTGGAGATAGTTCACTGTTTTTCAACTTAGCATGGGGTTCAATGTCAGCTAACGAAAAGTTAATATCTCAAATGCTATCTAATCAACCCCTCAAAGGTTAGATAGCTGCACCTGAATTGAGAGGATATGCCAGCACGGGAGAGCCAAGCCAAGGATAATGGGGTTTTAGTTATCTGGATGGTGTACAGATCACACTGGATTGAAATGGCATTGGAAGAACAATCGGGCTAGGTGTATGGCAAATGCATGAACCTAGATGTATTCCATATACCAAAGTGCATATGGTAAAAGGTGGTAAAAGGGTAAACCCTCGCCCTTGACCTGTTGGTTAACTCATTTCCAAAAATGGAAACACAAGCCAATTCAAGACAGCAAACTAACTGGAGCAATGTTGCCTCCGTCAGCAGGAAAGAGAAACAAAGAAAAAATTTATTTCACCACGTAGTTTATTCAATAGAGAACAGGACTGTGCTGGTGCTGGTTATGGCAACATTGCAAGGAATTTACCATTGTTTCATGCTATATATGCTCTGCAAATCCCACTGAATCCTGCAAGACTAGATGGCATCGAAAACGCACTGAGACGAACACGAAGCAGCACAAAACACCATCAGAGCTGTAGATTATTGTTCAACAACACAAAGCTAGAAAGGACTCAGAAAAGAATGTCTACTGCTGCTGCAAACACAGAAGAGAACCGCAGCAAGATGCAAAGAACCTCTCAGCACTCCCAAGCATCATCAATGTGATTTGTATGTGATAATGTGGCTCCAACATCAGCTTTAAGACAAGCGATGACAATGAAATTGAATGAGAGACTTAATCAGTGCGCCAGGAATCTAAACAGTGGAAAGCTCCTCCCAAAGCTAAAGGCCCGGTCACACCTTGACGTTTTAGCCAGCGATGGCAACGTATTAAAATTTATGTAAAACGCTGGCTTACGTTGAACTTTTGATGGTTTTTTTTTAAAGATTCGGACGTATTCATAGCGACTTGGTCTTATGTATAACGCATTGGTAGCGGACACAGAACGTTTCGTTGTGTTATAGATAACTTATACCAACGAATGCTGAACCTGTTGTCGGCCTACACAACCGATGCCCAACGATAGTCTAACTTAGGCATAGCGCGTTGCACGCATCGCCGACGATGTCGTGACGTAGCCTATTAAAAGGCTGACGCACAACGATTCGAATCATAACTGCCGTAGAAATGGAAGTGACAACATCACGGTCACACCTTGGCGATCTTGCCAACGTATGCCGACCAAAGAAAAATGTGTCTAAAACGTTGGGGACACGTCAAATACGGTATGAGTAAGTTTGGTATACGTGAGTACAACGCTAAAGTACGCTATCATACGTCGTAGTAAGTAGAGTACGTCAAGAAATTTTAAACATGTTCAAAATTTTACGACGTACTCGGCGTATGACACACGTTCCGCATGCGATGGGGATAAGTTTTACACACGATATGCGGACGCTTACACACGTCCACAAACGCTACTTATAAGCTACTCATAAGTCGAAACACGTCGCGGTAATGTCTTTTTTACGCGAAACTTATTTCTAACTTATGTTTGACGTGCTTTGAACCAATTCTTTACGTAGCCCCAACACACATCGACGTATGTAGACGTATTCTAATGACGTCTTCCGGTCGACAAAAAATAAATTAAAGTGTTTCTAGCTTACAACTGCCATATAAAGACGTGTTCCCAGCGGTTTTGGGAATTGGTATATAAAAATGCTGCTCATAAAAGGGGAACCCAACAGTGTTTTCGAGTCCTTTTTGAGTCGATGTCCATGTCAGCAGTAACAGTATCAGTATCAGTATTAGTATTAGTATTAGTAGTAGTTTGTTCATGTTGGCAGTAGGAGGTGAGTGTGAGGGGGAGGGTGTGGGTTATGATGGATCGTCCTTGCGTCCGCGTGTCCACAGGTAGGTTCATAGGCTGCCACTCAACGATTTAAATGGCTGCATCTCCACTATTGAAAGTAGACGCTTGCGCTCAACAATTGGATTTTTTTTACACTCAACGACTTTTAAACGGTACCACTCAGCTATTTTCATTGTTTACAATGAACGATTTAAATTGCTGTCACTCGCCTTTGTTTTTTGACGCCGGGGTTTGGAAATTTGAAGCGTTTCTTCTGAAGGTGTTAAAACGCTCAAACTCGACTATTTTAAATAGACGCTGCCGATGGACAATTAGAATCATAGCCAAGCTAGACATCGAAGTGTGAACATCCTCGTAATGCCGAAGAAAAGTTTGAAGAATGCTGCAAATAAGTGTCCTGGCCGTGGCCGTGGACGCTGACGCAAGGACGATCCATTATACCGACGTCTTTCAGCATATGAGTAACTTAAAAGTAACGTCTGTCGATGTGTGGCAACGATCGCGTAACGTGCCAACAACACGTTAATCATAGGTTAGAAATAAGTTTCGGGTATGCTAAACATTACCTCGGCGTGTCTCAACTTATGATTAACTTACAAGTAGTATGTGTTGACGTCTGTCAACGATCGCAGACCGTGCATACAACTTGTGGCCAGCGTAGCGGAACGTGTGAGTCATACGCCGGCATACGTCGTGAAATTTCAAGCATGAAAAAATTTGAGGACAACCAAAAAGTACAACGTTTAAAGCCAACGTACAACGACGTATGGCAGTGTTTTTCAGCGTGCTCTCAATGTTATCAAAACTTACCCATAACGTATTCAACGTGTGCCAGCGTTTTAGAAAAAAAATTCAAAAATCGGCATACGTTGGCTAAAACGTCAAGGTGTGACCGGGCCTTTATTGCTGGGGATGCTGTAGCACAGGAGTTATCCTGCCTGCTTTGCAGCATTATACAACAGAGAGCAAGACCATCTTAATGTCCTTAAGCATGAGTTCCAAAAGCTCTGCTGGCAAGGAACTGTATCTCTTTGCCTTTTCAGAACTTGTCATCTACATCACAGCCCTTCCAACTATTGTGAAAAACTGCCAGGAATTAGTCAAATGTGGGTGCATGACAGAATGCAGTCGTGGAAGGTGTAAATGCTACCACAATGGACTTAGTTGCATAGCTCAATGTGGCTGTACTTGCCAGGCCTAGTTGGACCACCATCACAAGGTCCAGGACAAATTGGGGAACTACTATCATCAGGACACTTCACGACCTTATTAAATGGATGAAACAGAGGGTAATATTATGAAGTAGCAGATTTAATATGTGCACGCATCTTGTCGAATGCAGCGGCTTTCTTTTGCAAACATTACTACAAACTCTATGGACAAATTTTGATTGTGGTCTGTTGATTAAACATTTTTTAAAATCACCATATATGTTTATTCATTGTGGAAAAGGTTTCTGCACGGTTGAAAATGTAGGAAGTCACACCAAAATCACTTTAATCGGACAACTCTATCAATTTCTATTCCGAAAAGTTGCATTTTTGGAGCAAATTGACGGCCATCTTGAAAAATGGCTGCCATGTTGGAATTTCAACTGGCCAGCACTTTTTCCTTCAAAAGTGACCCAAACAGAATTTTCTTGCCAATTTTCGTACTTGCATCACCATTTGAACGATTACATGCGTTTGCTCCACCATAGGCAGATAATTTGGAGATTAAAGCAGGATGCCAGGCTATCAAAAGCTCGATATATGTCCAGAGAGACAGCCCTAATCTCATGGTTGATATTGAGGGCCTCCATCCATTGTTGGGTGAGTAGAAGCAGCATGTTCATGGTGGAGTGACCTTGTCTGAAACCAAATTGGTTATCTGAGATGAGGTTGTTGGAGAAAAGGAAGGATTTCATATCAACTGCGATGATAGATTCCATGACCTAGCTGATGATTAGAAGTAAGCTGAGAGATCTGCAGTTAAGGGGATCAGTGTTTGCACCTTTGTTGTAATGCAGTGATGTTGGCAGATTTCCAAGTAGATGGAAGATGAGCTTTCACAAATGACAGGGTGAAAATGGCAGAGACAGTATGTGCAAGAGCATCAGAGCAGGTTTTTAGGAAACATCAGGTGATTCCCTCTGACACAATAGCAGAGTGAGAGTCAAGGGTTGAAAGAACCTTCACCACCTTGTCAGGTGCAAAAAGACAGAGTCCAGGAGCATTTAGGTACGATAGGGAAGGATGGTACCGTGAATGATGGGTTGGGGACTCAAGATTTGGAAGCAAACACAGAACTGAGGCATTCAGTCTTCTCACAAGCGGAGTCGGCTCTGGTGCCATTTGAAGAGAGGATGGCAATAAATGGAAGGGGAGCATACTCGAGAGACAGACGTAATAAGGTGCCACCAGGTTTTCGAGGAGGGAGACAAGTTAGAAAGTTCATTCTTGAGGTTGGACAGATGTTGTTTTCTGGCTCTCCTGAGAATGGACACACACTTGTTGCTGACTTTTTAGAATGCAATGACATTGCCTTTGGTTGGATCAGTCTTCCAGAAGAGAAAACATGTTTTAGAGCAACTGCCTCACCACAGGAGTTGCTGAATAGATATATTAAAGGGAGCAAATTTGTCTGAAAAACCGTCACTCCACCAAAACAATGACACACAGCATATAGTGGTTCCCAAGATAGTAATATCATTGGTATTCATTTAAGATAGCCCTTCCCTTATATGCAATGGGTTTATTGGTCAATATACATTGCCTGGGCTTTAGGTAGGTTTTTCTGCCCCTTCTTTACCTATTTTGCTTTGCTGCACACACGAGTCTCCTTCAAGCATGTACACCAAAGACCACAGTAGCAATTAGTCATCAGCATACATGGACATTTCACCTCAGCCCTCACCATACTCGAGCACCAACACTACAATATTTCATACACCATCAAGACTCCTTCATTATACTCACCACACCATCAGACCACAACTCTAGCTCACTTACATTTGCCATTGACACCACAACCACGATGACTGACCACCTCCATCACGAATCACCACATTGTGACCTCAATGCTACACCATCGCTGCCATCGCTCAACCACCATCACCACCGATGCCAACACTGCCTTTTGAGACCAACAGGGAACTAAGGAGCAGCCCGTACCATGGCAGTTACTCTAATTTGGACGTTGAGACATCTAACTTGGGGCATGAGTGCGCGCTCGACTCCGTATGATATTGAGTGGGTATCCCTGAAGTCCAGCTGAATTATGGCCTCCATTGCATGCTCAGCGCATGCTCATGGCTGAAGAGTGCAACCAAATATGCAGCACCATGTTAATCTTGGAACTTGACCATGTATGAGAGCTCAGAGCGAATGAGGCCTACATTTCCGCCGCCCAACTCTCACATGGGTGGGGTCAGTGCAAAGGTAATGATGCACGTACCAATGAGGGTGCTGGAAAATGCTATCAATCTGCCTGATCCACTTCCAAGCTCCTCCCTCACCAGGGGATGATAAAAGTGCCATGCATTCTGCACAGACAGTTCTGTGGATGCTGTGCTGCTTTGCATTTTGGGTGCTGTACATTCTTGGTTCTGTGCGTTCTTGTAGTCTTTGCATTCCTGGTTGGTGAACAAGCGAGGAGCTTGGCGGAGTGAGTGGAACGGAGCACACGTAGCAGAGTGCGGGACTAGTAGAGTAGCCATGTGCCAGACCGAGTGCAGTATTCGAGATATAGCAGTGCACATACGAGATGAACATTTCGAGAGATGGCAGATGGTGGAACAAGGCATTTTTCGCCCCCATGATCCTGATGCTTTGATAAGCCTATCTCCACACACGTTCTTTTCTTTATTTCTGTCCCATCTACTGTGTATGCATAAAAAGAGCATCAGCGAATACCTGGGTTCACTGATTCGCATCTGTTACATCTTCCTCTTTGCTTTCCAAAGAAGTCAGACATAAGTGGTGGAGAATCCCCGTTCAGGAGAGGGTTATCAGAAGATTTCAAAGTCACTCATTATCACCTTGAGTACGGTGAAATCATCATTAGGAAGTGCAAGATGCATCACACCATCCAGAGTCGACCCAGATCAGGTCGCCCATCCAAACTCAACAGCCGGGAAAGCAGGAAACTGGTTCGGGATGTCACTGTAAATCCAACATTGACTTTGAAAGATCTGCGAGACTCTATGTCTGAGATGGGGTCAGTGTTCATCAATCGACAATATCCTGTTCCCTTCACAAAACTGGCCTCCATGGACAGGTGGCATGAAAGAAGCCATTACTGAAAAAGTCGCATCCAAAAGCTAGTATGGAGTTTGCAAAAAAGCATCTTAATGATACAGCAGGAATCTGGAGAAATGTTTTCTGGTCAGACGAGCAAAAATTGAACTTTTTGATTTAAATTGAAAGCGTTACATCTCGTGCAAGCCTCACACTGCATATCACCCAGTCAACACCATCCCTACTTTCAAGCATGGTGGTGGTGGCAGCATCATGTTATGGGGCTGCCATTTAGTTGCAGGGACTGGCAAGCTTGTCAGGATAGAAGGGACAATGGACGGTGCAACATACAGGAGAATCCTTGATGAAAACCTGCTCGAGTCGGCCATGAATATGAACCTGGGTAGGAAATTCACATTTCAGCAGGACAAGGATCCGAAACACAAAGCCAAAGTCACACTGGAGTGGCTGTATAAGAAGAAAATAAATATTTTTGAGTGGCCCAGTCAAAGTCCTGGCTTGAACCCGAGTGAACATTTGTGGCGAGACTTGAAGATTGTAGTCCATCGATGATCCCCATCAAACTATCTCCTCGCACGTTTTTTTTTTCTTCATTTCCATCTCGTCTACTGATGTTGAACAAAAATAGCAATTTTCATGTGAAGACTGTGCAAAGCTGATAGAGACCTACCCACAAAGCACAAGTCATTGCAGCTGAAGGTGCTTCCACCAAGTACTGACGTCAGGGACTGAATACTTTTACAACCAGTGAATATTGATTTGTACATGTTCTTCGCAGGTATTCCTGACATGTAGCTTCCTTCAACGATAGCAGTGTTTTGTTTGATCCCTTTTGTTATGAATAAAAAATTCATTTGGAAAATTGTTTCTACATAATTCATAATCTAAATAGTGGTAGGGGTGGTGGATTTGGGATCCTATGATCCTGGGTTCAAACCACACTCAGCTGTTGAATTAATACCAGGTGGGGTTAACTCTGCCTGTCATCCTTCCGAGGTCGGCAAAATGAGTGCCAGCTTGCTAGTATACTGTGTCGGAGTGGCGACCCATCCAGAATTATGTCCAATAGCCAAGGAGTCTGCTTCGGCAGCACCAACGCTCAGCACAGAGTATGGTCCCAATGGATGGATGGGTATATGATAGGGGGTGAATACTTTTGCAGACCACTGTAATATCCAGATGATGCTGTGCTTCAAATTACATGCCCTATTCTTGCTCTTGCCACAGCTTAGCATCGAACATTAACCAAACCCAATCAAAGATGAGCATTTCTTGAAATACCTGTGACGCACTCGAACAGGTTCACGAATGAAACTCGTCTGGCACTCCTTTAATATCACGTCTCCTTCAGTAACAGTGGGATCCTGTCCATCGTAAATTGCAAAGACAATCTCCGAGATTAAGTATCAATGCCATAAGTTCACTACTACTTCTTGTCGTGCAGGTTATGCCCGCATCAGCAATGTGGAGTTCCATTACAGTGGTCAGGAGGGCTACAGGGATGCAAGTGATCCTCGATTTTCCATCTCATTCTTGGGACTAGAAAAGGTGTGCTCAGTCCACAGCACACATCTTGTGTCCTGCAATCCTAACCTTGCCATACCATCAACTCAGAATACTTTACATTTATTTCTACTTCCTGGCAGATCGTTGTGGATGGAGTGAGGTACATTCGTGGATGCTCCTTCCACCACGGGTTTGCTCCTGCTATCGGCATATTTGACACTGATGGAGTAATCGTGGAAGATAATGTAATACATCATACAGTGGGTGAAGGTGAGCATTTGTAAACAACATTTTGAGTTTATGTGCAACGTGAGAATTTTATATTCCACTCATAAAGTTGGGGTTAGGGTCTTATTGTGGAGGGAAAGAGATCAAAAAGTCCACAATCTTTGCTTCAGTATTATGCATGCAGCCCCTTTACGTTTCTCGAAGGCTCATGGAGACACTTGCACATGTAACACATGCAGGGTACAGACAATAATACAGTGGAAACGTCAATACGATATTTGGGAGTTGAACCTTCATATGAAGCACATCGCTGCTGCTTTGCAACTTTGTTTTGGAGGGCAGCTGTGCAGTTGATGACATGCCCCCCCCCCCTCTTGTTTCGGGTAACAATTTGGAATCGATGGAGGTTGCTGGTGATAACTCTGCACCGACTCTTCATGAAAGGTTGTTAGATCATTTAACGTCCATGAGTTCATGTTGGCAAACTGGACAGCTTGATTTAAACAGGAATCCAAACGCTCAGACCACCTCGACGTTAATCTATCCCTTGATACCCCACAAAATAGATATCTGCATTGTCTACGGGTTACATGATCGCTTTACGGTTTAACTCGAATGGCGAATAATTTTCGATTTTCCACAAACATGCCGAGGCGATGCATCCTTGTTGGTTGGAGGAATACAAACCAAGATGGTTTGATGCCAACACCAATGACCGAAAGACCCTAAGTTTACCAAAAAATTAGATGAGGTTTGTCCGAAATACCCGATTGTGGATCGAGCCTCCAAACTGTTTGGCTTTGTGCTCAGAACATTTTACAGAGCACTGTTATGAAACAAAAGAGTTGGCTTGATCTTGTGGTTATCCACCACAATTGAGAAAGGATGTCATCCTCATTATTAAGTGGAAGAAACAGCTGTTGCTCAAAACTGTAACACCATCTCTACCCAGCTACCAGCACATGTACATGGGCAACAACCCCCCTACAATCCCCCCATGATCCGCCATCAAGCATTACCCCCACAATACCCGCTGCCACCCCACACTCCACCTCCCCCTTGGCACCAATTTCCCCTCCACTGGGGCAGGACATCAACACAGCACGACAGCATGGACATGGATATGATGGTGGGACATGACACAGTACGACCACTGACACAAATGGCGTCCCGGGAAAGTATTAAATGGGACGATCAAATAACATACGGAACACCTGGTCAGCCTGTGATGGTGGAACAAGTCATTTTCACCCATTTTGTCGGTTGTCAGAGTGTGCCTGAGCGGTGGCTGTGCTGTTTCCATGCTGCGTCATGTCCGTGCTGTTCTGTGTTGTGTCCACGCCATGATGTGATGTCTGTACTGTGCCGTGTTGTGTCCGTGCTGTTGTGTCCACACCGTGTCATGTCCGTGCCGTGTCCTTGCTGTGTCCTGAACATATGCATGCCATGCTGTGTTTCTGCTGGAGTAATATAACTGATTTATGAATGGTTACAAATCCCTCATAAACTGTCAATCGAACGAATAGAAACCTACCAATCTGTCGTGAACATGTGACCAGCGATTTCATGTTCACCAACACCTCCATTCTCACCATCTTCGTCTGTATCACTCGCATAAGGCTCGAAACGACATGGCTCGATAATTCCCCCAAAAGCGTTCCCATCACTAGTTTTGTCTCCAATAGTTTCTTCAAAATCCCACCGATCACTTTCAAGATACTGAGAACCTTCAGAGTTTATAATGATGGTGGAATCAGTATCGGAATCCGAGCTCGAAGTTTAATACACTGTTTCTCGATGTAAACCACCATTTGGTTCAAGGTGGGTTCTGATTGTGACGTCACTGGCAAACATCGAAAATTGACACTGCAATTGGCAAAACAATTTCAATTTTTTTTTTCTCCCTTCAAATTAGACCGTGATTATGACTTTGAATGGTTTTCATTAATAAAAATAAATTTGTGTTTGGATTTCCCTTTAAGTAAATCCGAAAGATGGCTCACTTCGTAATACAACTGCTAATTATCTGTGAATCATCAATCAAACATAGTTTGCCTGAGAATCAAACCCGGGCGAGATGGCTCAAAGGTCCCATAGCTCTGCGCCACCCCGTGAGGACAACATTTTGATGGTAACATAGAACAGCCCAGCACAGGATTCACTATTTAAAACCAACATTGTGGTGATTAACGACTCATCAAAAAGTATACTTGAGACTGAAGCGAGCCAAAAAATATTGTTACGGTTCTGCGAACCCGGCACTCCCCCAAGGCAATGGCACACAACATGTCGCGGTCCAGGGATAGTTATTTCATTAGTATTCGTTTTCGATAACCCTTCTCTTATGTGTAGTGGGTTTATGAGAGAATATGCATTGCATGGGCTTTAGGCAGGTCTTTATTCCTATTCTTTACACGATTTTGCTTTGCACACACGAGCTCTCGATCACGCAAACATGCAGACCATAGCAACAGGCAAGCCATTTGCATACACATGCCAAAACCCCTTTGAATTGCATGCCATTACACCTCAGACTTCACCAGACTCGAATCCCAACATTGCAGCATTTCTTAAACCTCCTTTATAAAAATCACCATACCATCGGACCACAACCCTAGCTCGTTTACCTCTGCCATTAACAGACACAATGAAAGATTAACTCCCTCCATCATGAATCACCACACTACACCACCACTGTCATCGCTCAACCACCATCACCACCGACATTAACCACTGCCCTCTGGACTGGCAGGAGGTAGGGGACCCCGACGCACCATAGTACATACTCGGATCGGGATGCTCTGGCATGTAACTTGAGGCGCAAATGTGCACTTGGCTCTGTTCGACGTTGTGTAGATAGCCCCAACGTTCCGCTCAATTACGGCCTGCATTGCATCTTTCCCCTCGTTTCCCCATTGCTTCCCCTCGTGGCAAACCTCAAACCCCGGGCTGTAACAATATAGTGGGTGTGATTATTTTTTTCATAATGATTGGAAATTTTGAATTGTAATGGAAAGTGTGTTAGAAATTGACAATGATTGTGTTCCACTCTCCTGGGAACTTCACTGATTATCCCATTTTTTAAATTAAATTCACCATATGGTACTGTGTGTGCAGGGGTGCGGGTGGAGTTTGCCAGCACAAAGCTTCTGCGGAATCTGGTGACCCTCACCATTTGGCCAGGGTCCTTTCAAGATCGAGAGGAAATTGACAGCTATAATCTCTGGCCTGCCTCGATACAGGTTTTTCCCAAATTCATTTTGATTTTCTTTGTGCCAGAGAGTGTAAATATGCACAGGCATGAGGTTTGTCACAGTTAAAGTTTGATTGCTATTTTCACACGACATCGTTTACAAAGCCGCGCTCAGTAGAGGAAGGAGAGTTGGCTGAACAAAGCTGTTAAACCAGATTTGAAATGTTTGCAGTTTTGGAAGTCATGCAATGATGGCAGACAACATTATTATTCTTATATTACTAAAAGTAGAAGTGTCTGTCCGTGTGTCCATCACACTTTATTTAAAAGTGTTCCTGCTGTCGTAGAATAACAAAAATGTTTCCATTGGAAAGCAAATAATCAATTTACTCGGAGTAAAAATTTGTGTCTGATTAATCATAAAAATGCTTATTGAAGCATTAGAAAAATCTATAATGGTGCTCAGAATGAGCATACAAACAACAACAATAACTACAGCCATGACGTCATCAGCAACAACAACAACCACAACTATGTGTTTTAAAACATCCTTTTTCATGCGTTTCACTTAATTTTACAACCTCATTGAGATTCACAGATATATATGACCGTTTTTACAGCCATTTTTCCCTGCTGTGCAGGGGTTTGGCTTTTTCTTGATGCAATGTTTTATGGCCGGATGCCCTTCCTGACACCAACCCTGGTCGCCTCTTATGACACACAGTGATATGGTACACCTATTCTAACCGGGGCATACACCGGGACCAGTACACTGGCACTCATTTCGCCGACCTCGGAAGGATGACAGGCTGAGTCAACCCCCTGGTGTTAATTCAGCAGCCAACGGGGCTTGAACTCAGGACCCTTGGATCCCAAGCCGCCACCCTAACCACTAAGCCAACACCAGGCTTAGATTCACAGATAGCATAGGCAATATCTTTTGCGAAGTGCAACAAGCTGTCTTTTGATTAAACCCATCAGCGAAGTGATGGGTAGGCACGTCTCGTAATTCCATGAATAATAAAAAATATCGCTTTATTGTTAAAATGCAAAGTTTTCTGTTGAGTAATACTCCTCGTACTGCGTACACGTTTGGTCACTAATTGGCTCAAAAGACCTTTAAACCAAAATGCCAGTATCTTTTTAGCCCCTGATCAGGTGTTGGCTCTGCTGGGTGCTGATATTTTGGGTCCTGTCTATCCGTCCGCCTGTCCGTGTGTCTGTCTGGAACCTCTACTTGAAAAGGACTGGACACATTCCTTCCATATTTGGCATGTGCGCAATAACATCTGGGCACGAGTCACATTAAATTATTTTGGGATTGGAACCAATTTGGAATTTTGGGAGAGAATAGTACAGGTTTGTATCCAAGTTTTGGGAATCATTATTTATTTATCCACACTTTACCATCTCCACTACTTCCACATTAATTTATTTAAATGTAAGATCTGCATGTCCAATTTTAAGGTGTGCTTGGGGTCTGTGTTCTTGATGAGGACAATTTTTTTTTTAAAGGTGATCTAAGACTTTTGAAAAGCTTGTATGTATATCACGTCTAGGACAAGGCATCAGTATTGCTTCACATGAATCACAAAGACTTTAGCAGACACTGGACAAATCAACATAGTATCTGAAATGTTAGACATTTACTCATATGGAATCTTACAGATCTGAAGAGCAAACAGCCCAAACCAAACAACCTTCCTTACGTAGGAATGTCCAAACCTTTCTCCAGGTAAATGAGGCCTTCAACGTTGTGCTACAAGGGAACATCGTGGCTGGATTTGAGCGCATTGGATTCCGAATTGACGGGGAGCCTTGTTCAGGTATTCTTTTGTTTTCTTTCATCCCAACAACCAACTAACTAATGCATGCCATTGATCAAATTATGTTAACTACAATTAGAACACTTAATAATTGTGTGACTATTCTAGGATTTAGGTGATTGCATCATGGCATTAATGTTAAAAGGTTTGGTTGAGATCGACTCCCAGCATGTTCCGGCAGTACCTGCCAAGGACTAAGATGTTTCTCTTTGTTCCTACAAAGGACTTAAAGCTTTGTGGAATTTCCAGAGGGTGCCATTTTCCTTCGTAACCCAGAGGAAAGAAAGGTGCCAAAAATAATAAAACAAAACGTTAATTAGACAAAATGTTGTAAATTATAGACTTTAAGAACAGAAAGTTTAATGTCATGTTGGCATTTCATGACATCTTTAAGTTGAAGGTTTAGTTCTGTGAGAATTAATTGCACTCTGCATGACACACAAGGATCCCGCAGTGTGGAAAATAGTATGAATGTCTCAAATCCATATGACAACTCTACATCTGGGATCTTTTCCTTGTGCCATTGCTTTAATCATTAGCCGTACCTGCAACTCAGACTGAGATTTTTGTTTTTTCCTTTGTACGAGGTTCTGGCCACATCCCGATAAGCATTTTACACATCGAGACTGCACGGCCATTCTTTGTGGCATGCAGGCAAAGGAAGCACAGAATTGGCCTGGAGAGAAAACGAAGCACATGGGGGACTGTATGGCGTGTACATGAACGGAGACGGTTTGCCTGGCTGCTCATTGGTCCGAGAGTTCTTGTTGTGGCGATGTTGGGATTACGGCATTTACCTGCAGGTTGGCCTGCAGCTGTCATATTCAAAATCATTTTATCTATACATTTTATCTATACATTTTACAGCATATGATGCAAGACTGGTTATATTTTCTCAATGCATTTATTTTTGCAATGGATGAGAACCACAGAGTTGCTCACTCACATGGTTTGGAAAACAGTGTTGGGAGATGGGTGGGCGGGAGTGGGTGTTAAGCATAATGCTTCCAGTCGAATGCCATTACAAATCCAAATGCATTGGAACCATACTCTGTGCAGAGCGTTGGTGCTGCCTAAGCAGTCTACAATCCTGGACGGGTCGTCACTCCAACACAGGATACCAACAAGCTGGTACTCATTTTGCCAACCTCGGAAGGATGACAGGCTAAGTCAAACCCACCTGATATTAATTCAACGGAAAAGCGGGATTTGAACTCGGGACCCAAGGATCTCAAGCCCACCAGCCTAACAATTAAACCAACATCAGGCATAATGTCATTACAGCACTTTAAAATAACAGTCATCCGAACTTGCAATGTCTCCAACTAAAATCGATTTGGTTGAATGGACTTCTTGTTCCTGATAATGTGATCAAGAGATTTCTCATTTTAAAATTCAGATTTTATTTATTTAAGTTCAGCTGACATGGAAAGAGGACCCGATGTGACCCACACTTTATTTGAAAGCTACGATACAGGCAAATGGAGTTGTGCTGACCCTGAAAGCGGAGGATTACCGCACATTTATATGTGTGTTTCAGGAGATCACTCGCATCGATTTTTCGTTATTTCTATTTTCCTTGGAAAACCTGCCCTGCATCTTCTATATATATATATATATATATATATATATATATATATATATATATATATATATATATATATATATATATATATATATATATATATATATATATATATATATATAGTAGTAGTGTATGTTTGTTTGTTTGTCCTCTTATAACTCGAGAACTACACACCCCAGAGCAAAACTAAAGGCATATTCGGAATCAGTACATCTCAGCGGTACGACATCACACCTTAGGTGTTTAAAAAAACCGAAAAAGAATCGTCAATTTTTTTTGGCCGTTACAATTTTTCTGCCACAATTGATTGATTTTCCGCGTTGTGACTTTTTTATTCACAACCTGATCAAAATAAGACAAAGACAGACCGGTGGATGGACAGACCGGTGAACGTTTACAAAGTTTCTTATCAAAATTTGACTTTCTGATTTTAGATGACCCGAAAAAGGAAGAGCTCCGTTGGTCCCAAGGCAGCTGCAGCTAAGCGAAAACACACGAAGAGACAACAGGAGACTGAAGAGGAGCAAGATGCCAGGCTAAATGAACAGGCACAGCGGCAACAGCAGCAGCGACAAAATGAGACTGAAGAGGAGCGATCAGCCAGGCTCAATGAACAGGTTCATCGGCAACAACAGCGGCGATCAAATTAGACTGAGGAAGAGTGATGCAAGATTTGAGGCAATGCATCACCGCACTGCAGAAGCACGAGCACTGGCTCGGGCACAAGAGCACAACAATGCCAACAGGGTGGCATTCACGTATATCCCGGCTGACCCAACAACTCATGCAGACATCGGCCGAATGGACCAAGTCTGCACCCACTGCTCTGCTTACAAGTTCAAGGGAGAGACCAAGAGTGTGCTGCAGCGATGGCAAGGTCATCCTTGAGCCCTCTCCTGCCCTTCCTCTCTTGCTGAAGGAACTTCTCTCAGGCGAACGTCCCCTCAGCAAGCACTTCCTTGACAACATTCAGATGTATAATGGCAGCTTTGCGATGACGAGCTTCGAGCACAAGGAAGCTAAAGAGCAGGACTGGAACCCGAGCTTCCGGATCCAAGGTCAAGTGTTCCACCGCATTGGCAGCTTGCTCCCGCCTGTAGAGGGCCAGCCAAAGTTCCTACTGGTCTACTTCCTGGACTCGCACGACAAGGAGCTGGCTGCCAGGAACCACAGCGGCCTCAAACCACACATCCTTGAGATGTTCACAAAGTGGTTTCATGAGAATAACCATCTGGTCTGTGAGCTCAAGACTGCAAGAGATGTACTTGCCGAAGGAGGCAACTCTGAAGAGCATCAGATCATCATCAGAGAGAGCAAGCGACATCAAGGGGAGCACACACGCCACTACAATGCCCAGTCTGCACCAGAAGTCGCCATCCTAATGGACAATGAGCCAACAGAACCCAGAGACATTGTCCTCAGACTTCGTGATGGGGCACTTAAAAGGATCAGTGAGCTGCATGTATCTTATGATGCACTCCAGTATCCCATCGTGTTCCCATATGGAACAGATGGCTACAGCATCCATCTGGTGGCCAGGACTGCTACTGGACAGGATGGACGAAAACTCACACAGCTGCAGTACTACCACATCATGGTGAGAGAGGGCAACCACAGACTGCAGATGCGACGACTCTTTCAGCAGTTTCTGGTCAATGTCTACTGCAAGATCGAGACAGAGCGACTGGGCTTTATACGCCGGGAGCAAAATAACTTGCTTGCTGATAACTACGACAACCTCTGTGACAGCCTCATGAGCACTGATGACAAACGCTGACAACGACAAATAAATGTGAAATATGTCCAAATTAAATGTGATATATATAAATGTGATATATAAAAATATATATATATATATATTAAGCACCACAATTTACCCCTTTCTTATTCCTATTTTTTTCTCTGGGCAACGTCGGTACTCCAGCTCATGTAATATATAGGGGAAACCATTCCCATTCTAACCTTCTATATAAGCTATTATATGGGATGCAGTTAAGAGGAAATTGTTTTGCAGTCTCACAGCGATAATTCTCATCAACACTAACAGCAGGGTGGAGGGAGAAAGTAGTCGGAGACAGACAAACAAGGGATGCAGGTAACGATGAGGGGTAAGGGAAAACGCGAAGGGTGGACAATATGGATGCATAAACAAAGTTGTGTTTGACCAGTTTGTCATTTTGTCAAGTACTGAGGAGAGAGAAGAGGAGGCTGCCTGTCTGTCAGAAGGATGGGGATGTCACGGCAGAGAGTGGAGTCATCAGCAAAGAGATAAGGAGGATTTTCCAGAGAGTCATTGAGATCATTGATGAAAACCAGAAAAAGAACAGGACCCAGAACGCTGCCTTGAGGAACTCCAGCCTGGACAGTGAGAGGTGATGAAAGGGTTCTGTTGAGAGCCACACATTGTCTACGAGAGGGGAGGAAGTCAGTAATCTCAGAGTGGAGTTGGCCTTGGATTCCAAAGGCAGACAGTTTTGAGAGCAAGGCAGGATACCAGACTGTATGAAAAGCTTGAGATATGTCCAGAGAGACGGCCCTGATCTCATGTCTGATATTGTGAGTAGAAGCAGCATGTCCAAGGTAGAGTGACCAGGTCTGAATCCGAATTGATTATCTGAGAGATGAGGCTGTTGCAGAAATGGAATGATTTTATGTCAACTGTGATGATGGATTCCATGACCTTGTTGATGATTGGAAGTACAGTAAGCTAAATGGGCTGTAGTTAAGGGGATCTGTTTTTACACCTTTTTTACATAATGCTGTGACGTTGGGTGATTTCCAATTTCCCAGATGGTTAAAGGAGACCAGTGAAAAAAAAAAAACATAAAAAACCCCCACAAAGACGTGAAGCGCAAATGTAGAAGCAGGTCACACATTATGACCCACAAATATGTGGGGTCCGTGAACAGCAAATTCGTGATAGCAGGGTCCGACAGTATGTCTTTGCGTAAAATAAATTTCACGCAAGTATTTAACACCAATTTAACTGTACATCTTTGCTTAAAATGTTTTAAAAAAAGATTCCTCTTCGAGAGTTTATTTTCATTGCTTAATTTTTTTACTTTAAACAAAGTTTTGAGACATAAACTTGTATAAAAGGCCATAAAAAAATGATGGGTTGGAATTATTTCATTGAAAATATTCAAGGACACTGGAAAATATAATGTTTCATAGCGAGAAGCATTATTTTATAACACTACATGTATAAATGTTACCCTTTTTTTCTTTATCTTCTGGGACCTTTCATTTTGACGGTACAGCCTCGTGACCATGCCAAAGTCTGAAGCCTCGGCCTAGTGTCAGGCGTGCTTATAGCTTCTTTATATATTAGATGTGTGATAGCTCTGTGTGAAAATGAACACTCGTTTTACTCTGCACGTGTTGCACATCATGTGCAGCGAATTTCACCTCCCTACACCTTGTATTTAATGTTATTTAAGAAAACGCTTCTGTACACTGCCGTTGATGCTGAGTTGCCAGTCACCGTCTTTATTTCCAATAGAATAGACGTACTTGCTTTTTTAATGAAAAATGTTTTTTGATTTTTTTTAATCCTGAAAAATTGATCGAAGTGAACATACAGTCTTGTTAAAAGATTGGCCTTTAATACCTTACTAAATCATCATTATGAAAGGGGACAGACAAATACATGAACACACACACGCACAAATACACACTGTGTTTTATATTGGTAGATACTGAAAATGTTGATGTTAAACCCAAATGTTATGCCTGAAATAGAGCCTCTTGAATTTCCTGGTACTCCATATGATAATCTTACAACTTTTCCAGCATGTGATCAAGTTGATGCCTGGTGTTGGCTTAATGGTTAGGGTGTTGGGTTTGGGATCTGAGTGTTCCGCGTTCAAATCTCACTTTAACATTGAATTAATTCCAGGTGAGGTTGGCAAAATGAGTGCCAGCTTGCTGGGATGATTGAGCCATTTGAATATCCTATGTCAGAGTAGCAAATTGTCCAGGATTATACCCAACACCCCAGGATACTGCTTTGGCAGCACCAACACTGTACAGAGTATGGTCTGGATGGATGGATGGATTGATTCGGATTAAACATTGGGGTTTAAAAAAGTTTAATTTTTTTTTTACAAAATAAGTGTAAGTATGGAAGCAATTGATTGTATACTGTATATGATTTGGATGATAACATTATCATCTCAAACTCCACTAAAAAGGAAGGAAGACTACTTCCAGGTAAATGCTATAACCAGAACAGAATGGAACCCAAATGGGACAAAAAGCTTTGAAACAAATAATCAACAAACTAACTTGAATCGTGCAGATAGATCTTTGTTTTACAAACCTACATTCAAGAAGGCTGCGAATACCACAAATGCCACACTCTTAATGAAACGGAAAACCAAGAAGGAATCCGAAGAAGCAAAGAGTAAAGATGGAGTCATCAGGGGGAACCTGGATAGGATTCAGGTTTCAGCCACTACTCCAATACCCTCAAAAACCCATCAAGGCACAGCCAAGTGAGCCTTACAGAAAAATTTCTGCAAGAATTGACTTCTTCTTAGAGAGATAGATAACGAAAAGAAAGGAACAGAGTAAAAGGGATGAAAGAGAAGAAAAAAAAAACAAGAATTAGAATGAATAAAGAGGATTATGAAAAAAAAAATTCGAAACAAGTGTAAAAGGAACAAAGATATCAGGAAGAACCTGGACAAATAGATTTCAGCAGTTACTCCTTTTAGTCCAGGAGCAAGGACCTGAAAAAAAATGAAATCGTTCAACACCCCCTACAGAAAAGGTTTGACTTGACAGAGTGGTAGAATCGACCCTATAGAACACCTCCAGGTAGTATGTAGTTTCAAATTTTGGTATCATTAAAATTCTACGGGCCATTATACATACCAAGGGTACTTACCAAGAGGATCACTGTGGGCTAGCAAAATGTACGGGAGGGGTAATGTAAACGTGAATATCTTTGTCTAGACTCAACCAATTTTCAATATTGAGGTATCAAACAGCTGATTAACATTGCCACAGGTATCAGGATGCCCCCAGATGCTGCTACATGCATGGTTAACTCCTTCCAGATCGGCGCAGCTCAAATGACAACATTTGTTGAACAGAGACTGAATACCAATGAAGTGACATTTTGGGATTCCCTGCCAAACCTGAAGATCAAAACATTTGCCACACTAAGCAAGAAGAAAACAGTGAAGCTAACCGATGAGAAAGTTATCACTCTTAGTGCTGACCGTGAACTCTTTGGCCGCCGTCTCATCACAGGAAAGTCAAGGGACATCAATCTGAGAGAACTCCTCAGCTACGAGTTATCAACAGTGCCATTATCCCTGGCCCATCACGATGGCAGCTTGAGGAAGACCAACAAGAGCGTACTCATTGCTGAGTTAGAGAAGATGGTAGATTTCCATCCAAAACTGCCACAAGTCACAACCAGCCAGATGTCTACGGCCCACATCGTCGATGCAATGGCGCTGGTACAGATGACAAAGTCCGCTGGTGCTGCAAATTTCGGTGAAATGGCATTCAAGTATTACAGCCTGGTTACTGCCCCTCTATGTCGGAATGGTTGTCAGCGGGTTGATGTTGTCTTCCACCGGTACTCCAGCCTCTCAATCAAAGCTGGGGAGCGACAGAAATGAGGAACATCTGCAGCCTTAGAGGTGACAATCCAAGGGCCAGCCACTCCTATTCCAAAGCAGTGGATCAAATACATTGGAAATGTAGAAAACAAAGTCAACTTGTGTGTCTTCTTGGCAGACACATGGTGCCACATGGGGGTAGACACTCTGCTTGATGGTCAACACCGAGTCATCGGTGGTGGTTTCAAGAACCCGCAGAAAGTCTGTGCGAGTCATCAGAGGGCACTGCGAAGAACTGGTTCCCCTCAAGTCAGATCATGAAGAGGCAGACACACGAATATTGCTACATGCAAAACATGCCTCATTATCACAACAGGATTGTGATTCAATCACCTGACACAGATGTGGCTGTCCTCTGCACCACACACTGCAGAAAACTCCAGTGTCGGGAGCTGTGGTTTCGGACTGGAATCAAGGATAAAGCGAGGTATATTCCTATCCACAGCTTGGCACACAAACTAGAACCTGAGCCGTGTAATGCTTTACTCGGCTTTCACGCACTCACTGGGTGCGATTCAAACAGTGCACTCTCAGGACTCGGCAAGAAAAATGGTTTCAATGTCTTACTTGACAGTAAAGAGCATCAGATCAGTCTGGGACAGCGTGGAGAAGAACCCGAGCTCAGCAACAGCACTTCAGAAGCACGCGAAGGCTTCATATGTGCAATGTACTCAACAACCAAGGGGGCTGGGAGGAAAGTGAACAATGTGAGATACTGGCAGTTCTGTCAAAAGGGACAAAGAAATGAAAATCTCCCCCCCGACATTCGACAGCTTACAGCAACATATGAAGCGAGGAAATTACCAGGCCTATGTATGGAAGAGAGCATTGGAGCCTACACAGAGCCTTCCACCAGCCGCTGGACATGGCTGGAAAATTCAGGATGGTGCCCTGCAGCCGGTGCTCACGACCAAAGATCCAGAACCACGGGGTCTTCCGGAGCTGACCGTCTGTCACTGAAAGAAGTCTCTATGTCGCCGAGCCGACTGCACATGCAGAACCAACCACATGCCATGCACAGAAGCATGTGCATGTTTGGCCGAAGAAACTTGTGAAAATCCAAGAACAATCTTTGAATCCAGTGGTGAAGAAGACGCTGACTAAAAGTTACAACAGATGACATCTTCATGCTTCCATGGCGAATGTGATTCCTTGTTGCCAGACACAAATATTACAAACCGCTCTGACGAATGTGCTTCTGTGTTGTCATGCACAGCTCCCAGTGTCGACCATGATAACTACTATCATCCACTATGATGAATGAGAAGCTTCCGTGTTGCTATACACTAGTGAAAGACGAACGCTAAAAATAACAGTTGCAGTTTTCTTTATGCGTGCCTCTGTATGTATATGAATTTCTGCAGAACAAAACTTTCTTAAGCGTTTGATTTCCAAAATGGATACATCCCGGTAGTAATTGAGAAACACCGTTCACCTTCATATGAGAACACAATTTAAAATGTCAGAAAGTTTGAATTAGTGTGATATTTTAGCTTTGGTGATGCCATGGCAAAGGCCATTTTCAAATAACTGTACATACTCTGATAGAGAATTATAATACGAAGCCAATGATACCTCAATTGAGTTGTTAAGCCACACCATAACGTTGTGGGAAAGAGTCGTGGAAGCTCGGTTGAGAGGAGAGGTGACGATCTGTGAGCAGCAATATGGGTTTATGCCAGGAAAGAGCACCAATGATGCGATGTTTGCTTTGAGAATGTTGATGGAGAAGTGTAGGGAAGGCCAGAAAGAGTTACATTGTGTGTTTGTGGATTTAGAGAAAGCTTATGATAGGGTGCCAAGAGAGGAGTTGTGGCATTGTATGAGGAAGTCGGGAGTGTTGGAGAAGTATGTGAGGATCGTGCAGGATATGTATGAGGACAGTGTGACAGCGGTGAGGTGTGCGGTAGGAATGACGGACCGGTTTAAGGTAAAAGTGGGATTGCACCAAGGATCGACTCTGAGCCCTTTCCTGTTTGCAATGGTGATGGACAGGTTGACGGACGAGATCAGACTGGAGTCTCCATGGACTATGATGTTCGCGGATGACATCATGACCTGTGGGGAGAGTAGGGAGCAGGCTGAGGCGAGCCTTGAGAGGTGGAGGTACGCACTGGAGAGAAGGGGAATGATAGTCAGTCGGAGTAAGACAGAGTACATGTGTGTACATGAGAGGGAGGGTGGTGGTATGGTGCGGTTGCAAGGAGTTGAGGTGGGGAAGGAGGATGGGTTTAAATACTTGGGATCAACTGTCCAAAGTAACTGAGAGTGTGGGAGAGAAGTGACAAAGAGAGTGCAGGCAGGATGGAGTGGTTGGAGAAGAGTTGCAGGAGTGATTTGTGACAGAAGGGTAGCTGCAAGAGTGAAGGGGAAAGTATACAAGACGGTAGTGAGACCAGCTATGTTGTATGGTTTGGAGGCGGTGGCACTAACAAAAAAGACAGGAAGCGGAGCTGGAGGTGGCAGAGTTAAAGATGCTGCGATTCTCGTTGGGAGTGACGAGGATGGACAGGATAAGAAATGAGTATATTCGAGGGACCACGTAGGTAGGACGGTTTGGAGACAAATTGAGAGAGGCAAGATTGAGATGGTTTGGACATGTGCACAGGAGGGAAGCGGAGTATATCGGGAGAAGGATGCTGAAGATGGAGCCGCCAGGCAGGAGGAGAAGAGGAAGGCCAAAGAAGAGGTTCATGGATACGGTGAGGGTGGACATGCGGGTGGTTGGAGTGTCAATGGAAGATGTGTAGGATAGAGCAAAATGGAGACGGTTGATCCGCTGTGGCGACCCCTAACGGGAGCAGCCGAAAGAAGAAGAAGAAGAAGAAGAAGAATGATACCTGAATATTGAAAATTCGTTGAGTCTAGACAAAGATATTCACGGTTACGTTACCCTCCCCCTAAATTTTGCTAGCCCACAGTGACCCTCTTGGTACGTACCCTTGGTTGTATAATGGCTTGTTGAATTTTAATGATACCACAATTTGAAACCACATGCAACCTGGAAGTGTTCTATAGGGTCTATTCTACCACCCTGTCAAGCCAAACCTTTTCTCTAGGGGGTGTTGAACGAATTTCCTTATTTGGCTGCATATGAGAAATGGCTGCTGGACTATTTGGCTCAAACACAGCAACATGTATGTATGTATGTGCAAGCTACCAGAGGACTTTAAATGATTTCTTCTGGAAAATGTTTGATAGTGTTCATTTGTATGTTGGAACTCAAGAAATTGAAGTGGTTGATAATTATTTGTCTGCTACATCTGAAATGATGAAATTTACACTTTATTCGTTTCATGATAGAATGTGTAAGGGGGCTGTCAAAGGTTTTATTTCTGATATGTCAATGGGAACAAATGTAGATCCCGGTTATTGCCAAAACGAAGGGAATGTATAACAATGATGCTAAAACAGAAAAATAGTTTTACCGTAGTACTTCCCCTTAAAGGTGTATTTGGATTTTGTGATTATGATCAAGTTCTGTATGGACTTCAGATTGGATTCCAACTTCAAAGGAATGATCATGAAAATAGACTGCTTTTTGCTGTTGCTAATACAGGGCGGGGCAGAGAAACGGGTGATTTTAAAAACGATGTAATTAAATAAACATTTTGTATTTGCCAAATTACAAATATTCCACCTTAAAGTACATCGCATGCCATTTATTTCTTGAAGATCTCATCCTCGAGGTGACCTCCAGCTCTGCACAGGCATTCCTTTAGTCTTCCAGACATGTTTCCCATGATGCGGCGCAGCATCTCCAAAGAAATTCCGGCAAATTTTTGACGAAGTCTTTCTTTCAACTCTTCAATATCGTGTGTGTGATGAGCATACACTTTGCTTTTTGAGTTCTAAAAAAAAAAAAGAAAGTCACATGCTGACAGGTCTGGGGACCTTGGAGGCCAAGTAATGTCACTATTCCTGCAGCACTTCCCAGAATAAATTTGTTATTGATGAAACGAGTTGGTATATTAGTTAACATACTCCTAATCTTAAAACAGAAGAGATGTTGACAACAATACTTAACTCAAAGAAACCTCTCAGCATAATATACCTAAAAAGACAGTGTCAGCATGCGAGACAAAACCAACCTACCTACACATGGAATTTGGGAATTCCTGAAGGAAAGCCATGATAATTGTGGCTTTTTTTTTTTTTTAAGAAAAGAGATAGAGATACTTGGACTGATAAGAATAATGCATTGAGTGATAATGCCAAGGTGAAACAACTTCGAGTTTCTCTTGAAGGAATATTTTGTCCACAAGACAGATTGGAAATTGATTGGGATAACAACGATTATGCCGAAGCTTCCAAGTCCTATCAAAAGGTGTGTGGAAGCAATGGTAATAAATAACCCATTTTGGAAATAGTTGTGTTTAAAATCCTGTATTCAATCTATGCGATTGACTTGAGTGCCCAAAAGGAAACCATAAAGTCTTACAGAGTGGATACTTCTTGATATATTGGCAGAGGGGATCGTGAAGAAAGTTCCTTTTACATCCTTACATGTTGCTACCCGCAGGTACCAGGCAGTGTGATGTTGTCCAATGTAAGTCTGATAGACAACGGTATGGCCATAATGACCATTGTGTATGGTCCACCAGCCATTTCACATCACCACTCCAGCAAGGAGGTCAGCATTCGGGTAAGTTTGTTCAATTCTGTGTTTGTTACTTGGCGAAAACTTTTTTCGCCAAGTCTGTTGATCTGTAGCGTTTGTCTGTCTGTCTGTCTGTTTGTCTGTCACACGATTTTTGGCCACAGTTTTCAAGCAATCGTTCTGAATTATTTTATTTTGTGCGTAGTTGACCGGTCAAGGACTGCATGCTTAATTTTGGTGAAGATCTAAATCAGGATCTGGATCTGAGAATTTTAAAAATGATTCTTCACTATTGAGAGAAAGGGCCAAAAACGAGAAATAGCACAACATCTCAAAAAGTTATGGATGGATTCACACAAAACTTGGTGGACAGATTGGGAGTGCCCCGAGGAAGAATTAGTTCAATTTTGGTGAAGATCCAAATCCAGATCTGGGTACGAGATTTATTCAATTTTTAACCGATTCTTCACCAGAGAGATGGGGCTAAAAACGATATTGCATGATATCTCAAAAAGTTGTGGACAGATTCGGATGAAACTTGGTGAATGGGTTGGTTAGGTAACAAGAACAAGCCGATTTGATTTTGTTTCAGATCCAGATTCAAATCCGGCCTATCAGTGGGAGACAAAATGTCAACTGTTCAACCTGGCGGAGGTATGTGCGAAACCGAGTGCCATTCCGTTTCGCCAAGTTGTCGTTCTTTGAGTGATTTTTCATTTGTTTGTTTGTTGTTTCCTTATTCATTTTGGATGGTTATCAAATAAACTGTGGTTTGTTTCTCATCTCATCCTCGATTTCCTGCAATGTTATACTGCTGAGCAATTGGTACACAAGGAAATACAAATGTATTTTTATTTTATTTTAAGTAATACTGTTTATCTGAAAAACACCCATGATATCTGTATAGTATTACATCCCTCCTATTGTTTTGCTTTTTAGGATCCTTCTCCTTATGATCTTTGCTTGCTTCAAAAATGTAGTCACCTGCGCCACTGAAGGTGGATGGAGGTTATGTTGTCACCCCTGGCTGTCTGTCTGTTTGTTTGTTTGTAAACAAAATATCTCAAAAAGTTGTCCGATTTGGATGAAATTTGTTGGAGAGATTGCATATGTGACACAAACGAAATTATCAGATTTTGGTGAACATCCGAATCCAGATCTGAATCCGATAATTTTTTTGAATGATTTTTCACACATTAAGTGATGAGACTAAAATTACATAAATCAGCATATCTCAAAAAGTTGTGAACGGATTCGGATGAAACTTTGTGGGCAGGTTGGATGTGTAACAAGGAAGAATTGTTTCAATTTTGGTGAAGATCTGGATCCGGATTCATATCCGAAAAAAAATTTAAGTGGTTTTTCACCATTGAGTGAAAGAGCTAAAATGACAAATCGCATGCTGTCTTAAAAAGTTGTGCACAGACAAAACTTTGTGGATGAGTTGGTTCGATGAGAAAAACAAGCCGATTAGATTTTAGTTCATGTCCGAATACAGATCCGGCCTATCAGTGGGATACATAATGTAAACTAATCAGCTTGGCGGAGGGTTGCGCTCTACCAAGTGTCCTTCTAATTACAATGGTTTTACACCAGACATTTTTGTAGAATATAGTGGAGCGCCACAGCAAATCCATTGTGCCTTTTGTGATAAAAGCACAAAATTTGGCACAAATATAGACTAATACAGTATATATGGATCAAATCTGGATATTGTGGCATTGCAGATTTGGCCCCTGACAACCATGGCAGCCATCTTACAAAATGGCTGCCAAGCGATTATGAAAACGATGAGGAACTGCTTCATTCGGAACAAGTACAGTGGCCTGCAAAAGTATTCACCCCCCTCCTAAGTTTTGACATTTTGATGCCACCTGAGTTTATTTCATGATGCTTTCAAATCAAACTTAACATAGAGTCCTCACAAGCTACTCCAAAGTGATAAAGGCCCTGTCACACCTTGACGATTTAGCCAACGTATGCCTGACATATGCAAAATTGGGCTAAAACACCGGCACACGTCGAATACGTTATGGGTAAGTTTTGTATAGGTTAACAACACGATGAAAAACACTGCCATGCGTCGTAGTACGCTGGCTTTCATCGTTGTACTTTGCGGTTGTCCTCAAATTTTAGCATGCTTGAAATTTTACGACGTACTTGCCGTATGACTCGCACGTTCCGCTACGCTGGCCATAAGTTGTAGGCACGTTACGCGATCGTTGACACACATCGAGGCAGTTACTTGTAAGTTACTCATAAGTCGAAACACGTCGACGTAATGATTAGCGTACCCGAAACTTATTTCTAACCTATGAGTAACGTGTTGTAGGCACGTATATGATCGTTGCACACACGTCAAGGCACGTTACTTGTCAGGTCAGGTCAGGTATGGGAGCATGTGCCAGAACAGCACGTCGCTGCGTCCACTTTCCGCCGGTACTCCAGGGGCCTCTGTCTGGCCATCCCCCAGGCAGATGCCAGGCCCATCCCCATCTCCTTGAGATGATGGTCAACCTGTTGCAACCATGAGGCACGTGGTCGACCCACTGGCCTCCTCCACTCATGAGACTCCCTCGCTGAGAGAATCTGGTGAGCAGGATCAGAGTCAGGAAAACGAGCCACATGTCCATACAGCCGCAACTGACGCTCACGGACTATGCAGGTAACAAATCTCATCCGAGTCTCTCAGCAACCGCTCGTTGGACACAAAATCCAACCAGCGATAGCCAAGTATTCTCCGAAGAGACCTGGTAACAAAGGAATTAAGTCTCCGTCTCAGATCCTTGGTCAGAGTCCAAGTCTCACACCCATAGAGCAAGACTGGAAGTACCAAGGACCTGAAGACTCGGACTTTCGTCCTACCGCACAGGTACCGGCAGCGCCACACCCCATGATCCAGTGAATCCATGACTCCCCAGGCCTGACCCAGACATCTATTGACCTCTGACTCGCAGCCAGCAGAGACATGAATATCACTGCCAAGGTAAGTGAATCTCTCCACGACCTCAACATCCTCACCACAAACAGACACAGACAGGACAGCAGCATCCAAGATGTCACCGAAAGCCTGGATCTTAGTTTTGACCCAAGAAACCCGTAATCCCAACGGCTCCGACTCCTCATTCAGCACCTCGAGGGCCCCCAAGAGGATGTCTAAAGTTTCCGCAAAGATGACTGCATCATCTGCAAAGTCAAGGTCCGAGATCTTGACATTCCCAAATGACGCACTGCAACTTGATCTCTCCGCCATCCTCCCTAAAATCCAGTCCATACAAGTGCTGAAAAGTGTGGGGGCAAGTACACATCCCTGACGAACTCCAGTAACAACTGGAAATAAGTCAGAGATGGTACCACCACACTTCACAGCACTCTCAGTACCAGAGTAGAGTTCAGACATCAGATCGATCAGTTTCGGTGGCACCCCACGAAGACCAAGAATCCTCCAGAGGACATCCCGATTCACTGAATCGAACGCTTTACAGAGATCAACATAGGCTGCAAGCAGCCCCTGCCGAAACTCTCGTCTGCGTTCAGTGAGGACACGAAGTGCAAGGATACGGTCAATCGTTGACCTCTTTGGTGTAAAGCCTGACTGCTCTGGACGCTGGTGCTCAAGCAGATGTTGGCGAACCCTATCGAGAATTATCCGAGCAAAGACCTTGCCCGGCACAGAGAGCAGCGTCACACCTCGGTAGTTGTTGCAGTCTTGGCGATCACCCTTCCCTTTCCAGAGAGGGACAACAAGGCCCCTCTTCCAGTCAGTTGGGATGATGCCTGTGTTCCAGGCAGAGCACAAAACTGCATGCAACGACACGAGTGCAGCATTTCCACCAGCCTTGAGAAGTTCGGCATGGATGCCACAGATCCCTGGAGCTTTGCCCCGTTTCAACTGGTTCACCGCAGCCCGTGTTTCCACAAGCGTAGGTGGACCACAGTTGATTCGAGGGTCAGCAACAGGGATTGTAACACCCTTGACGTCCAACTCGACAGTTGGGGGATCAGCCTGGTACAACCGCTCAAAGTAACCGGCCCAGCGGGCCTTCACTTGTGAGTTACTCATAAGTCGAAACACATCGAGGTAATGCTTAGCATACCCAAAAATTATTTCTAATCTATGAGTAACGTACCTCCAACGCATATTGACGTATGTAGACGTATTTGATTGACGTCTTCTGGACGACCACAGAACTTACTGAACGTGTTTCAAATTTACAGCTACCGTATAATGGCGGATTGGCAGCGTTTAAAAAAAAAAAAAAACAACAAAACTTCCGATATTTCGTCACGTGCCGTTACGTCACATCCGATTGCCTCTTCAGTTTGCTCATGTCTTATTCTTAGTTCCTCCTCTGTGAATATTTTCTGTTTGGGGATATTGTCACGTCGACGTCGAAACTTAAAAGCAAATGCCCGAACATATTTTAAAATTCGTGATAGACTCAAAAAAAACCAACAAAAAACAACAACAACAACAACTTCAGATATTTCGTCACGTGCCTTCACGGAGCCAAGGAGAAAAAAAGAAAATGTGCCTTGACGGAGAAAATAAGTGTCGGGTATGCTAAACATTACCTCGACGTGTTTCGACTTATGAGTAACATACAAGTAACGTGTGTCGACGTGTGTCAACGATCGCATATCGTGCCTTCAACTTATTCCCAGCGTAGCGGAATGTGTGAGCCATACGGCGAGTACGTCGTAAAATTTTCAGCATGCTTGAAATTTCACGACGTACGAGATGTACCACGAAATATGACCGTACTTCATCGTTTTTCAGTCTGCTCTTAACGTATACACAACTTACCCATAACGTATTCGACGTGTGCCAGGGTTTTAGACACATTTTTCATAGGTCGGCATACGCTGGCTAAATCGTCAAGGTGTGACTGCGTGGTTGACACTTCTAATTCTCAGGTGGTTATGATTTAAATCAGCGTGCGGCAGGTTTTTAACAGGCTATGCCACGAGTTCGTCGGCGATACGTGCAGCGCGCTATACCTAAGTTAAACTATTGTTGGGCATAGGTTGTGAACGCCGACAACAGGCTAAGCATTCGTCGGTATAAGTTATCGAAAAGACAACGAAACGTTCTGTGCCCGTTACTAATATGTTATGCATACAACCAACACGTTATGAATACGACCAAAACTTAAAAAAAAGATCAAAATTTCAGCGTACGCTAACGTTTTACATACATTTTTATACGTTGCCATTGCTGGCTAAATCATCAAGGTGTGACAGCGCCTTTAAGCTAAAAACAAATGCAGATAAAAAGTGAATAAGTTCAATTAACAGAGAAAATCAGACGATTCTCAGTTGTCAGTATTCAAACCCGATGCTTAATTCATCATAAATCACTTTAGCAGCAAATTATTTGTTTGGAAGGTTACACAATAAGTGTAATAGGATTCACCTGCATGTTTTTCCTCCTATTATTAGTGGTTTAACTTGAAAAATTGAGCTCCCACATTTGTCTAAAGAGTTTTAATGTGCAACTTTACTTGGTCAACCAACAAGTCAAACATGAAGGTGCTTTCCAGAAAATTCAGACATTAGGTGGATAGCACCATTCAGGAGAGGGTTATTTCTATGGACGACCATTCACAATGAAAGATGTAGGGATTGTTTCACATGATCACTTCTCGTGACCTTCCATCCCTCCCTTGTTTACGTACTTTTTGGAGTGACATCCCTACATCCTTTTGCATTAAAAATAAAAAAATTTTTGTGGCTTGTTTCATTCATATATATATATATATATATATATATATATATCTTCTTCTTATTCTTTCGGTTGCTCCCTTTCGGGGTCACCACAGCGGATTATCCGTATGATCCGCATAGTGATTTGGCACATGTTTTACGTCGGATGCCCTTCCTGACGCAACCCTGGTCGCCTCTTACGACACAGGGATATGGTACACCTATTTTAACCGGGGTATACACCGGCCCAGTACACTGGTACTCATTTCGCCGACCTCGGAAGGATGACAGGCTGAGTCAACCCCCTGGTGTATTAATTCAGTGGTCCAACGGGGCTTGAACTCAGGACCTTTTGGATCCCAAGCTGCTGCCCTAACCACTGCGCCAACACCAGGCTCTCATATATATATATATATATATATATATATATATATATATATATATATATATATATATATATATATATATATATATATATATATATATATATATATATATATATATATATATATATATATATGTATATATATATATATATATATATATATATATATATATATATATATATATATATATATATATATATATATATATATATGTATATATATATATATATATATATATATATATATATATATATATATATATATATATATATATATATATATATATATACACACACACACACACACACACACACACACACACACACACACACACACACACACACACACACACGTAACCGATACCCCTATCTGCTATCTTGTCTGCTTGTGCTGAGGATGTTGAGGTCACAGAGAGGTTCATTTACCTTGGCAGTGATATTTATGTCTCTGCTGGTTGTGAGCCAGAGGTCAATAGACATCTGGGTCAGGCCTGGGAAGTCATGGATTCACTGGATCATGGGGTGTGGCGCTGCCGGTACCTGTGCAGGAGGACAAAAGTCCGAGTCTTCAGGTCTTGGTGCTTCCAGTCTTGCTCTATGGATGTGAGACTTGGACTCTGACCAGGTATCTGAGATGGAGACTTAATTCCTTTGGTACCAGGTCTCTTCGGAGAATCCTTGGCTATTGCTGGTCGGACTTTGTGTCCAACGAGCGGTTGCTGAGAGAGACTCGGATGAGATTTGTTACCTGCATATTCCGTAAGCATCAGCTGCGGCTGTATGGACATGTGGCTAATTTTCCTGATTCTGATCCTGTTCACAAGATTCTCTCAGCGAGGGAGCCTCGTGAGTGGAGGAGGCCATTGGGCCGACCACATGCATCGTGGTTGCAGCAGGTTGATCGGCATCTCAAGGAGATGGGGATGGGCCAGGCATCTGCCTGTTGGATGGCCAGACGGAGGCCCCTGTCGTACTGATGGAAAGTTGACGCAGCAACGTGCTGCTCCGGCGCATGCTCCCATACCTGACCTTACCTGTTTATCCATCATTCTGAGCTTTTACATGCCTGCAAAGATTCCAAAATTAGTCGGTGGTGTTTGTTTGTTGCTTCTGTCATAACTTTGACCATAACGTATGCAGTGACGTGCTCTGACTGATTGTGAGGCATTTCTTAGCTTCGTAGCTCTGGTATGTTCATTTATCTTTAGTTTTAAATTTCTTCCCATTTCCTCGACATAATCTGTGCCACATTGACATATTATGCAATATACCAGATCCGATCTGTCTCCAAATGGTACATTATCTTTCAATTTTGTGATGGCATGACCAATGCTGTGGAGTGGTTTGTATGCTCACTGGGTTTTTGCACTGCACATCATTTTGCCAAACTTCTCTGATACCGGGTAATATGGTAAGATGCAAAACCCACATTTTGTCCTCTTCTTCATCTTTCTCTTCCTCATCCTCTTCCTCCTCCTTCTCCTCCTCTTTTTCCTCCTCCTCCTCCACAAGACATCGGCTGGTATCACCCTGCCTTTGGAGAGGAGAAGGAGCCCATCACCTCACAGCAAGCACAAATATATTGTTGCGAATTCGCGCCCGCCTGCGTGCGAACGGCCACGTAACTCGGATCGCGGCACGTCGCCCACCGGACCGACAATTCAGTCGTGACCCTCTCGGACCAACATCGGGAGCTAGTCATGGGTGGGGGTTTAACCTCGCCACGATCGTGCCAATTGCCCACCCGCGCAGGAAAGGGTCGCTCACCAAATTCGATCTACCTAAGTACCTGCGCGAATGGTCGACCGGGCGATCGCACCTCGCCGCAGGTCGACTCCGGACACGGGCCGCTTGGGCGGCCCGTTCCGTGCTATCGGAATAACCGAGCGGTGCCATCGCCGACCTGGACGGTTCAAATTAATTATCGGGCGTATTAAGCCCACTACGAACCCTTTACGTGAAGCAGGATGGAGGGTCAATAAAGAAAAGACGAAGCGAAACGGGAAAACAGTTCACACAATGCACATTTATTACGCGACACACGGAAAGCACACATATACAGCCAAACAGTCAAAATGCACCTATAGCAGTAAAACAAAAGAAACAATGACGCAGAGTTACTACTGAATACGTGTACACACGGCAACACTTATACAGTTCTACTTTACAGACGGCGCCAACACACATTTACTCAAAAGCAAAGGAAAGAAGCCACCCTCATAGACAAGGTGGCAGACGGGCCTGTAGGCCAATATGCGCGCGTGACCTGAAGGAGCGGCCAGGTCCGCGAGACCGGGGGAGGGGGGGTCCTACCCGCGTCCTCGTGACGCGTTGGCGGACGAGCCGCAGATGTGGCCGCGTGGCTGTACCCCGACTCCGTGCTCCTTGGCGGGTTTCGTTGGCACGACGTTTGGAGTGGGGTGGGAACGGGGCCCCCTTTTTGCTCTATCTCAGTGCGGGGGAAAGGGGGAATTGTTGATGCCCTGGGGGAGGAGAATGGCTGGCTGGCTTGGGTCCCGCGACGAGTGATCTCACACCGCGACCTCGTCGCCGACCGCCGTCCTCGCCTCGGACCCGAGCTCCTTTGCCATTCCCGCAACTCTCCTCAGCCGATTGCAGAACCCAACTCGATGCCACACCTATGACTTCGCCACCCGACTCCACTCTCTGCCACACCGATGACTCGACTCACTCTGCCCTGCCGACACACACTGTTACTGCCACACTCTGCCACGATTCGCCTTGCGCTCGCCGTTTTATAGGCCGGCAGGAGAAAACAATATGCAAATATCCGGATCAGGATGACCTCGGGGGCGGAGCCACGCTCGCCAATTGGACGGAGGAAAAGTGGGCGTAAACCTCCTCTGATCCTAGAATTTGCATATATCGATTTCACACAGACGCGCCTGGAGGCGGGGCCAAGCCGCTCCGCGCTTGCTAATTGGACGGATCAGAAGTGGGCGTGTAGCGTTCTTGATCCGAATTCTCCCTCGGAAAGGCCACTATTTGCGCTCGCGGCTCGGTGCGTACCGCTGAACGAGCCCAAGACAGCCCGACGCTCAGTGTTCACAGGTGGTGCGGGAATGGCCGTAGAAGGAGAAAGGTGAAGGTAGTAGAGGGTTTTCGGTGGTGGTTTGATGGTTATGGTGCCGTTTGGGAATGACGCTGATGCGATGTTTGCGGGATTGAGTTGTGAAGGTAAAGGTCATGGCTGTTGGCGTTGTTGTTGTTGTCTGAGGGTTGGAGCGTGGTTGTAGTTGGTGACGATGGCTGGCGTGGTGGTTAAGGTGGTTGTTGTGTGATGGCGGTTGAGATTTGGTTGGTTCAAAATAAATATAGAACAGAAAAATGGCTATCTCAAAGCGTCGCAGCCTGAATGAATCACATAAACCCCTCTAGACAACGGATTTGGGCTAACTACACATGTACTTAAGAGATATCTCACCTCCGGGCCCTTCATGGTGTAATGCGAATTTCCACAGCCGTAACAATATATAAATATATATATATATATATATATATATATATATATATATATATATATATATATATATATATATATATTTGTTGGTTTGGAGTGAGTGTATTGAGTAATATCTGTGTTCCCAACCCCAGGATTCTGTAATTGTTGGAAGCAGCCCTGGATTTAACTGCTCAGACCAGTTAACAAACACAGACCCAAACATCCGCATCACCAGAATACATCGCAGCCCTCGACCACCACAAGGTATGATTATTACTATTAAAATAGCAAAGACAAAGTGTATAATATGCATGTTGCTTTAGCACAACATTGTTTTCTTAGCGAAGTTTTATATTTTCTCGTTTCACATCACTGCATCAGTTTATATTTCGCAAAATGTAATATTCTGGATCTGTGGTCATGATAATTGCAGTTTCAAAGAGGATGATGTTCTTGTCTGTTATTTGCATGGACTTTGACAATTAAAATACCTTACTAGGCCATCAGCCATGGCTCAGGAAGTGCCTGAAAATCAAGTTTCGTTCCACTCATCTGGTGGGGGGAGGGGGCTGGGGGGGCGGGAGGGGTAGACAAAATCTTGATAATATGATAGTATATATCCAAATACATACATATCCAAAAGTTCTCCACCCAAATAGCTGCAGTTATTGTGTATTTTCATCTTGAAAATCGATGCATTCCCCGCGCTCTCTCATTTGAATTTTCTCCACTCAAATCACGTGTAGGCCACGTGATGCCTCGACAGCCAATAGATCGGCTGACATCGCATGCAAATTTCGTCAGACCGTCATGTGACCAGCTAAGTTGTCCAAGATGGCAGTTTCCTGCAGGGAGGAAATCAACGGCAGCTGATTGGCCATTTATCGGTAATTTTTGATGAACATGGCCAGTGAGGACGCTCCCCAGTGTATTATTCACCAGGACAATGTAGCGAACGAAGAAGTCAAACGTTTTACGTCTGTAAGATGGGATAAATGGAGAGAAAGTGTCAAAAAATGGCTCGTCTTAGACCAGCGTTTCTCAACCTTTGATGGCCCATGGCTCCCCTACCGAGTCGCTTAACATTCGTGGTCCCCTGCCCTTCAATAAAAGATGCAGATTTCGTTTTATGAAATTTATTTACTCAGTCTTAAAAGATAAATCAAAGTAAACATTTTTCTAAGCAACACCATCAATGAGACACTTGCTGTTGGGCGTATCTGACGAGGCCTCTTATGTCCGACTCCGTCTTGGACACAGCAAGGCGAATATCGTTCCCAACGTCAAGACGGTTTCTAGACTTCGTTTTAATGGTCGCAAGGTCAGAAAATCCAGATTCGCAAAGATATGTTGTGGCGAATTGAATGAGCATTACGGATGCCTTCTTGCTCAGTAGTGGATACGCATCCTGAACAGACAACCAGAAGGTGGAGTGGTCTTCTTTGTTGCTGAAGACCAGCTTCATTACTTTTGAAACCTTCAACTCTGCCAGCTCCTCTGCTTCGTCTTCAGTAGGTTCAATTTTGGCGTTAAACAGGTCTTTGTGCCACGGAACATCCAACGGTGCATCGTCGAAATACGATTTGAACTCAGAGGAGAGATTGTCGAGATGTCTAGTGAGGCAATCTTTGATGCCGATGGGAAGCTCAATCCTCTGCGTCTGCAGGTGCTCGTCCAAGAAAGGAAACGAGGCAGTGGACCCGGCCTTGATTCGTGCCTGCCAGACTTCCATTCTAGCATTCTAGCAGAGCAAGCTTGTCTTGAACGTCACTGACTGTCACATCACGGCCTTGTAAGGACTGGTTCATTTCCTTGAGTCGGTCGAATATATCGGCCAGGTAGGCGTGCATCATGACGAACTCTTCATTGTCGAAGTGGACATGAAGGTTGTTTTCGTTGTCTCGCAGGAAGATTTCCACCTCAACCCGGAGTTCATACAGCCGAGAGAGGCATTTCCCCCTCGATAGCCAACGGACTTTGGTGTGGAACAGAAGTCCAACATGTTCCGCTCTCATTTCGTTGGCCAGGAGTTGGAAGAGCCGATGATTTTTGGCCTTCACACGAATGAAGTTGATCACTTTGACCGCGACGTCCATGACTTCCAGCAAACGAGGCGGAAGAGTCTTTGAAGCAAGAGCGTATCGGTGTAGCGAACAGTGGGAGGACGTCACATGGGGCTATTCGTTCTTCACAAGCGTGACGAACCCTCCTCTGACGCCGACCATCGCTGGGGCACCATCAGTACAAATGTGCTTGAAATTCTGCCAACCGAGTCCATTAGCTTCAAAAAAAAGAGTCCACAATAGCTTTGATATCTGCCGCTGTCGTTGTGGTTGGTAGGGTATTGCAGAACAAGAACTCTTCCTTCATCTTTGCCTTTCTCTCGTAGCGAGCGAAGGCGATCAACTGGCTCTCCAGGGCGGTGTCGGTAGACTCGTCTAATTGAAGGCAAGCCTGGAGCGTGCTTTGTTTGATTTCGGAGCAAACTTGACGGCACACATCAGCGGCCATGTCGTCAATCCGTCGTCGGATCGTGTTATTAGAGAGCGAAACTTGCTGGATCTTCTTTTTTGCCTCTGGTCCGATCATCAATTCCACCATTTTCTCTGTACATGGCTTGATAAGGTCCTCAGGAATAGTGTGCGGCTTCTTGCACTTCGCAATTCGGTATGCCACTTCGTAGCTGGATTGAAGAGCAGGTTTTTCTTCTGGCCGGAATCCAAATTTGGGAAGTGTCGCTTCACGGTCATAAGGTGATCGTTAAAGAGCGTCGATATTATCTTCCTTCCTTCCGGGATGCATCTTGTCGCGATGGTTTGAAAGTTTGGAAGGACGTAGTGACGCATTTGACATCACGACCGAGCAGTGCAGACATTGCGCGCAGTCCACGCCATCTCGACTGACATTCGTGAATCCAAACTTAACATAGCTGTCATTCCATTTTCGAACCTTCAACATCTGAGAAAAAAATTGAAAAAAACAAAATTCTAACGTTTTTGTAAACATTGGTTTACTATGAATGCTCTGTGGGCTCCGCCTTCTCTTTTAAAATCGTGGTTAAACTCATCTACCCTTTTTACTTTGACACTATGACCGGAGACTCGTCACCTTAATTGTACATTACAAGCTTCTGCATTCTGAATCGCAATTTTTCGGTGTCCGCTCATGGCCCCCCGGTCGAAGGCCGATGGCCCCCTTGGGGGGCCACGGGTCCCCGGTTGAGAAACGCTGTCTTCGATGGTCACGAACGACGTTTAGCCGAGAGTGCCGGCGCCGGAGGACTAACTTCGATCATGGGCCTATTGTACCCGGAGTGCCGGTGCGGGAGGACTAACCATTGTGCAACGCCAGCGCATCGACCCATCGAATGAACGCCATTGACCCTGCCTCAGACAGCTTTATATATAGCCGGTCAGCCACTGCCGGACATTGCATACATACAGCCGGCGGAGCCATTTTTTGACACTTTCGCTCCATTTATCCCACCTTACAGGCGTAAAACGTTTGACTTGTTCGTTCACTACATTGTCCTGGTGAATAATACACGGGGGAGCGTCCTCACTGGCCATAGTCATCAAAAATCGAAAAATGCAGGTGTCAAATCACAATGGACAATGGGTTTAACTGTTGGACTGCAGATAATTATCACACCACTGTATATATATACATATATATAATTCGAGAAGTGTCTTTTGTGTGTTTATTTGTTTGTTTATTTATTACCTCCGCCACCTTATGTTTTCACCCCTGTCTGTCTGTTTGTTTGTCTGTCTGTGAGCACGTTATCGTAAAATCTTATGGACAGGTTGGGTGTATGACAAGGACAAATTGATTAGATTTTGGTGAAGATCTGGATCTGGATCCGGATACGAGAATATTTTTTCAGTGATTCTTTACTCTTGAGAGAAAGGGTAAAAAAACGATACATAGCACGATATCTCAAAACATTGTGGACGGAATCGTACAAAACTTGGTGGACGAATTATGTAGTTGACAAGAACAAGCAGATTTTATTTTGATACAAGTCTGGATGCAGATCTGATCTATCAGTGGGATACAACACATAAAATGTTCAGCCTGACGGAGCCGTTCTCAATTGTTTGAGTGGTTGTTGGTTTTATTTATATGTACCCATTAACTGCTGGGCAGAATGAGTGGAAAACTTGTGGTTTTATTCTGGTTGGTGGAGAGGGTCGGCTGGGGGGGAGGGGGACATCCTCCCACCCCGTAAATTCCTCCCAGTGTACATATATACATATAATAGCAATTACAAAACAACAACAATTATTATAAAAAAAACAATTGAAGTATTTAATTGAAAACTAATGATTTTTTAGGACTCTGGAAATTCAAAAATATTTCTCTGGAAATTTACAAAGCAACTCGAGTGTGGTTTAGGGTTAGGGTTAGAATACTAGCTGATGCCTCAAAAACCTTTATTTATTTATTTATTTATTTATTTCAAATGTATTGCACAAAATAGTTATGTAAATATTAAAATCCTTCCAACATTTAACATGTAATGACCCTACACATGTGAAGCAAAAAGGGGAGTTAAGCATTTTAGAGTACAGTGTTTCGTGTCTGTCCGTTTTTCGGTTTCTCCACAAACATCAGTTTATGATCGAGGAATAACTTAATTTAAATTGTATGTTGTATTTTTAACACAAATCAGAACATGAATCGAAAAATTAACCTGCTGTTTAACAGTACATTGCCTCTGAAATCATCCTGATCACACATGCGCAGATAGGACATCAGTAAGCTACTGTTTTTAAAGACGTCATAAAGGACACATACAACAGGCACTAATAATTAATGTAACATATTGGATATGGTGGTGTAATCAACACTGGGTAAAACGGCGGTAAACCTGGAATTAATTTATTTAAACGACTTTTACAATCTTTATTTTGTTTGAATTGAATTCTATACTTGTACACTGTAGAACATAAATCGCCTTATCACTTCCCAGAATCTACAGTTTTGCACTACTTGGACATGTTAAATCGGGTGTTGTATCAGGGTGGGATACAAGATTGCTTCAATCATGCTAAACTTCTGGATTTTTTCTTTGATGATCTTTAAAATCATTATTATATTAAAATTGAAGTACTTTATATACTTAAACACTGCATTGGGGAAACGCGTTCGATGAACTCTCTAGTTTGTTGTGCAGTAATCCCTTTAATATCATGGGTTCTGACCAATCGCAGGAAACCTATTGTGTTCTGATTTAGTTATCGTGGGACTTCATTTCGACCAATCGTGGTTTTTGAGTTGATACGAGTCATTGTTTGCATCTGCATGTATGATTGTCTCACATTACAAGTCTTTTGTTGTTTCCCGCACACTGTTAATAATGGCGTCCAAATGTAAGATTATGGAAAAAATTAATTGTGCAAAATATTATGATGTGTGAAAAAATGGACGGGAGAAATCATTGGTCATTTAGGAACATTTCCATGAGGCACCCAGAGCCAAAGACGCCAATTCAACTATGGCTATCCACAAGTTCCACACCAGCAAGAGTTGATTTGAGAACTTCACAAGAAGATTCGGCCCCATAATGCCAAATTAGTCAGGGAAGCAGCATCGGCAGATCATGATTCTGTGGAGAATTACCTGCCGCAGCTCGTGAAACTAATTGAGATGAAGGGATTTATGTGCAGGTCTTTAACGCCGATGTGACAGGATTATTCTGGAAGAGGATGCCATCTCATACCTTCTGTTCAAGCAGGAATGATCTGTTTCATGGTTTAAGGTGGCTAAGGGTCGTCTTACCCTCTCCTATGTGGCAATGCTGCAGGCGACATACTTTGTCGCTTTACGACTTTGTCATAAAGCCAACGCTGCTCTTCCAATCGCTGAATCCCATTCCCCGTTCCCCAATCCCCATTCTCCATTCCCCACTCCCCAAACGACCAACAGTATCATAATCATCATCCTGAGCTCAGTCCTTTTAAAAAAAATTAATAGGTGAAAGTCATGTTTTTGTTTATTTTATACACTATATATTTTATTTACGTGTTTATTTTAATGTTAACATGCTTTATATTTCTTTTACATGTTTATTTAAATTGCGATATGTTTATTTTTAGCTCCTTCCCACCTTCCTCTAGTTTCTCGAAGCCCAAGTACCTAACCCCCCTTTTCCTATATACCCTTGGTTTTAACTATTGTAGTGGGGCAACTTAGCATAACAATTGTGCATTTTGTGAGGAAAGCACCAAATTTGGCACACTCGTAGCCTATCATATTATGAACAGATTTGGATATTGGGCCATCTCAAAATTTTTGATAGCAGTGAAAAATGGCTGCCACAGCCATCAGAGGCTGAATTTGAGATGGCCCAATATCCAAATCTGTTCATAATATGTTATGTTATGTTAATATGTTAGGCTACTAGTGTGCTAAATTTGGTGCTTTCCTCACAAAATGCACAATTGTTATGCAAAATTTAGCTAAGTTGCCCCACTATTGTGGTATTTGCCAGGAATGTAACCCCCCATGATATTTAAAGGTTTACTGTATACCTTTTAAGTATGGCAGGGAATTGTCAGGTAGGAGAGAGTTGTCCTGGGAAAGGGGGGATTGTATTTGAGGGACTTTGAAAAATCAGAATGCAAATTACCACTGTTAAAATTTGCTCACTCAAGTTACATCACAAGTTGAGCTTTCAACACATGAACTGCAGTGTGCTTTAAAGAGAAAGTCCAACTCTCACCTTCTCAGGGTGAATTCGGATGCTCACTTTAAATGGTGCTCAGAAAGTGGTGCCTCTGACATTATATTTGCAATGGTGTTTCACAGGTGGTAGAAGTGGGATCTGCTGGCCTACCTTCTCATCTGCACACAATGGAGCACCTGCAAAGCCTCATGCTGGACTCATGAGCTACAATGCCATCAGTGGTGTCATGTATGTATCTGGTAAGGAATCTTCAAGTGAAGACCTCCTTGGAGAGTTCAACAAAAGCACTCAATTAAGATGGTTGGCTCATCCTTCTTGAGCAAAACCAAGAAATACATTATGAGAGCAAATTTTTTTTTTCATCAATGGATTCTTTGTTTTCAAACTTCAAATCTGTTGAGTTTTTTTTCCCATCTCCTTTTGGATGTATTAAAATACTTTTTCGGCCAAAATATAAAATTTGACAAACAAATTGAAAATCATGCAGTGATAAAATGTCTGACAGAGGAAGGCATACACTGCAGGAAATGTATACTGATATGGTGGTCGAAAATTTGACTGGGGATGTCATTCCTTCAGCAACTGTCAAGGTGAGCTATTGAGATGATAGCAGATGAATAATGGGTGAAAGATTACCCCCAAAGTGATTGCAATACAATGATCACCTCTTAAGTACAGGCCGACTCCCCATAAGTGATGAAAATTTTCTCAATGTGCAAAATATGATTTTGAGTTACGAGAAGCTCGTGACTTGCGACATTTGTGACACGTCAAACATTTTCTGGGTTATTTTTCTCATTTCCGATTTGAAGCAAATTAATGGTGTGATCTGAACTCCATAATCGAAGTTCTGTCACTCGGATTAATTGTCTCCATCTGTTGTTACTCTTCATGAATTTATTGTAGAATGTTAGTGTCCATTACTCTCCCGATATGTAACATATATCTTTGTGTTCCCACTCCCACTTCTGTGTTTTTATTATTAATTTATGAAACAGGGAGTGTAATGGGTTAACATATGTATATATATATATATATATATATATATATATATATATATATATATATATATATATATACATACATACATACGAGGGAGCAGCAGCTGCTGCTCCCTTGTAAGTAAACCAACATTCCTTGATTTATTTAAACTTGAACAAATGTATGTGTGATGACAGTTTGTATAGTAATGGTTGATAGAACTTTTGGATGTGAACTGCCTGTGTGATGATCACTGGTAATTATATATATATATATATATATATATATATATATATATATATATATATATATATATATATATATATATATATATATACATACATACATACATACTGTACATACATACACACATAATGTACATACATACACATACATACTGTACAAACATACATGCTGTACATACATACTGTACATACATACATTTATACATACTGTACATACATACAGACTGCACATACATAATGTACCTATATACATACTGTACATACATACTGTAATACACACATACAGACTGTACATACACACATACAGACTGTACATACATACATGCATACACACAGACTGTACATACATACATACTGTACACACATACATGCATACATACATACTGTACATACATACTGCACATACACACATACATACTGTACATACATACATACATACATACTGTACATACATACATACTGTATACATACATGCATACATACATACAGACATACTGTACACACATACATGCATACATACATACTGTACATACATACTGCACATACATACATACATACTGTACACACATACATACTGTACATACATACATACTGTATACATACATGCATACATACAGACTGTACATATGTACATAAATACACACATACAGACTGTACATACATACATACTGTACCTATATACATTCTGTACATACATACATACATACATAATGTACATACATACTGTACATACACACATACATACTGTACATACATACATGCAGACATACAGACTGTACATACATACATACAGACATACTGTACATACATACATACTCTACATACATACAGACATACTGTACATACATACATACTGTACATACAAACATACATACATACATACATACATACAGATGCATGCCTAGTGTTGGCTTAATGGTTAGGGTGGCGGGCTTTGGATCCTCGGGTCCTGAGTTCAAATCCCGCTCAGCTGTTGAATTAATACCAGTTGGGGTTAACTCGACCTGTCATCCGAGGTCGGCAAAATGAGTACCAGCATGCTGATGTACTGTGTCGGAGTGGCGACCCGTCCAGGATTGTGCCCAATAGCCAAGGAGACTGCTTAAGCATCACCAACGCTCTGCACAGAGTATGCTCCTTCATATATATATATATATATATATATATATATATATATATATATATATATATATATATATATATATATATATATATATATATATATATATATATATATACTGTATGAATATGTATGACGATATTTGAAAGTAAAAAAACCTTGGCTGCTTCTTCACAATACCTTTCTGATTGCTCATCCCAAAAACATCACTTTCTCTTGTTATCACCATCTCTCTTTCAATCTCCGACTCTCTTTCTTCCTTCTTTTCCCATCGTCTTATTTTTTTATTTTCCCTTCATTCTTGCTCATCCAAAAAATTCATGCAAACATTCATATCTTTCATTTGCTCATTATTCGTTCATCATTTTTGTTCTTCTTTCACATGTCTGGGGGTATACAGCACATGTCTGGGGGTACCATCGCTTCCTGGGGGCATGGCTTTGCTGCTGATGCAGTGCCTCCTGACAGGTTAGAGCAGAAAAATTGGAGTTTGTTGAGTGAGCTGGCGATAGCTCGCTTACTCTTCACAAAGGACAAGGTGGGATCTTTAACGTCCTCCAACCAATGCCAGCAGACACGTCCAGTTTAACAAACACCCGCGATATGGCGCACACATTGATGAATCACCTTGCCTGTCAAACACCGGGATGACAGGTTATAGCCGGGCTGAGATTCAAACCCAGGCAGGAGACCTCAGAGGCGAGTGTCCATACTTCTAGGCTATCCTGACAGCCCATTTATTTGTTCTGGTCATGCGGCCTCCCCACATGAGCTATGGCAAATCCTTTGCTGTTTATTTTGTCCATGAATCCTCTCTGCTCTCTCTCCTTCATGTATCCTTTCCTATTCTTATATTATGCTTGTTCTTGTGGTTTTTTTGTCTGATGGCTAATGCCAGAATACTACTGATACAAGGCCAGAGCTGGCAACCATATAAAATGTCTTAACGTGCTCGAAAGATATTGTCTCCAAACCATTTCGTTTCCATGTTGGTGCTGAAGATGGAATGTTGGTTAACCTTTTAAATTAAGAGAACCAATGCATTCCAAACATATATGCACTCAAAATCATATTCCTGCACGAGAAATGTATGTTTTTAACATTTAAATATATATATTTTTTTACAACAAACTGAAGAGCTGTTGATTCATTCATTCATCTCGTACACAACCGGTGGCAACTGATTGCATCATTGCTGGGACCGTAGCTGTGCCTCCTGTAGATTACAGCAGGAATTTGGAATTTGACAGGGTGCTGGCGATAGCTCTCCTATTCTTCAGGAAGGACACTGTTGGAACTTTCATGTCCACCAAATAATGCCGGCAGACAGGACTTACTGCTGAAGGTCCATCCAAGGGACAGCTCACACATTGATGAACCACCTTGCCTGTGAGATGCTTGGATGGCAATACTGAACACTGTATAGCTGGGTCAAGATCTGAACCCTGGGTGGATGGATCAGAGATGAGTGTGCATACTTCGAGACCATCCTGCCAGCCCCAGCTGTCAATAATTATGAGAAACGATGTTCATGATGTTTCAACAAAGTGGGTGTCAAGTATCTTTTGAAGATCTCCAGGGCCTTGATTCCTCTCTTGAAACCAAAAAGAGGATTTAAATTGTGTCTTCTGAAGGTAAGCTTGACTTACTCAATCGTGGGAGAGATTGGTATTTCTTTATCCTTCATCCGTCCACACCCTGTTCCATCAATCGCGACTTTCTGGCAAGAAACAGTGAAAGTTTGACTTTTTGCACAAGCTACCTGCCTTCAAACTGTTGGTGGCTGATGTTGAAGGACAGTAGTTTGATCGGAACCACTCCTCTCTCCTCCATCATATAAATTATGAATCAAACTCTTGGCTAGAAAGAGTAAATATTGCCTCTAGATTTTAAAATGATTGTAAAATATGTATGATGAATTATTTATGATTAGAAACACTGAGGATTTGTCTGAAAGACAAACAGAATGGAACGCTCAGGCAAGGATGATTCACTCTGCTTCAACAGGACAGTGTTCCAGCTGCCAACTCTCAAATCGCAACTCCAAAAGTGGCAAAAATGGGCTTTAAATTTGCCACATTTTGGTCTCCTATAATTATAGATTTTTTCAAAACTGAAACAAAACAATTACAGCTGTGTTTTTGAGGGGGGTAGTGAAGTCATCATCACTGTTGAAAGTGTATGAAGGGTCAGCTTCCATTTCAGGGGCTTAAAGATGTTGGAGAAAGTGTGTTCACCATGATGGAGATTATGGTATAAAATAATATTAATCAGCATCTTCTATTTGTTCATTTTCTTTCTTCATCTTAAAGCATATAAATGTATAATCACTGTACTTCAGCAGCTGCTGCTCCCTTGTAAGTAAACCAACATTCCTTGGTTTACTTAAACTTGAACAAATGTATGTGTGATGACTGTTTGTATAGTAATAGTTGATGGAACTTTGGGATGTGAACTGCCTTAGTGATGATCACTGATAAACTAAATTCCCTCGCTGTATCACGATGTATAGACACCATCCTGACTGGTTTTGGAGAGATCTGTAGTGGTCAGAGAGACATTGCCTTCATGACTAATCCTCTCAATGAAGACCTACAGCATCCCATCCACGTGCAGCGTCTACGATGGCATGGCACATCTGATCGAAACAAGGTGTTCATTCACCGTCCTAGCTTGAGGTGTGTTTTGAGATCAACTGAATTTCTCACCCTTTATTGCTATCCAATGTAGATTTTAATGCACGTATGGCTGACTTGATAGCTTTGAACTCTTTTGCTGCCTCGTCTGAGTTTGATTCTCCTTTTTGAAAAGAGTATGCTTTTGTGTATTGGCACTTTGGTGAAGTTACAAATTCCTTCCCTAATACACGGGGACATTGGATTAGTGGTAGAGCTGCACCTCATTAATCATGCATCCAGCATAACAACTTTATAACTAGATTGTGGTCAAATATGCATGAACTAGAAAAAGGTAATACCTTCCTTTTTATTCAAATGAATTTTTGACGACGTTTTTCATAATCCCCCACCCAGTAAGGTGAATCCATCAGATTGTGTCGATATGGACTGTGATGCAAAGAAGAAGACCATGATGCAAGATATTGATGGTTCCTGGCTGGGCCGCCAGGGCGCTGTGATCCCACAAGCTGAGTTTGAGTGGGATGGAGACCCACGGCACGGGGTGGGCGATTACCGTCTTCCAATTGCCTCCTTAATGGGAACCGAGGGCGAGCGCTTACCTATTAATAAGGTTGCTCCTCACAAAGGTAATTAATGAAACAGTGCTGGAAGATTGTGCAAACATTGGACTGTTAATAAATGGTGATCATTTTAATTTTATAAACTGTCCACGCAAAATATTATTTTATAAAAATATACATTTTTGTACTTACTTTGGTTCAAAAGTAACCGGTCAGATGGCAATGCAGTGAAAGTTAGCCAAGTACTGTATGGCACGAGGAATAAAATAGGTTGTCAAGGATAGTCTGTTTCAGTGGACAGTTCGACTTGGAGGTCTGCTATCTGTCGAGGGAGGCAACGTAAAGCTGATGTTTCGGATGTCAGCCCTTTGATAAACCAAGAGTCCTTTGCTCCAATGCTGGGTTATCACCAGAAACACCAACTTTACTTTGCTTCCCATGGCGATTCACATGCCTTTGTGAACTTTGAGTTGATAAAATATATTGTAGGTACAGTGGAATCTTGTTCTTACAAACATGTGCATTCCATAACTATTCATTAGACCAAAATTCCCCCTCACCACCTCTCCATCCCAAAGGCCAAAATAAATAAATAAATGAATATATAAATGCCACCCTCCTCCCCTAACATTCAGGATATGTAAACACAGCCATTTGGTGCCACTACATCATCCACCCCCCCCCCCCACCAAAAAAGAATGAAACATTTATCGAAGTCTACAACAGAGTTTTGCTTCATTTCTCCGCAATAGCTCAATGGATTTTGATATTTTTTATTAACAAAATCCAACATTTCAGTGTTCCTCATATCGCAAAGAGATCTGTTTATTGAAACAGGATTGGGAGCACTAACAGTGCCATTCATTATAATGCATTTCATTTTAATGAATGTTACTTACAGGGACGCGACTGCATACAGTTCCTATAGAAAGTCCACACCCCCTTTCAAAACTTTCACATTTTAGGGCCTTTTCGGCCTGGAATGAAATTGCATTAAAATCAGACTTTTTCCACCTTTATTTAAATTACACATCATAACCCACAACTTCCAAATGAAAACAAAATTTTACAAACTTCAGAAAATTAATTAAAAACACAAAACTAGAATATCTTGGTTAGATAAGTGTCCACACCCCCTTATAATTGCAATCGCAAATTCGCTCAGGTATAACCAATCACCTTCAAAATCACACACCAAGTTAATTGGCCTCCCTCCACCTGTGTTAAACTGTAGTGATTCTGATTATTTCAGAATAAAATCAGCTCTTCCTCTAGGTTTTCTCTGCTGGGAAGTGCATTTCACAGCAAAGACTAAACCATGAGCACCAAGGAGCTTTCAAAAGACCTCTGGGATAAAGTTGTGGAAAGGCACAGATCAAGGGATGGGTATAAAAATATTTCAAAGGCCTTGAATATCCCTTGGAGCAGTCAAGGCAATCATTAAGAAGTGGAAGGCATATGGTACCACCAAGACCCTGCCTATATCAAGCCGTCCCTCCAAACTGGATGAACAAGCAAGGAAGAGACTGATCAGAGGGGCCAACAAGAGGCCAAAGACAACTTTGAAAGAGCTACAGGCCTTTATGGCAAAGACTGGTCGCTGTGTGCATGTGACAACAATATTCCAAGCACTCCTCAAGTCTAGACTGTCTGGTAGGATGACAATAAGGAAGCCATTACTCAAAAAAGCCCACCATGAGTGCCTCTTGAGGTATGTAAAAAAACATTCTTGGCATTCTGAAGTCATGTGGCAAAACGTTTTGTGGTCTGACGAAACCAAGATGGAACTTCTTGCTTAAATGCAAAACGTTATGTTTGGCACAAACCCAACACAGCACATCACCCAAAGAATACCATCCCTACTGTGAAGCAAGGTGGTGGCAGCATCATGTTATGAGGATGTTTCTCTTCAACAGGGACTGGGGATTGTCAGGATGGAAGGGAAAATGGATGGAGCAAAATGCAGAAAAATCCAAGAGGAAAATGTGCTGTCCTCTGCAAGTAAGCTGAAATTGGGACTGAAGTTCACCTTTCAGCATGACAACGACCTGAAGCACACAGCCAAAGCTACACTGGAGTGGCTAAGGAACAAAAAGATAAATGTCCTTGAGTGGCCCAATTAGAGTTCTGACCCAAATCCAATCGAAAATATGTGGCATGACTGAGCTTCAACAGTTTTGTACAAAAGAATGGGAAAATGTTGTGCAATCAAGGTGCACAAAGTTGTTAGAGACCTATCACAACAGACTCAGAACTGTAATTGCTGTCAAAGGGGGTTACACCAAGTATAAACTCAGGAGGGTGGACACTTATCCAACCAAGATGTTGTTGTGGGCCCGGGGTCGGGGGCGAGAAGACCACGAGGGGGGAAGCTACCTTGGATTCCCACCAGACTTTCCGGAATCTCAGGCCGTCGTACATGAATAACTTTGTCTTGCGGCAGATCGCTATAATCGACCGTGAACGTGAATAACTTGACCACTTGACTTCGGGTCTTCTGTCTAATGAATACCATTTACCTAAAGGCCACATGATCGAATTTCCGGGGGACACTCCCTTGTTCAAACGCCTTGTTCAAACTGGATCAGATGCAGCTGAGCTTAACTGCCAAAGACTTACTGGCTAGAAAAACAGATCGTTGGGGAATAACGTCCCGGCTAAGCTAGAATATGAACCATGCTGGACCAATCAAGGAAAAGACAGAAATGAGCTGTGAACATTTCAACACAAGCATTTATTTACAATCAAGTAAGGAAAGGTATGTGGCACGGTAAATTGGGTTAATTCATATGTACAGCTGGGATAGCAAGGAATTTGTGGGGTGCGGCAAAAGGAAAGTAATTTACAAAAGCAGACACAGAGCAGACTTATCCCGTTAGAACTTATACAATCTTAACTTATGCTATGACATGCGCCATCGCATTCACACACACAAACCCGAGGAAGATTAGATAGTCAGAAAGAAAAAGAGCAGATGAGGACAAACGGCCTCACAATACCTGGCGTGGTCAGTCGACCAACGCAACCCACTATGCTGAGGGAGAGGTAGGAGGGAGAAATACTGGTGTCTAAGGTGTGGGAGTGGGAGGGGTGGTGTAGTGCAATATTGGGGGGGGGGGTGTTGTGCCAGAGGAAAATGTGATTTCGAGTCAGTAATGATGCTCTTTTGTGCATCCAAGGAGGACGAGATAGAGGAGTAGAAAGAGACAGAGGAGAAAAGATACGTGAGGCGAAAGATCCCGAACCTAGTTGTGCATAGGTCTGCTAGTGTAGCGTGCACCTCAGTGGGATGCTGTGCTTGAGCATTCCCACCTCGAGAGTTGGCACGTTATCTCCAGCTTAGTCACTTTGCCGAAGCTCATGGCAACGTGTGCTCTGCACTAGTCCTCCAGAAGAAGAACATCTCAGTCGCACAGCAACTGTGAGTGAAGAGCCAGCGAAGGGCAAAGGCACAGAGGAGCAGCTGACACAGGGCTGAGACGAGCAGAGAAGAAGGTGGCGAAGAAGAGAGTGAGCGGCTCCATGCTCCTCCTTTTATAAGCCCCGGGTGAAGGGTAGGGTGACGACCCGAAGGTGACCTGAATCCCACTCCGCTATTGGGCCACAGCGGCCCTATAGCAATGCCCTGCCAGGCTCCCGCAGCCTAAGCAGTCTCATTTTCCCATCCGGCTCACCACAGCCCGGAGCTCCTGTCTCAACATAGGGTATGAGCCATCATCCCGGCCTCGAACATGCTCCGAATCCAGTCTGAATGCCGAACTGCAATGCACACCCGCCACCCGCAGGCTCCTTCCATGAGCAAAAATGCACTCCCGGGCCCCGTACCAAACTCTTGGTCGCCTTTCCCGCGACCCCTCCTCACCGTCCCTGTCTTGCCATGTTCTGGCAACTGGACAATGGTTGTATCAATCCTGCGTGCTCACCCGAGACATTCCCAGCAGGATGCGGTTGGTGCTGTTAACGTCCGTTGCTCGTCCCTGCATCACGCGATTCGAGTACAGCCCGAATCTTGCAGCACGCCTCTGTTTTGTGGCAAATTGTAGCAATGCAGAGCTACGAGGGGTGCGGCAATATTTTTCCCACATGTGGGAGGTGTTGTTGGTCATAGTCGTGAAGTTTGGTGAGCGTGGGGTGAAGCAAGGTGGATGCCATTGGAAATTGGTGTGCAGATGTGAATGAAATAATGGTGCGCCAAGCGTGTGCTGTATAGTGTGTAGTGTGCTTGCTGGAGGGAGTTTGGTGGTGGTGGTTTCAAGCCACGGGAGGCATCGTTGTGTGTTTGCTATTCAATCACATTTTGCAGGGCATGTGTGCTTGCTTGCTTGACTTGTACCATGGCTAAAAGGAAAGGGTTGGATTAGAAATCAGAATAGAAGAGAGAGATATCGTCAATCGACCTAGCTATAAGACCCACGCAACGCACTTCGCCCCGGTAACCCACTAGAAATGAGGGGAAGGTCTAACTGCACAGAGACTGACAAAATAACTGCCTGGGGATTACTGTATGTTGGGTGCCATTGACTTCGAGGCATGCGGTTTTGCACAACTGCAACAATATTTTAGTTTTGTATTTTTCACTAATTTTATGAAATTTGTATAATTTGTTTTTCACTTGCAAGTTGTGAGTTACAATTTGTAAATAAAGGTGGAAAATGTCTGAGTTAATGAAATTTAATACCAGGTTATAAGGCAAAAAAAGGTCAACTTTTTTTGTCTTCACTCTCTGCAGACCTGGATAAAATCACAAGCTGATCAAACACTTGGAAGATGTTTTTCAATCCTGATATCTCACACCCTTACGATGTCTCTCCAAAAGGATCGTCTGGAACCCCCCCTCCCCCCATCGACTTTCTCACCAATCATCTTGAAGAAGTCCTTTCATTCAAGCTTTTGGGCCTCACTATCTGCAATGATCTTTCCTGGGAAAGCCACATCTTCAAGCTGGCCTACAAAGCCAGTCGCCAACTGGGCATCCTACATCATGCAAAGTCCTTCCTTGGTACACCTGAGCTTTAAACCACTTGCAAAGCTTTCATCCGCAGTCTGATGGAGTACTACGACCCCTTCTGGGTGGTGCTCCTGCCTCACACCTAGCTTGACTTCACGCTGTGGAAACCAAGGCTTCTACGATCATTGATACCTCCCGCGATCAAGCCGAGTCTTTGGGTCTCTCACTCTCTCACTGGAGGCAGGTCGGTGGTCTTTGTCTTCTGCCGTCTCCTCTCCAGTCTTGCCCCCCTCTGTCCTGTCTGCGATCTGTGCCCCCCTCCCCCCCCATATTTTTCTGAGGGTGCTCAAGGTCCGCCAATACCCCCATCTGGTGAAAATGCAAAAATCAAGAATCACTGCTCAGTGCTCACCTTCACTCTTTCATTCCTCTTTTTCCCGCCTCTGGAGATACTCCCACACTCTGATCAATCCCACTCCTCCTGCCAGGTCTTCAAAACAGCTGTTCACCACCATTTCATATCTTCACCCATCCAAAATCTTGATCTTTACTACCTCCATTAATACACCGCAAACCCACCTCCTTCAAATTCCTTGTTTTCCTTCCTGAAAGCCCTGTAGTGTCCATCTTATTCACCCTGTGTACCCCACCCCATCCCTCTCTCTTCCACAGATATCCTATTGTCTTTGTTCCCCACGATTTTGTACTTCCCTCTCCCACCCCTCTTGTCTCCTGCTGTATATTTATTGGTACTGTATATCCCAACAGCAAGTTTCATGGATATAATACGAACAACAACAAACTAGATAGCACTCGTTGGAGCGCATATACAGTACCTCCGTCAGGCTGAAGAGGTTACATTTTGCATCCCACGAGTTGGCCGGAACTGCATCCGGGCCATAAACAAAATCCAATCAGCCTGTTCTTGTCATCTTTCCAACTCATCCACCAAGTTTTGTCATAACCCATCCACAACGTTTTGAATCTCATGCCGTATATCGTTTTGGCCCAATCAATCAATTGTGAATAATCACTATAAAATAAAAAATATAATTTTCTCCTATCTAGATCCGGATCTTCACCAGAATCTTCACTAAAATCTAAGCAATTCGACCTTGTCACACCCAACCGGTCCACCATGTTTCATCCGAATCTATCTATAGCATTTTGAGATATCTTGCTCACAGATAGACAAACAGAAAGATAGGCATGAAAACACAAGGTTAAAACACAAACTGAGTAAGTGTATAATGTTGTTTTATAATGATTAGGAGTGTTAATAATGTGACGTACAACAACCCCGTTAAAGTAGTACAAGGATCTTTCCAACGTGTTGTATGAGAACATGCGCAGACATCCGCTGTGGCTGTGATGTGCAGGTATAGTACGGGACTCCAGCTGTAAGCTACAAGACTCCTGGCAGGCCTGGCAGTGTCATCGTCTGAAATATCTCATGCTGGTCATTGAAAGCATGGACCCAGACTCGGAGACCCGTCGCCTCTCTCCCGTGGCCGTGATCAGCAATGGCTACGCTGACCTGATTAATGGTAGGATCTTTTATGTTGTCAGGGCCAGTCAGTAATAAAGTTTGTCAAAATGGTAATAAAAAATGGATAAAATTACTCCCTTCGTTTTAACAGAGAGTTGAGACAATATCCATGACTGAGCTTGTTGTGCACAAATGTGTTGTCATCACTTTCTCACTTCTGCACATAATTTTGGACATTTCAATTAAACATTTCTTAAAACTGTGAATAGGTTTGGAATGAAAGTCAACAGAGGTCATCAAAAGTTCTCATTATGCCACTTGATAAAGATGGTGTCTACGTTAAGATTATGGGGGAATGAGACGAGCAATTAACAGGCTTTGTTTTAATCAAGAAACGGTTGACAGTGAATTAATCTTGACCGAGTACGTTCTGGGGGAATTATCCCATCTGGGAATGAATTTTTCCTACACTGATATTACACTCATGGAGGAGGTCACACTTACTGCATGCAAGACAAACACTATAGGAGACATTAGTATATCTTTACAATAACTACAAGCACATCAGGAGTCAAATAACAAATTTATACCGCTGTATGTGATATGATTATGGGATATCCCCATCAGGGGGTACAGTAAGGTGCTCAGATTGGAATGCAAAAGTGGTCAAATTTATTCCTTCTGTTGATGAGCTTTGTTGTTTTTTTTTTGTTTTTTTTTAAAGCAGGCACAATTGTGTGGGAAATATAACTTGAAAGCGGTTTCGTTTGACCTACAGCATGAAAGTGGAGTAGGTATTGTACTTATTGCTGCACTTGATAAACAAAATGTAAGCATTGTACTTTTCGCACAAGCTCAGATTTAAACTGGGTGTGTGGAATATGATACAGTAACTCCATCCACACTGTTGTTCTCACAATTTCAGGACCTCAGGATCACGGTTGGTGTTCTGGCTACACCTGTCAACGTCGTTTGTCTCTGTTTCATGCGATTGTGGCCAACAAAGTTCCTTGCAGTGTATACTTCTCAAGCAGCAGCCCTCAACACCTTCGTCTTATGCTGCTCAATGTCAGAAGCACACAGGTGATTTTTTACTGTGCAAGACATGGCAGATGGAGATGGGGTGGGGGGGGGGGAACCAGTCAGTACACATTATGTCTTGTATATCCTGCTGAGGGGTGGAAGGCTTGTAAAACAATCAAAGCTTGTTCGGCTTCGTCTAAATATTTGCAATTTTGTCTTGGCTTTATTAGAAGGTGTAATTATTCAACAACACATCAAACTTTTCCTTAAGTTGGTGTGTCACATCATCTTCATCATCATCGTAAGTAGCCCCAGGTGCACTGCCTTGAGGGATTCTGACCCTCACCGGTAAAGTAGAAGAGTTTCATTCTTCGCAGCAGCATTGCTTCTATGAATGGAGGAAATATGACGTTCAAGAGCAAAGGAGGCCTTTAATACTATTGGCTGAGAGCTTAGCAAACAGGACCAGATATTCAGTCTGTGTCAAAAGCACTCTTAAATAATACTTGCACATACAAAAAGACTGCTTTAACCTGCTTTTGAGGTTCATGCTCTCCCTCAAAATGAGTCAGCAAATGTAGCTTTGTGAGATTTGAGTGACCAGGCTGGACTTCAGAGTGTTTGCTACTTTTACTAAGTTACCAATGTTCACCATCAATGATTTTGAGATCAATGAGAACTCGACGTCAAATGCAAAAATGGATTCCTTTAATATACTCACAACTACAACTTGTTTGTCTCGCTTTTATTTTTGAACAATATATTTTAACAAGTACCTTAATAACAATTAACATATACTTTATTGTTTCCATTTTACAATACATTTTTTTACAATAACAAAATTTTCACAAGAAAAACAATACATTTGACATTGGTTCCTGCTGACTACTTCTTGTTTTACTAGGGTACGCGGGTTGCAATATACTACCCTACACCACAGCGCCTCGATGTTTATGTCGGCCACCAGCTTGTGGCACCAACAAATGCTGCCTGGAATGACAAGGGCACAGAGTATACCTTGAGTGAACCCACCACCTCAAGTATGACCCGACACCACACACACACACACACACACACACACACACACACACACACACACACACACACACACACACACACACACACACACACACACACACACGGTAGCGGCCTGTGGAACTCAATCAAGTGCACAGAATGACAACTGCCTCACAAAAAATATTCCAAAGACAGGTACAAATGGAAGATGTCACGCATGAAATCGAAACAGCAAATAATACAGCCACAAATATTGCAAAAAGACAAAAGAATAATACAAAACAAAATATCAACAGCATCAACAAAACAACATATCAACAAATATCAACACCTACAACTCGGAGAATGACAAAGAGCAGAGATATATTAAAAAAAAAACAAGTTGGACAGAATGGGCAGAGACAAGGAATGCTCATTGGAATGGTTAAGAAGAGGTCAGCTCAACTGGAGAGGAGGAGAGGAGATCGGGACCATAACCTGTACAGAGCATTGGTGCTGCTTTAGCAGGCTCCTTGGCTATTGAGCACAATCCTGGACGGGTCACCACTCCGACACAGTATACCAGCATGCTGGCACTCATTTGGCCGACCTCTGAAGGATGACAGGCCCAGTTAACCCCACCTGGTATTAATTCAACAGCTGAGCGGGATTTGAACTCAGGACCCAAGGATCCAAAGCCCGCCACCCTAACCATAAAGCCAACACCAGGCATACTTGTACATACAACCTTGCTCAACTGGGATGGAGAACAAATCATTATAAATGCCCCAAGACCAGGGAAACTACATGAATGGCTTTAAGAAAATGGCAGGACTGAGTCAATCGGACAAGTGAAGATTCTGCAAGGTAGAAACAAAAAGCACGAGCCACCTCCTTTCGGGATGTAAAAAAACTCATGTCAGAACAGTTGTACACACAGAGGCACAACAGAGTTTGTGGAGTGGCACACTGGCACATCTGCAAAAATTTCAATATGCCAGTCCCATAAAACTCATGGTAATGTAAAAAAACAACAATTGAGAACAAGGAAGTAATGCTCACATCTGGCCTGATGATCCCTTCGAGCATGAACATAGAAAACAAATAAAAGCCATGTGACTGGATATAGTACTTAGGTTTTAAAAAGAAAAAAATGGCATTGCTAATTAAGATATCATTCCCAGCGATTTTTGGACTAAACAATGCAGAAATCAGGAAAATAACCAAATACAAAGATCAAAAAAATTAAGTGAAAAGAACCTGGAAGCTGAAGAGGAAACCATGCATTTGACGTTGGCAAAAAATGTCAAATTTTGTCTTGGCTTTATTAGAAGATTGCTCTGCAACCAAGTTGGACAGAATGGGCCAGTGATAATTAGAACAATGGGAATGATGAAGAAGCACCTTACAGAGATCTTAAAAACCATGCCTGGGATATTAAAAAAACACACACACACACACACACACAAACACACACACACACACACACACACACACACACACACACACATACACACACACACACACACACACACACACACACACACACACACACATTCTGATGGAAACAGCAGTGCTTAACTTCATCAAATAAATAAGCAGAATTTCCAATTATTGGTGTCATCACCAATATGACCACGAGCCAGCCTTTCAGATCATCTAGTTAATGCTTCATTTGCCACAACCACTGATTCACACATCTTCTGAATCCCAAACACACTCCCCAGGTGAATTCCTGCCTCAGATCGACTCTGCTCATGGGACAAATTACTTTGACCCCCCGACCCAGCTGTTGTTTACATCTGTACGTGGCTCCATGCCCCTGGAAATTTGCATCTCACCAACGCTCTTCGTATCCTTCTCATTGCCTGCCATTTCCATTAAAGAGTTCTATGGCTCACATCTGCTGAGGAACCTTGCTGCATTCCTGCGCGTGCCTCCAGAAAAGGTGCATGTGGTGAAGGCCGTGCCTGAAGGCAAGGTCAGGCGCCACCGACGGGAGGTCATAGCCAAGGGAATCCAAGTGAGCATTCAGGTGACGGAACCACCGGCACTAGATCTTAACATCATCAGCAGTAATGGTGAGTTATCTTGACTATTTGTGCACTTGCTTTTGCTGGTTTATTACTTGTTGTTGTTGTTGTTGTTG
>NC_140973.1:43268220-43275720 GCF_056783735.1 Eptatretus burgeri | reverse complement strand
CGCACAACGATTCAAATCATAACTGCCGTAGAAATGGAAGTGTCAACATCGCGGTCACACCTTGGCGATCTTACCAGCGTATGCCGACCTAAGAAAAATGTGTCTAAAACGTTGGGGCACGTCAAATACGGTATGAGTAAGTTTGGTATACGTGAGTAGAACGCTAAATACGCTATCATACGTCGTAGTAAGTAGAGTACGTCAAGAAATTTTAAACATGTTCAAAATTTTACGACGTACTCGGCGTATGACACACGTTCCGCATGCGATGGGGATAGGTTTTACACACGATATGTGGACGCTTACACGCGTCCACAAAGGCTACTTATAAGCTACTCATAAGTCGAAACACTTCGCGGTAATGTCTTTTTTACGCGAAACTTATTTCTAACTTATGTTTGACGTGCTTTGAACCAATTCTTTACGTAGTCCCAACACACAACGACGTATGTAGACGTATTCCAATGACGTCTTCCGGTCGACAAAAAAAATAAATGAACGTGTTTCTAACTTACAACTGCCATATAAAGACGTGTTCCCAGCGGTGTTGGGAATTGGTATATAAAAATGCTGCTCATAAAAGGGGAACCCAACAGTGTTTTCGAGTCCTTTTTGAGTCGATGTCCATGTCAGCAGTAACAGTATCAGTATCAGTATTAGTATTAGTATTAGTAGTAGTTTGTTCATGTTGGCAGTAGGAGGTGAGTGTGAGGGGGAGAGTGTGGGTTATGATGGATCCTCCTTGCGTCCGCGTGTCCACGGGTAGGAGACATCTTTTCACCATTGTTCGAAGTTCTTCGCGGCTAATTTTTTATGGGGCTTTTTCAACAATGAGCTATAGCTTGTTTTTACGATTTAGGTCTATTCATAATGGGTTGGACAAATGCACAATGAACTAATAATGTGCATAGAGCACTTTGATTACTTATAGATACGATATACCAACGAATAATTATCGTGAAGCCGGCGTTCACAAACTATGCCCAACGATAGCCTAACTTTTCCATATCGTGCGGCACTTTATCTTTGCTGGTGACGTGGGGTTTGCTATTCATAGGCTGCCACTCAACGATTTAAATGGCTGCATCTCCACTATTGAAAGTAGACGCTTGCGCTCAACAATTGGATTTTTTTTTACACTCAACGACTTTTAAACGGAACCACTCAGCTATTTTCATTGTTTACAATGAACGATTTAAATTGCCTTTCACTCGCCTTTGTTTTTTGACGCTGGGGTTTGGAAATTTGAAGCGTTTCTTCTGAACGTGTTAAAACGCTCAAACTCGACTATTTTAAATAGACGCTGCCGATGGACAATTGGAATCATAGCCAAGCTAGACATCGAAGTGTGAACATCCTCGTCATGCCGAATAAAAGTTTGAAGAATGCTGCAAATAAGTGTCCTGGCCGTGGCCGTGGACGCTGACGCAAGGACGATCCATTATACCGACGTCTTTCAGCCTATGAGTAACTTAAAAGTAACGTCTGTCGATGTGTGGCAACGATCGCGTAACGTGCCAACAACACGTTAATCATAGGTTAGAAATAAGTTTCGGGTACGCTAAACATTACCTCGGCGTGTCTCAACTTATGATTAACTTACAATTAGCATGTGTTGACGTCTGTCAACGATCGCAGACCGTACATACAACTTGTGGCCAGCGTAGCGGAACGTGTGAGTCATACACCGGCATACGTCATGAAATTTCAAGCATGAAAAAATTTGAGGACAACCAAAAAGTACAACGTTTAAAACCAGCGTACAACAACGTATGGCAGTGTTTTTCAGCGTGCTCTCAATGTTATCAAAACATACCCATAACGTATTCAACGTGTGCCAGCATTTTAGAAAAAAAATTCAAAAATCGGCATACGTTGGCTAAAACGTCAAGGTGTGACCGGGCCTTAAATTTCATGCAACAGTCTTCCTCCTTCAGCTTCCACCATCTGGTCCTTGGTTCAGCCCTCACTCTCTTCCTCAACCTCACCTCTAAAGTCATCCTACAGACCACCAATCGATGCTGTCGAGCTGCACTCTCCCCTGCCACAACCTTACAGTCACTAATCTCTTTCAGGTTGCATCTCCGACTTAAGATGTAATCCACCTGTGTGCACTTTCCTCCACTCTTGTATGTCACCCTGTGTTCCTCCTTCACCTTGAAATACGTATTTACCACTGCCATTTCCATTCTTTTTGCAAACTCTACCACCATTTGCCCTTCCACATTTCTCTTATTGAGACCGTACCTCCCCATCACCTCCTCATCCTCTTTATTCCCTTCCCCAACATGTCCATTGAAATCTACTCCAATCACCACTCTTTCATCCTTGGATACACTCTCGACCACTTCATCTAACTCACTCCAGAAATCTTCTTTATACTCCATCTCACACCCCATATGTGGGGCATATGCACTGATAACATTCATCATCACCCCTTCAATTTCCAACTTCACACTCATCACTCAGTCAGACACTCTCCTCACCTCCAATACCCTCTTGAGATAATCTTCCTTCAGGATAACCCCGACACCATTTCTCCTCCCATCCACACCATGGTAGAACAGTTTGAAACCACCTCCAATGCTCCTAGCCTTACTCCCCATCCACTTGGTCTCTTGTACACACAGTATGTCCACCTTTCTTCTCTCCATCATATCAGCCAACTCTCGCCCTTTGCCAGTCATCGTCCCAACATTCAGAGTTCCAACTCTCACCTCCACACTTCTACCCTTCCCCCTCTCCCACTGCCTCCAGACTCGCCTTCCCCGTCTCCTTTTCCTCCTTCGCCCAGCAGTAGCACAATTTCCACTGGTACCCTGCTGACCACCGGTACCGGTGCCGGTCGTTGGTAACCCGGGCCTCGACCGATCCGGTATGGAAATATATATGTATATATATAGGTATATATATATGTATATATATATATATATATATATAGGTATATATATATATATATATATGTATATATACAGTCAAAGCTTGTTACTATGCCACCCGTCGGGACCGAGCAAAAGTGGCATAGTAGCGAGAGTGGCATAGTAACGAGATTTTGTAAAAACGGCCTTATTTTCTCAAGTTACCCATCTGTAGTTAATCTTTAGACAAAATTTATTCCAGCAAGTAAAAGGCACGACTGTTGTATAAGCTAAGTGAACGGAGAACATACACACACTAACAGAGTTCACACACTAACATATGGCATGGCGAGAAATTCACGACACACAAAGCTTTCAAGAATCGTCGGCTGGCGCATCTTCTTTCGGCGGATCTCGTGCATCTCGTTGTCTAGCCGATCGCATGCTTGCATCACACCGGGCTTCCCGCTTCTCTGCTGCATGAACTTCCGGACGGTGCTACAAGCGCGCTGGGCTTCCTCGAACGGAACGATTTCCTCCTCGACAGTTACCTCGTCATCTTCGCTTTCCACCAGCTCCTCACTGCGCAGAATCTCCTCCGCAATCTCCTCCAGCATGAAATACCCGCCAGTCGCGAGGCGCTCGTCGGCTTCGAGAAAGTCAGACAGCTCGACCTCCTCGTTCTCGTGCATCTTTTCCTCGGCAGGCAGAGCTTCCCAGATGTCGGGCAGCTCCGCATCTTGTGGCTCAGTTTGGATCTCCTCTTCGATGAACTTGGCCTTCGCGAAACAGTTCCTGATCGTCGACTTGCCGACCTGCCCCCAAGCACGCCGGGCGACGTGTAGAGCGTCGAGCAACGTGAACTTGAACTCCTTTCCCTCATCTATGGCCTCAAGCCGGCGGCATAGCAGGAGCTTCTTGTAGTGGTGCTTGAGGTTCTCTATGATTCCCTGATCCATTGGTTGCGAATTGGCTGTCGTGTTGGGTGGGAAGAAGACCAGTTGGATGTTGTTCAGCTCGAGCTCGGGAGGGTGGCCAGAGAAGTTATCGAGACAGACCAGCACTCTGCGTCCCTGCTGGCCGAGTCGTCCGTCCCACGCACGCAACATCTCCTCGAAAAGCTCCGCCATCATCCACCGCCTTGTACTTGACCGGGATCTCTTTGTTCTTGAAGACACGGGGTTTCTTGGAATTGCCAATCACCAGAAGAGGGAACTTCTCGCTGCCGCTCATGTTTGCCCCAACCAGAAGAGTGATCCTTTGCTTGCTTTTCTTTCCTCCAGTACACCGCTCTCCCCTGAAAGCCATGGTCTTGTTCGGAAGCAGCTGCCAGAAGAGTCCAGTCTCGTCTCGGTTGAAGACGTCGTCTGCGGAGAACTGCCCGAGTAAGGGCCGGAGAACCTGTTGTTGCCACTCAAGAAGGGATTGCGAATCCACCGCTCCAGCTTCGCCCTGCACTGTCTTGAACGTGATGCCGTGGCGCTTCTTGAAATTGCCCAACCAACCGTCGCTCGCCATGAAGTCTGGGATGTGCATCAGCTCGGCCAGTTTCATCGCCTTCTCCTTGATCAGATCGCCGCTGACAGGCACATTCTGTCCTCTTGATTGCTTCAGCCACATGAGCACTCCCTCATCAAGCTTCGGGTCGTGAGCCTGCGTCAACTTCATGCGCTTCGATGGAAATCCAGCTTTGATTGCAGCCTCGATTGCATCCTTCTTGCTGAGAATGCCCTTCACGGTGGTTCTCTTAACCCGACGCCCCATTTCTTGCTAATCTCCCTGGCCAACTTGGACTGATTTGGCTCCTTCTTCGCGGCATCAATGATCTCCTTCTTCTCCTTCAGCGTAAAGTCAGTTCGCTTGCGTTTCTGAGCTGACATTATGGGCTGAATTTGAAAAAAAATGATGTCACTGTTGTACGTGTGCCTGCGTGTCTGTGTGTGTGCTCGCGCTTTTTTGTGTCTCGTTGTGCGTGTTGTGATTGCCTTGTTGTGGCTGGCATCGGGGAGAAGAATCGCGTGTTTTGACAGTCTGACTATGCGCGTACGTATTGAGTTATGTTGTGCGCAGCTGGACTGCAGTTCGTCGCTTCGCCTTTGGACGTGAGTGTGATAATCGAGCACTGCGCAATACAGATTTTTTCATGGCTTGTGCCTTTTAACAGTCACACAGTAGTGGCATGGTAGCGAGAGTAGGGGGTGGCATAGTAAATTTATTTTGTATTGAATTTTGTTGGGACCGAGCAAAAGTGGTATAATAGCGAGAGTGGCATAGAAGCGAGGTGGCATAGTAACGAGCTTTGACTGTATGTATATATATGTATATATGTATGTATGTATATATATGTATATATGTATGTATGTATATATATGTATATATGTATGTATGTATATATATGTATATATATATATGTTTATATATATATATATATATATATATATATATGTGTATATATATATATGTGTATATATATATATGTGTATATATATATATGTGTATATATATATGTGTATATATATATATGTGTATATATATATATGTGTATATATATATATGTGTATATATATATGTGTATATATATATATGTGTATATATATATATGTGTATATATATATATATATATATATATATATATATATATATATATATATATATATATATATATATATATATGTATAATTCATAAATTTCTGTGTTGTTTATCCTCATGTTTGGTTTGAACAGAAAGTAATGTGTTGAACCGTGAGAGGCTGGAGGAAGCATCTGAGCATCTGGCACAAGCTGTATTGCTGGGTATACTGCCTATGAAACTGGGCATGGATATCTCAACAGTGTCCGTCATTCCCCCCATTCCCGATCCTGGCTCTCACCGCTGGTTCAAGGTGAGTTGTTTAGGCTGACTGCTTCAGGAATATAATTTCGTCTGATTTCAGATTAGGTCATTTGTCAAGAAAAAAAAACGCTTTAATACTGTGATACGTCTTAATTACAGAGGGATGAGATGGAATACAATATAATTATTATTAGCTCACCTGGATTTTACTCAGGTGACCTGATGGGATCACCATTGATGTAGCAAAGTGTGTCGACCACATCGAAATCTTCACTCATTAAGGGGGGTCGACAAAGGGTTTTTTTGACCCCCCCAAATAAGTATTTGCTCTCTTCTCTGAAACTACTTTCATGATTTTGATGAAATTTGACCCCAAACTTCATCACACGTGTTGTACCAAAGTGTATCAACCGCATTAAAGTCATCCTTACTCATTAAAGGGGTCTATGGGGGGACTTCTGACCCCCTAAAATGGGTATTTGCTCTCTTCTCCGAACTACAAACAGAATTTCAATGAAACTTGACCACAAACTTCATCACTCTTGATGTACCAAAGTTTGTTCACAGCATTAAAAAATATTCAGGGTCTAACAGGGTATGCGGGAAGTTCGAGTAACTGTTGCTCCTGATCCAGGTGAGCTTCAGGACAGGTAGTCCTATTTTTATTTATTGTCTCGAGGTGGAGCAAAATGTCAGCAAGGGTAACTTCATATCAGTGCAAGCTAAAACTTGTTTGATATTTGAGCATCAAAGATGGGCAATGTATGAACAAGAAGGAAAGTTTGTAACCTCAAAACGCCGAGGAAATAAAATATATAAATTATTCACAACTGAACGGTGAAAAAGGAACATTTACAGTTTGTGAACTTTCCTTCTCATACACTTTCAATAAAGTGGATGAAAATTAGATGCAATATGAATGAGGGTCATGCACTCACCTTTAACCTGTCTCGCCTGGGTTCAAATCTTGACCGAGCTATAAACTGTCATCCTGGTGTTGGGAATAACATGGAAATAATTGTGGCCATTGAAGAAGGAGAAGGAGAAGAGGAGAAAGCAGAAGAAAGAGAAGAAGAAGATGAACGAGGGTCACCTGTGAGATATGGTCTACCATAGAAGTGGAAAAATAAAAGAAGTGATTTTTCAGTTTAAAAGTTAAACATTGTGAGATTTATATGTAAATACATTCAGTTAAATTTGTGAGGAGTAAATGTAGAAAAGGTTTGATGAACATCTATCATTGAAATTTTAAAGTAGGTCAAGACATCATGGTCACCCCTCCAATGTTTACGATGCATATCATGTTTCTGTCAAGCAACCTGCTCCTAAAATACCATGGTTGTTGTCTCTAGGAGGCTTCAAGACCCTCTGGGCAAGAGCAACCCTGGATTTACGTGGCGCCAATGGATTCCTTGGAGTTGGTGTCCAATCCTGAGCCGGGCCCTGCTGGAGAACTTCTGCGAAAACAGCCTGTACTGCGGGCACTCGATCGGCATGTAAGCAATGCGACGTAGAGTGTGGAAACCAATTAATGATCATCATTATTATCCAGTTTCATAATCAGACAATGAAAATTATCCAGACTATTTGAGATTCTGCACACACAGACCGCAAAACTTTGTCGTGATTACAAGCCAGAAAGGAAAGGCTCGTATACCAATTTGATGATGGTAGGTAGGAATGCAGTGAAACAGCACACTGTGCCAGGTCTTTGTAAATCAAAGGTATAATAGCCAGTGTGTCATTTGTGTTGGAGGATAATATGCTGTGAGATGCTGCACCTTTTATGAGCACAATCAGAATTGCAGT
>NC_140973.1:43180720-43263220 GCF_056783735.1 Eptatretus burgeri | reverse complement strand
ACCTGAGGTCATCTTCAAGGTCAAAAGGTCATATTTCAAGGTCAAATTACTGAATTTTGGTATTTTTTGCCCGTTTTTGTGTCTAACTCATAAACGGTGAGAAATGGCTGATTGTAATAATATGCAAGTGTGTAGAGCTGTCAAACTTTGATATTTATTGTCATATATCGTATTACATAAACATTATATGCATGTCACAACACTATGCCTATAACAACTATGTCTAATTCTATCACGAGTTGGAGAGCTTTTCTTGCCTCCTGAGGCATCCCAAAGCTTTTTCTTTGTCACTTACATTGAGGACATGAGCTTTCAATAGAATGTTAGCTAAAGTAGTACATACAGCATTACTACTAGCTTAAGGTGCATCTACAGAGGATAACAGCTCAGCAAAATGAAATCGGCAACGCATTTTAGTCTTGTCATACGAATTATAGGCATTATGTACAAAAAAGACTGTTGACATAGTCGGCACACTCAATCCACCTCTATTCAAATTATCTAGAAACTCAGATGACACCTCGTTACCATCTTCATCATCAATGATCTCCTCCATACGCGTGCTATCGCCATATTTATGAACAAGGTGTCCGGCCAAATAAACTACTTTATGCTTAAGGGCATCGTCAGACCCCAAGAGATCCTGAGTGTCTTGAGGAGTAATCTCGTCAATGAGTTCACTTCGCTCATCTGGATTTATGGAAGTTGTACAGTTCTTGTCGCAACCAATCACACGAGAACTAGATTCGGGCATATTGTCATGCTTAATGAGTGTTTGCAAATTTACAATTTTAACTGCAGCCATAATGTCAACTACGTCAATGTCGAAGTTTCCACCACTTCTTTGCCTGGCCTGGCTGAAAAACTTTTCCAAGGCTTCATCTGCAAATATAGCAGGAAGAACGTAGTCAAAGTCTTTCTCTGCCAGAAGCAATTTGGCAGCATCCACATTATTACGTGTGGACACAGTGAAGGCTTCAGCAGTTTGCTGAGTTAGCTTCAGCTTACGACCACCACCTCCTTGCCATGCGCAGGTACATATAATTTGGCAGGCCTGCTCCAGCCTAGTGAAACTTGTACAGTCTGCTGTCCAAGTCAGTCTGGATTCGTCAGACAGATGGATAGCTGAGAAACGGTCTTTCACGTTCATCATCTTGAACCACTCACTCATTATCTGGGTGAGGATGATTGTGCCTTCGCTGATGCCCAGTGAATCCTTGAAGGTCTTTTAAAGCAGTGACAGTCTTGTCATTGAACACTTGGCATACCAATGGTACGCTCTGGCATTGAAGGGGCTTGGGGAAAACAGCGGTGTGCATCAGCTTGGTTAAGCGATTAGGAGTAGCCCGGTCGATCTCATAAACCTTCTGAATATCACTCCAGTAAGCTTTCTACTCATTACCATCTACGACAAATGAGAGTGTCTTGCCATCAACAGTAATCCAGTTGTTGCGAACATTTTTGAAGATGTGCACGTAGTCGTAGACTAAGAACATCGATTGCTCTTGAATTGACAGCACTTGGCAACTTCCTGGTCCTCCAAGTTTTGAATAAACACTGCGGTTGGTATTGCAATTGTCACATATCAAAGAAATCACAGTACCGCCAGCACCAACTACAGCTGATGCAGCTTCGATAAGGAGTTCATTCAGCTGATCGGCAGTTAGTTTTTTGCAGGGCAAAATGCGTAGACTATAGCGTGGACCACCGAAATGGCAGGCAACTTCAACAACCATAGCATGTGAAGCAAGCATTTCGTGTTCACCACGCGCTGCTGCATTTTGAGCATATCCTACAACATGCCCTCAAGAAAATCGCAATGTCTCGACCAGGTTTACCTCGTCAAACATTAAATTGACCAAACGCTGCTGTGGTTTAACCTGGTCGAACAAGGTTTCGAGGTTGGAGTCCTGCTGACTACTAGCAAGCATCTGTTTTACCTTTTTGTTGATGGTAGAATGATTAAGCCGGATCGACGAATCATTTTGTATGCAATGGGTGATATGTTGTGAAGATGCATTGCGAAAATCGTAGTATCAGAATCAAATCGGCGATGATCAAGAGGTTTGAACATAAGATGCAGCTGCGATGGAAAGAAGGTGAAATGAGGAAGCTCGTGTGCCTCAGTCATCCAACAGAGCTGGCTTATTACAAGCTGAAGAATTTCCTTGCTTGTGCATTCATAGATGTTTACCTGGTCAGTTATGGATCTAATCTGGGACCATTTTGAGAGCAGGCTGTTCTTCTGCAAAGGAAAAAGTCGTTTGGGCACCTCAATGCCATCTTTCTCAACTCTATTCAAGAATAGAAATACAAAAGGTGAGTGAACTTGTTGGAAATGAAAGAACTGCTTGACAGTTTGGTCAGTAGCATCAGTTCTTGATAGGTAAAGGTTTTCCTTGTCTTTTATAACGTTAAAGCCAGGATAATAGGAGCTGATTTTAGCACATAAGTGGTCGAAATCTTGGATATTGTCTGCAGCCTCATCAGCTGCCTGCATCTTCTTAGCTCTTGATTCTGACGTAGAAGATGATGTTGGGCCCGTGGGGCTGAGGTCACCTGCTTCAAAGCTGATTTTGCTACTCCAGGAAATATTGATGGGGGTTCTTTGGGTCGTTTGCCACCCCTAACTGACACCCAATCACAACTGAAATGTCTCACAAATATATCTCCTTTAAGCACCTAAAGCTTTCTTTCTCATTTGGCATTGCCAATATCCATCTCTCCCTCTCCTCAGGATCTTTTAGGAAGGATATGACCTTTACATAAGGCGTCCCATCATAGTTTCCTCCACAACCAAAGCAGCTGCAACGACGTGGCATATTTGTCACCAAAGCAGGAAACAACACAAAGATCCTGTGAGATCACCAGCTGGACAGTTTCTGAAAGAGAAACAAAAAAGCATACATTACTTAACGATGATAGAAATCAGCAAGTAGGTGCAGTAGGTGCACAATGTCATGTTTTGTCATAGACTTTACAAAAGTTTTCCTCTATGAGTTAGACACAAAAACGGGCAAAAAATACCAAAATTCAGTAATTTGACCTTGAAATATGACCTTTTGACCTTGAAGATGACCTCAGGTGGTGTTCAAAATGACACTATTGAACTCGCCGTCCTCAAAAACCCCTATATGGATCCCGAGATCGTGTCTCTAGCCCTTCTCGAAGTCATTTTAGCCCCGGACTCAAGTTAATCCTTCAGACTTGAGTTACAAACCCCGAGATCGTGACGTTCCAGTCCTTCTCTATAGGAGTCTATGGTCCAAACACGTATGGAGGTAACCACCACCTAGATATGTTTGGAGACATAGAGAGAGGAAGAGAGGGAGAGATTGGGGGGAGAGAGGGGAAGGGAGAGATTGGGGGGGGAGAGAGGGGAAGGGAGAGAGAGGGGGTAGGGAGGGGGAGAGAGAGGTGTGGGAGGAGGGTTCTGCACTGTATTAGGAGGGGGTAGAGTGAGGATGGGACAAAGGGAGAGAGAGAGAGGGGTGGGGGTAGGGAAGTTAGCAGATAGAAAATGCCATGCTTTATGAAACACACACACACACACACACACACACACACACACACACACACACACACACACACACACACACACACACACACACACACACACACACACACACTTGTCATGTGACAAGAGGAATAAATTTGGCTCTGTCATTTAGAAAACACATTAATACAGCGAACGGCTCGGAAATCGGGTGTTATTAAATATATTTTGCTTTGAAACTCACAAAGAGAATCCGCATAACCTTTGCAAAGCACACCCGACTCGTATGAAATAACCAGCGTTAAAATAACAGTCACGTGGACAAAGGAAAATGTGATCACTCATTCGCTGCTGAGGTTTAAAGTTAAAACCTCCACCACCCATCATCATCATAAGATGCGGGATGAAACTTTGCCACCACGGTTCCCACAACCAAGCACGCAGGCACACCCTCACCCACAGAGAGTCCCTTTACAGATCCAAATTTACCGATATGTACCACATCCGTGTGTGCTGTCTACGTACCTTTCCTTGTAGCAACTACCAACTGTATATATCCCAATCGGGACATGAACTGTACCGCTATCAACTGTTGTAGTGTAGGGCGCTTGGTAAGTGGGCAGTTAAGTGAATGATAAGGAACGGCTGGCTTGGCAAGCAATAGCAAGCAGATTGGTAATGGCAAATACCCGCAAATCACTAACACTGCCGATTTCGTAATATTTTCAGATTTCACTCCAGATTTCGAGTTATTTAGTCCATGTGATCCGATCTGTCAAACTCCGTGAGAGTACATCGAGGAAAACCACATCATATAATGCATGAAATTGCTCCAATCTCCAAATTTCAAATCTATAGCACTTAGAAAATGGATGAGTGCAACAATTTGTAGGTTTGTAGATGAGGCTTTCAATTATATGATTGAGGAAATTGAAAAAAAAAACATTTTGAGTGCTTTATCGTTAATAAACCATTGTGGCCTGTTCCAACTCAGGGCGGTTTGAGCGGGTCGAACAAAATGGCAAATTAAGACCCCAGCGAGGGAGAGCGAGGTGACTGAGGATGCATGGAGGTGTCCAAGGATGCACCTGATAAAGGATATAATTAAATAAGGCCGTTAATTATCTTCAAAAGGAGTGTTTTCATTAGTGCACTCCCTTGGGGATCCCTTTGTATGCATGTAAAGTTTCAGGCTGCTCCGTAGGTTTCATGGTTTTGGAGTTATGGAGTAGACACACTGACTGACACAATGACACACTCTGACATTTATTAGTAGAGAGATTTTGTTGATGTAAAATTACATGCAGGAAAGAGAGCAGAGGTTACTTTGAGAAAATTAACTTGATGGAGTTTGGATCCACCAGAAGAAATAAGGTTTCAAGTTCTGTAGAATATTATCGATGATTATATATGTTTAAGTCATGCAAGGACTTTATTTGTCCTGTTTCAAGAAATTTCTACAGCAATATATAGAAGCTTAAGAGAATTTTATAGTTTCGTGAAATCTTTTTTTATGGAAACTGTAGATGGATCTTGCAGATACTGTGATCCCATAATATAGTTACTATCCTAAAGCTAATGTGCACTATTAGACATGCAGTAAGTTGCACCTAATTCGGGTTTACCTTCATCTTGGCAGGTGTGTTCCAGCTGTGGTTTGATCTGGAAGGAAGGTTCCATGCAGCTTCCAATTTGATAACTGTCAGAACATCCGTTGTGAAGTCAACAGAAAGCTGGGGTTTAAAGCTCAGAATGTTTGCGGGAGTTATTTCTGCTGTATTTCTGGCAGTCGCTGCACTCATACTATTGGTGGCTATTCCTTTTGCATGTTACAAGAAATCTGGTAAGATGCAAGTGCTCATTCCACCATTTTCATGTAGCTATTGTATTGCAACCATTTCATAGTGTTTGTAATTATTAACCAACAAAGGAATATTTCATAATCCATCTCGGTACAAACCAAGAGCATATCAACTTGACTATAACGAACTTCAAGTGGTTCTAACTCTTACATATACAAGTATGATAGTTTTTGACCCTTTCCATTTTCATATGTGCATTGCTCTGAGCATTCTCCCTCTCCTTCCTGTATAATGTTGGCCCAGCTATAAACTGTCATTCCGGTGCTTCACAAGTAAGGTGTCAAAGTAGACATCTCTCTGGCTGTTATTAGATAAACACCTTAACACCGTCGAGTCTGGCATTTCACTCAGGCCGACTGGCAAAATCTTCAAGCAGCCATCAAACTTCTAGACTGGTCTCCCATCTCGACTTCCTCTGACATCAACTCATCCTGGGAATTATTTCAAAGAAACTTGCTCTCTCTCGTGCACAGATTTATCCCATCTCGTCTTCAGTTGTCCTACCCTTCCTCCCACCCATGGTACACTGAAGCTTGTGGCGAGGCAGTTGTCCTGCAACAACTTGCCTTTGCCTCATGGAAGGCAAATCCAACTGAAGGCAATCTAATTTCCTTCCACAAAGCTTGGAACAAGTGTGTCTACCCTCAGGAGAGCCAGAAAACAACATCTTTCTAATCGCAAGTCTGAACTGTTAAAACTGTCTCCCTGTTTTTCACTAAAAAAGGGTCAAAAACATTTCCAAGCTGGCCTCCACAGCCAGTCATCAACTGGGCATCCTCCATCATGCAAAGTCCTTCCTTGGCACACCAGATCTCCTGACCATAGACAAAGCTTTTGTCTGCAGCCTGATGGAGTACTGCTCTTCCCTATGGGCTGGTGATCCCGCCTCTCGCCTTTCTCAGCCTCATGCTGTGTAAACCAAGCCATTTAGGATCACTGGTATCTCCCGCATGAGGCTGAGTCATTGGGTCCCTCACTCTCTCACCGCAAGCAGATCATTGGTCTTTCTGTCTTCTACCATCTCCTTTCTGGCCTGCTCCCCCTACCCTGTCTGAGTTATGTCCCCCCTATATTTCCGCAGGGCGCTCAAGGCCTAACAGCAAACCCTTTCTGATAAACTATCAAAATCAAGAATCACTCTTTACCTTCAATCTCTCATTCCTCTTTTTCCCCACCTTTGGAACAACCTCTCACACACACACTCTTCAATCCCACTCTTCTCTCCATGTCTTCAAAACAGCTGTTCACCTCCATGTCTTCAAAACAGCTGTTCACCACCATCTCTTATATTCCCCCATTCAAAACCACGTTCTTTTCTACCCCCGCTAATCCACCCCAAACCCATCTCCTTCAAAGTCCCTGCTTTCTTTCCTCAAAGTCCCTGTCATGTAAGGACCTGAAAGTCCCTGGAGTGTCCATCTTTTTTACCCTGTGTGCCCCACCCTATCCCTCTCCCTTTCAGAGATCTCCTCATGTCTCTGTTCCACACTGTTTTTTCTTTCCCTCTCCCACACTCCTTTCTCCTGCTCCCCTTGTTGCACGTTCTGTGTGATAGCTCTCATATGAGCCTCGACAGTGTATGCCAATTTTTTTTTTCAAAAAAAGGTGATTCATCACTGTGTGTGCCGTCCCTCGGATGGGCGTTAAACTGAGCATCCCATCTGCTGGCATTAGTTGGTGAATGTTCATGAATCCACAGTATCTGTCACAAAGAATAGGTGCGCTATCGCCAGCACCTTGGCCAGATTCTAAATTCCTGCTCTGAGTTCCTATGTCGGAGTGGCAACCCATCCAGGATTGTAACTCGAGCCATAGAACTGCTTCAGCAGCACTCTGTGTAGAGCATGGTTCATTATCTGATCTTCCTGTATGAAGTACACATTCAAACTTTGTCTACACAACCTTACACCATGTACCAGAACATCCTCCACAATCGTTAAAGCTGAGACCAGACATACCCCCTCCCCACCATTCTCACCCCACCCCCCCCCCGCAATAACAAGACAGAACAGAACATACAGTATTAATTGAAGCAGGTAGGCAATTCTACAATGATTAATGTATTTTTGATGAAATTTTTTTTTCGCTATTTTATGCAGAATTAGTTTTGTGATTGAGCATTTTCCCGCTGGTGTGTCATGAGAAATGAGACTTTCCTTCCATGTGTGGCAGTTTCAAAGACCTTGCAGATTTCCAGCAGTGCAACACACCATACAAATCCTACATACAATGCAAGTTCTGAGGCTGATGCTGCTACTGCTACTGCTGCTGCTACTACTGCTGCTGCCACTGCTACTGCTGCTGCTGCTACTGATGGTGAGACTATCACATGTTGAAACACTGTAGCAGATGTCTTTGTATTCCAGCTTGAGGCCACTTTGTAGTGATTTATCATGGAGTACGGTAATACTCCATATATAGGGACGGCACAGGAAAAAACAAAAAACAGGTTGCCTATTTAAATGGGTACAAAATTATATTCTTAAAAACTACTATAGAGTAAAGTCATAAGCTTTAAAAAGCTCGACCTTATTGTCAAACGTTTTCATAACTAATAAGAATGAAAAAGACACCAAAATATATCGCAAAAGTACCAAATTGAAAGATCGCAAAGTAGCCGATTTGTTCATCCTTATAATTGCTGGTAAATGTCATCTGGCCGAGCACATATGCCTGGTGTTGGCTTAATGGTTAGGGTGGCTGGCTTTGGATCCTTGGGTCCTTAGTTCAAATCACGCTCAGCTGTTGAATTAATACCAGGTGGGGTTGACTCTGCCTGTCATCCTTCTGAGATCAGCAAAATGAGTGCCAGCTTGCTGGTATCCTGTGTCGGAGTGGTGACCCGTCCAGGATTGTGCCCAATAGCCAAGGAGACTGCTTAAGCAGCACCAATGCTCTGCACAGAGTATGGTCCCAATCTCCTCCTCCGAGCACAGTTATGGCTGAAGTAATTGCAATGATTCCAATGGAAGGAAGTGACATTTATTGGGTATTGCACCCATACCATAACAATATATATATTTTTAATTGGATTTAAAACATAGGATCACTGGAACTGGAACTTATCTGGGCCCTGTCCTAATGCTGTAACCCAAATTTGGTAGCATGATGACTGGTGGGTCTGGAGAGAAAGGTTTTTGAAGGAATTTATGTGATTTTCCCAAACATATTACAGTCTGCCAATTTTGACAAACTTCCGGTCATGAGATTAGCATGACCTCTACAACTTAACATCACGACCCTGTCGGAATGTAACCCAAATTTGGTAGCATTCTGACTGGTGGATCAGGAGAAGAAGCTTTTGGAAGGAATTTGCAGGACCGCCATTTTGACACATTCCGGTCATGTGATCAGCATGGCCTCCACAATTTATCATCAGGACTATGTCCTCATATTGTAACCCAAATCTGGTATCATTCTGACTGGTTGGTCTGGAGAAGAAGATTTTTGCAGGAATTTATGCGATTTTTTCCCAAAAATTAACCAAGGTGGCCATTTTGACACAATTCTGGTGACATGATCGGCATGATGTCCACAATTTAACATCCCTACCCTGGCCTAATGTTGTAACCCAAATTTGGTAGTATTGTGACTGCTGTGTCTGGAGAAGATTTTTGAAGAAATTTACTAAGTCGGCCATTTTGACCAACTTAAAGTCATGTGACCGGAATGAGCTTTGCAATTCCTGTTACCAGTCAGGAGAGGAACATTGCTGAAAATTTTCAGCTGGATCGGCCCCGCAGTTTGGCCAGAAAAGTCGAAATAGGAGACGGACAGTGCACGATGACAATACCTTATCTGGAATTGAAATTCCACATAAGCTAATAAGCCAATCCAAACAAGCAAACCCATTTGCAAAATTTAATCTTCATATACCTCACAATGACTTTCATATGAACTATCACAGTCTTGCTTCAGACTCTTCTCATGGTATTTTGACAATAGTTTGAAGCCTTTGATGAAAACAAAAATCACCCTTAACTATTCATGCCACTGTCATAGGCTGTGAGTATTGTAATGATCCAGTCTGTGTTTGTTTGTCTCTTTGTTGGTTGAATAACTGCTCAATGAGCTTCATATTGTGAATGTCTTGTAAGAGTTCAACTTTGAGCTTGCAAGGAAAAATATTCAGATGACCAGCAGTCATGACCAAGGAGCAGAAACAACTGATACTAATCAGGGATAGAAATTCAGAGGCAGAAGCCGTCATAAATGAGACTGTCGAGAAAAAGTGATCTTTTTTTTTTAGCTCACCTGGAACACAGTTCCGGGGGGCTTATGGGATGGCACATCGTCCGTCCGCCCACAAATACTTGCAACTTATTTTCTGAAACTACACATACAATTTCGATTAAACTTTACCACAACGTTCATCACCGTGTATGTACCAAAGTTTGTTCATGGCATTAAAAAAATCCGACCCTTAAGGGGTCTATGGGGGTTGTCCCCCCCAAATTAGGTATTTGCTTTCTTCTCAGAAACTTCACATGCAATTCGGATGAAACTTGACTCCAACCTTCATCACCCATGATGTACCAAAGATTGTTCACACCATTAAAAAAAAAATTGGGGTCGAAAGGGTCTACAGGGGGTTGCCCCCCCAAAATATGTATTTGGTTTCTTCTCTGAAACCACACACACAATTTCGATGAAACTTGACCACAACCTTGATCACCCGTGATATACCAAGGTTTGTTCATGGTATTAAAAAAACATATCCATCGGTATTTACTTTTTTCTCCGTTATATATTTTGCGGGCCATCCATGCCTACCAGTGGTTCCTTGGTTATCATATCCAGCCACTACCAGGTGAGCACCCAGGGGTATTGCCCCATGTTTTAAACGTATCAACAAAGCTACACAAATATTATTATACATCCTCATGTACGATATGTATTGTCTCAACATCCTGGGGGGGGGGGGGGGGAGGAGAAGGCCAAATTTATTTTGCACCCATCACCCGCCCATGGGTACTCCGAGCACATCTATAAAATTTCAGGGAGATTGACCAAGCATTTTTAGATCTTGAAGTCAGATGCCATTCATCGTAAAATCAAACATTAATACAGCACCCAAAGTAACAAATTATCAAACTGCATTATATACTGAAACTATAAGTCATAATGAGAGATTGAATGAACAGAATGGAAAACATTTGCTATCACTGCATACTGGGAACATGCAAATGCAGAAAGTTAATTCACTTTAAAAATGCTTGTTATAGCTCATCAAATCATATCGCAAATCAACCATGACTTAATAGAAGAGAAACAAAATGCTGAGAGCCATCACCTTCCTTGAGTGCATTCTCATTGAATATTGTTCGATGACATGGAAAGCCATGCATTTGCTCATCAACCTTCAGATAATAATTATATCAAACTTGTTGCTCAATGATAAGACTCTTAACATCTCCCTTTGATTAGAAATGTTTAAATTACAACAAATATACATGACATGGCAATCACAGAAACTTTCCACAAAGAGGATGTCAAAAAACATATGTACACAAGTAAAATGTGCATTCAATCTACTGTATTTAGAAATCACCAAAGTTCTTCCTCACATCTCCCACACTCGAGAGCTTGTAATTAGTTATATCCCTCTTTGAGGGGAAAATTGATGTACATGACAAAGGTAGTACTGTGCTGTCTGAGGACAAGGCCAACGTTTTCCATTAACTCTTGCTGAAGGGTATAAATTGAAAACAGATCGGTGTATTCTCGTGAATGAACTGCAGTTTCAAAGTTGTGAATACCAAAGCTAACATCGCATTGCATCACGACTGAAGATATAAAGAAGAGAGATAGGTGATTTCGAGAAGCCAAAGTGGGTGTCACATCCTTCTCCACGAGGAGTGTAAAGAGTAAAGAGTTTGGCTTCGTATTTGCAACACCGACAGAGTTTCCATCCAAAAGTTTTTCCTTGCAATGCACCTTTTCATGGTCAATACAAAAATCAAGACTTGCATAAGAACAATATGACAGGAGTTACAAATGCTACGTCTTTCAGGCAAACTTGTAAAATTTCATCAATTAAAACTGAATTCATCGGAATGACTAAATTGTAAGCACCCAGTTGTGCTGAGGACATGGAGAAATAATCACATAGCCAATTATAGACCAAACTTTGTGGTACCTGCAAAATAGAAAAACTAAAAGCCAACATAGAAGCGGTTAACTTGACGAGCGATAGGTCTGGAACACTGAGCACACAGTCTATCTCTTTTGAATCCTGCCATTTTTTTTGGCCTGTACATGCAATATTTCTTTAAATAATATTTAAACGTACAAAAATGTATTATATAAACAAAGGTTATAACAAAGTCCACGTGGAATGAAGAACTAGCCTTGCTGGTGAAGGCGAGTGTCGCTCTGTGTCAGCAGATAGGTCCTAACAATGGATGACATCAACAGGACGTTGATTGAAGTGTGCTAACTGCCATGAGAAGCAAGGCGAATCTGATGTGTCAGGCGTTAACCCTTTGTCAGAGCAAGATAGGGAGACGGGATAAGGGTGAGGGTTGATAGAGGGTGAGAGCAACTCAGAGGAGCATGTGCCAGAGTGGATTCAGGTAACAGGTCAATTGTGATAATGACTCAAAAGAGGGGGTTGCTCCGACGAAGGGTTAACATCTGAAACATCAGCTTCTCCATACTTCCCATGGAAGTTAGCATACCTCAGTGAACATCCTATTGATTTCATCCACAACAGTAAAGTCAACTTCTCAGCACCTCACTTAATTTACCTCCATTTTGGTCTCTCTGACCTGTGCATTTGGTCAATGTTGACCTTGTGCAGACCTCTAATTGTATTTTTTTATGTACTTGCAGACACACCTCCAGTAACGCACACATCTGCAGCTGAAGAATAATTAACATCTGAACCATGCACCCTCCAGTTCGTGATGTTGACACGCTGCTTCCAACACCTTTTCAATGCCCATTGACTTATAAATTTATGTGTGGTTTGTGCGTCGTAATAATACCCAATTCATTCTGTGCATTTCTTTCCTGTTTCTATTACATTGAAGTTTCAGATAGTCAATGTTGCTCTTCTGATTGATTTCAATTTGGTCTATCTTCATGTTCCCATCTGAGCAGACAGCTTCTGTCCAACTAATTATAATTTCTGCAAAAATAATAAATAAATTCAATGAAGAATGAGTGAGCAGGATAAGCTCTTTATTTATACATGGTCCAATCAATGCCTTTCCTCCGGTCAAGGGAGAGAAACTCCACCACCGGAATTTTGTTTATGGATATTTTCGTTTCTGGACATTTTGGACAGTTTGTGTTTCATTTTATTCTTCTGGAATTAGGGCTTCATCAGAATGCCAATTTTTAACTTCCTCACCCAACTATAAAGTGTTAAGCATTTGTATCAGTGAGTTATTGAGTGGTTAGAAATATATACAGTATAAAACACTAATAAAAGGCAGTGTGTGTGTGTGTGTGTGTGTGTGTGTGTGTGTGTGTGTGTGTGTGTGTGTGTGTGTGTGTGTGTGTGTGTGTGTGTGTGTGAGGTCAGGTCAGGTATGGGAGCATGTGCCAGAACAGCGCGTCGCTGCGTCCACTTTCCGCCGGTACTCCAGGGGCCTCCGTCTGGCCATCCCCCAGGCAGATGCCAGGCCCATCCCCATCTCCTTGAGATGATGGTCAACCTGCTGCAACCATGAGGCACGTGGTCGGCCCACTGGCCTCCTCCACTCATGAGACTCCCTCGCTGAGAGAATCTGGTGAGCAGGATCAGCGTCAGGAAAACGAGCCACATGTCCATACAGCCGCAGCTGATGCTCACGGACGATGCAGGTAACAAATCTCATCCGAGTCTCTCTCAGCAACCGCTCGTTGGACACAAAATCCGACCAGCGATAGCCAAGGATTCTTCGAAGAGACCTGGTACCAAAGGAATTAAGTCTCCGTCTCAGATCCTTGGTCAAAGTCCAAGTCTCGCACCCATAGAGCAAGACTGGAAGTACCAAGGACCTGAAGACTCGGACTTTCATCCTCCCGCACAGGTACCGGCAGCGCCACACCCCATGATCCAGTGAATCCATGACTCCCCAGGCCCGACCCAGACGTCTATTGACCTCCGGCTCACAACCTGCGGAGACATGAATATCACTGCCAAGGTAAGTGAATCTATCCACGACCTCAACATCCTCACCACAAACAGACACAGACAGGACAGCAGCATCCAAGATGTCACCGAAAGCCTGGATCTTAGTTTTGACCCAAGAAATCCGTAATCCCAACGGCTCCGACTCCTCATTCAGCACCTCGAGGGCCCCCAAGAGGATGTCTAAAGTCTCCGCAAAGATGACTGCATCATCTGCAAAATCAAGGTCCGAGATCTTGACATTGCCAAACGATGCACCGCAACTTGATCTCTCTGACATCCTCCCAAAAATCCAGTCCATACAAGTGCTGAAAAGTGTGGGGGCAAGTACACATCCCTGACGAACTCCAGTAACAACTGGAAATAAGTCAGAGATGGAACCACCACACTTCACAGCACTCTCAGTACCAGAGTAGAGTTCAGACATCAGATCGATCAGTTTTAGTGGCACCCCACGAAGACCAAGAATCCTCCAGAGGACATCCCGATTCACTGAATCGAACGCTTTACAGAGATCAACATAGGCTGCAAGCAGCCCCTGCCGAAACTCTCGTCTGCATTCGGTAAGGACACGAAGTGCAAGGATACGGTCAATCGTTGACCTCTTTGGTGTAAAGCCTGACTGCTCTGGACGCTGGTGCTCAAGCAGATGGTGGCGAACCCTATCAAGAATTATCCGAGCAAAGACCTTGCCCGGCACTGAGAGCAGCGTCACCCCTCGGTAGTTGTTGCAGTCTTGGCGATCACCCTTCCCTTTCCAGAGAGGGACAACAAGGCCCCTCTTCCAGTCAGTTGGGATGATGCCTGTGTTCCAGGCAGAGCACAAAACTGCATGCAACGACACGAGTGCAGCATTTCCACCAGCCTTGAGAAGTTCAGCATGGATGCCACAGATCCCTGGAGCTTTGCCCCGTTTCAACTGGTTCACCACAGCCCGTGTTTCCACAAGCGATGGTGGACCACAGTTGATTCGAGGGTCGGCAACAGGGATTGTAACACCCTTGACGTCCAACTCGACAGCTGGGGGATCAGCCTGGTACAACCGCTCAAAGTAACCAGCCCAGCGGGCCTTCACTTCAGACTCCTCTGTCAAGAGCCTACCACTCTCTGCTCGAACTGCAGTGCTCCGAGGGATGGGCTTGGATGAACGTAATGCGCGAATTCCCCTGTAAGCGGGACGAGAATCACCTGTCCACCGGTGATGCTCTACCCCCTCACAGATTCCTCGCACATAGGCCTCCTTGTCCACCCTCAGTGCACATACAGTTTTACGCCTCAGCTCCCTGAACAGCTCAGCTCTGCCATTCAGCCTGGCCCTGCGACTCTGGTCAATGGTATCCAGTGTCCCTTGAGAGACAAAATTCTTCTTTGCCCTGCGGTGAACTCCAAGGCATCCACCGGCAACATCAAGGATGGTGGTCTTGAAGGTGCTCCACAACTCTTCAGGACCCCCCAAAGCACCCAGACCCCCCAAGTGTCCACTCAGCCTGTTCGCAAACTCCTCAGCTACTCTCTCATCCCTGAGCTTGGCAACATCCAGCCTAGGCTGGGATGGTACCATTCTCCAGGATTTAAGGTGCAGCTTTAGAGTTGCTACAACAAGCCTGTGGTCAGTATTGAGGAACTGAGCACTCCGGTAGACCCTGCAGTTCTGGATCATCCTTCAACGACCGTCAATGAGGACATGGTCAATCTCCTTTGCCACACCGCCAGCATTGGAATACCAAGTCCAGCGATGAGCTTGCGGGCGCTGAAACCATGAACCAGCCACCCTAAGTCCATGACTTCTTGTAAAGTCAAGGAACTTAGTGCTATTCTGGTTCATAGTTCCTGACCCATGGGGACCAACACACACCTCATAACCATCCCTATCAGTTCCAGTCGATGCATTGAAATCCCCCAAGACTAGAAGTGTATCTCGTCTGGGGCACTGATCAACCACAGACTCGAGTGTGGCGTAGAATGTGTCCTTCACGGTGCGATCACTCGCCTCAGTCGGAGCATAAATAGAGACCAGGGAAATGACACCTAAGGAGTGGCGAATCCTTAATCTCATAATACGCTCGTTGACCGGTGTTACCTCAATTATCATTGGGGTCAGCTTATTGGACACAGCTACAGCAACTTCTTGGGTATGGTAACCATCAGAGCGACCAGACCAATAGTAGGTGTAACCACCCACCATTATCTCGCCGCAATCCGGTCTCCGAACCTCAGAGAGAGCTGCAATCCCGATGTCCAAACGCTTGAGCTCAGATGATAACAGAGACAGGTGATCATCCTCTCTTAGGGATAGGACATTGCAGGCACCCACCCGAAGGGACCGCCTCAGGTTAACACAAGGAGACCGCCGTCTGGTGGACGACACCTCAGCACCACTCCGACACACTCTCCCGCAATCTGACCCAGGGATGTTACCCCGTGGTTTCTCTCCTATCAAAGATTGTGGGTCCCGAAGGCTTTGCCCCAATCCTGTCATCCGGTGAGCTGCCCTGCGAAGGGAAGCTGCACAGGAGGTACTCCCACGGAGTGGGTTTTCAGATTTTTTTGCGTTTTTGCGTTTTGCGGAATGAAGCGTTTTACGGTGGCCGGAGTGCAAATCCTGCCACCAACCTCCTAATAAGAAGTATCCCAACTGCAGGAGGACGTCCGCAGACACAGTTGGGCACTAGATATGGATGGCCGTTGGCTCACAAGGAGCTCCTCCGCCCTTTGACAGGTTTTGTTTTTAATCCTGCTGGGTGTCCATATCCAAACACCCTCCTCACCAGAAAACCTGGTGGGGGAGACGGTTTAGTCGCCGACAACCCGACCATGGAACAGGTTAGTACAGGTTTACATGGTACCTGAAGCAGGTCACAGATCGAACCTGACCTGACCTGACAGATCCATAACTACAAAACCATGAAACTTAGCAGCCTGAAACTTTGCATTCAGACTAAGAGTACTCAAAGGAAGTGCAGGAGTGAAAATTGGGTGTTTGGGTTAATTAAAACACCCCTATTGAAGATAATTAACGGCCTTATTTAATTAAATCCTTCATCAGGTGATCCTCAGCTACTTCACTATCTGGGGTCTTCAGGCATTTCCTGGGAAATCTCACTGGGGTCTGAAGCCGCCATGTTTTTTGGCCTGCTTAACCATGATTTGACTTGGAACAGGCCGCAACGTTTTCTGAATGCTAAAGTTTTTTTTTCTTCACTTTCCTCACTCATATTATCAAATGCCTGTTCATCACATCAACAAATCGCTGGATATATTGCAATGCTTATAAACACCTGGAGACGCCAGCGTTCGTGGCATTATTTCATTTGTGCATATGAACAACCGAGAGAATCTCTTAAACTAACCAGAATTACAAAATGTAAGCTCCAGATTTGAAAGTATCAGCAGTTCCCACTACTCCAAAAAGTGTTGATTTGTCCAATTCAGACATTGCATGGGCGGTTCCGGGTGTGTAGTTGTATCTACGACAATTGGTAATCGCTTGCCAAGCCAGGCGTTCCGTTGGAGTGCTTGAGTGCTTACGCCACTTACCGAGCTGTACAGTACAGTTTGTGTCCTGTTCAGGATGTGCAGTCGACAGTTACTACAAGGTAGAGGTACGTATACAGCACACACGGACATGGTACATATCGGTAGATCTGGATCTGTTCATCCTCTCCGTGGTTGTGTGGACATGCCATGCCTGTTATGGGTGCCGTGGTGGCAAAGTTTCATCCCATATCTTATGGAGGTTCTTTCAGGTTTTCCTTTGTCCTCACGCCTGTTTCTGAAGCATTTGGTTATCAGATTTGCTTTTCAAAGGTTAAATGGTTTCTCTTTGTGAGTTTCAAAGCAAAATATATTTGATAAGGCTCAATTTCTGAGCCGTTTGCCATATTAACGTATTTTCTAATTTATCGAGCCAATTTTTTTCCACCCGTCACCCGCAGCTGTTTATGAGAAATGATGTTTGTGAACATCTTCCTGAAACATCAATATAAATGTGACGTTGTTTTTCGGCGAAAGCTACTCAAGGTTTTTGGGTTGTTTACAGTACGTACTGGAGTCAGGAATCGCACTAACTCCAACCTGCCGATTCCAGAAAAAATGCCGATATCAGCCAAGCGTGTGTGTGTGTGTGTGTGTGTGTGTGTGTGTGTGTGTGTGTGTGTGTGTGTGTGTGTGTGTGTGTGTGTGTGTGTGTGTGTGTGTGTGTGTGTGTCATTGATTGGTATCTACATATGTGGGTTTCAGAATGTGGAATGGAGTCCTCCCAGGGCAGGCTCAAAGCATCCACCTTCATTTTAGTAAGGGGTCATAGTTCATAGACCAAGCTGTGAAGTTTTCTGTTCTCAAAGTTTTGTGCAGAGGGCTCTCTTCAGGATCATCACCGAGACCCAGACAGCTTCCAACTGTAGTTCGTTTGTCATAATATTCCCAGGGATGGTTTATATCTCACCTGTAAAGTAGTTCCGGGGAGCTTAGGGGATGGCGCACCATCCGTCTGTCCATCCACAAATACTTGCAACTTCTCAGAAACTACAGATATGATTTCAATGAAATTTGACCACAACCTTCATCACCTGAGATGGCATTAAAAAAATGGGGGGCTGAAGGGGTCTACAGAGGTAGTTTACAGAGGGGTGGGGGGCAGAGTGGGTTGCCTTCGCAAAGAGGTATTTGCTTTCTTCTCAAGCAATACACACAATTCCAATGAAACTTCATGACAACCTTCATCACCTGTGACGTACCAAAGTTCGTTCATCCATCCATCATTCCATTGGGACCATACTCTGTGCAGAGCATTGGTGCTGCCTAAGCAGTCTCCTTGGCTATTGGGCACAATCCTGGATGGGTCGCCACTCCGACACAGCATACCAGCAAGCTGGCCCTCATTTTGCCAACCTCAGAAGGGTGACAAACAGAGTCAACCCCACCTGGTATTAATTCAACACAGTGTGGGATTTGAACTCAGGATCATAGGATCCCAAGCCCACCATTCTGTCCATAAAGCCAACAGCAGGCTTAAAGTTTGTTCATGACATTAGAACAATCTGCTCTAAGTGAATTTAAGGGGGGTTGCCCCCCAAAATATCTATTTGCTTTCTTCTACAAAACTACACAGACAATTCTGATGAAACTTGACCACCATCTTCACCACCCGTGACGTAATAAAGATTGTTCATGACATGAAAAAATTGGGGTCTAGGAGGGTCTATACTCTATAGGGAGAGGAGAGTTGCCCCCCAAAATATGCATTTGCTTTCTTCTCAGAAACTACACATGTGATTCCAATGAAACTTGACCATCTTCACCATGCATGATGTATCAAAGCTTGATCATGACATTAAAAAAATATTGTGGTCTAAGGGGTCCTATTGGGGGGGGCAGAGGGGGTTGCCCCCAAAAATATGTATTTGCTTTCTTTTCTTTTCTTAAACTACACACACAATTTCGTTGATATTTGACCACAACCATTATCACTCATGATGTACCAAGGTTTGTTCATGGCATATAAAAAACTAGGTATTTACTTTCTTCTACATTATATATTTTGTGGGTCATCCATGCCTACCAGTGGTTGCCTGGTTATCTTATCCAGCCACTACCAGGTGAGCACCCATGGTATTGCCCCTATGTTTAATATCTCTGGGAGGTTATTTGTCATCATTGCTGTTGGATGCAATTTAGCTTAGCTTCATGCAATGGATGCTACATTCATCAGGTCAACCAATCCCATTCTTTGGAGACAGAATGAATTTGTCCGAACTTTATATCCATTTTGACTGTGATGGCTCGACTGTGTGAAAACTGTACCACAGTCAAGGTTGAGTCATCATGAAAACCACACCTCCCCCCCCCCCCCCCCACAAGCCCTCATCCAATTAGCATTATGTTTCTGCTGGGACTTTAGTGATTCATCTCTGCCTAATCATCATTCATAATGATTCATTTCTGCCTACACATTATTCATGATGGTTCATTTCCACCGACACATCATTCACGATGGTTCATTTCTGCCTACACATTATTCATGATGTCCTATGGTTCCACCAATCAGGTAATTCCGTCCTTTCTTTCTCTCAACTAATCAACTTTGAAGACATTACATTGTAACTTTATAAACGAGAGTTTGGTGCTTCTTCATCTGCTTGCGGCTTTATCCCGAGGAGGGCAAGTCAAAAAGCTTCAATAATGTCTAATTTATTGAAATGCATATATATATATATATATATATATATATATATATATATATATATATATATATATATATATATATATATATATATATATATATATATATATATACACAGTATTGTACACACACACACACACACACACACACACACACACACACACACACACACACACACACACACACACACACACACACACACACACACACACACACACACACACACACACACACACACACACACACACACACACACACACACACACACACACACGCTGTTACAGCAATTTATTTTTGCCAAAGCAGTTTCTTGACAGTGTTTATGCTGGGTGGATTGCCTTTGCTTTCCCAGCAGTAGTTAGAGTATTCCACACTTCCTCAATGACCTACATTGAAGTTTCAGATAGTCAATGTTGCTCTTCTGATGGGATGGCGCATCTATACTGGTTATCATCTATACTGGTTATACGCAGAACAGTTTGGAAAGGTTTCATCAACAGGATTGTGTGAGACTCATTTCATCAGGTGATGGGGGTTCAGGCAAAGTACTGTCAATGGAATCGTGGGGAAACTGCAGACAAACACAAATAGGCAAAGAAATGAACAAACTGAAAAATGCAGGGAGAGAGAGAAAGAGACAGACAGACAGACAGACAGACAGACAGACAGAGAGAGAGAGAGGCCTACAAGCAAGGGGGGATGGGTTTGGAATAGGTTAAGTAAAATGATAATTGGTTAAGAATGGAAGATACGTGAGATGACAGTGAACAGTTGACATGAAGCCCAAATAGAGGGAAAGGTGAGGTTGAACTGACTTGGAAATGTGGTTCCATAAGCTGGAGAAACAAAAAAGTGAAAGTGAGCCCACATTTTGGAAGATGAACAAGGTGGGGAAGAATGCATTGTATCCTGGAGGTGTTAGGAAGGGATATTGCAGAGAGCTTAAAGAACAGAGGGAGCTGGACCAGAAGATAGGTTGGTGCAGTTTTCTTTTGTCTATCTGTGATAAGAGAGCAGCAGGCCTTTGTAATTATGCTATGTGTGAGATGCCAACGATGTTGAGACATTTAGAGATTTCACAGCATCTTGGAAAGAGTTGACGTGTGTGCAGCAGCCCAAAGGGGGCAGCAGTGTTCCATTGAGCTATGGACAAAGACCTTATAGGACCGTAATCTAACAACAGAGGATACGTCATTGTTAGCTGGCTTTGAAGGCCAGCTTTCATACATGGTCTGCCCTGGAGAGGTTTGTGGCGAATTGCTCCAATCCAGCAAGTTATCCATCTCCTTACTTTGACTGCATGCAAGGAGGCTGACGGTGAAGCTCAGAACTTCAAACCTCTTCCAGTAATTTATGAAAGAGGCAGATAGTTTGATTCACTCGACAAATTATTTCAGAGAAAAAAGTGCCAATGTGAGACAAGCATGAATTGGATGATATGCACGTGTCAAAAAAAAAAGCAGCATTTGATCCTTTCAAAGTCTGCAGAGAGGGAAGCGGCTGCATGCTAGCCTGCTGGTATGGGAAACTATGTGGCATAATGTAGAATCATGTGTGAACAGAAAAAGAGGGGTTTCTCAGGCAATGGAAAGGTCATTTGCATTTATGAAAACTGGGCCCACAGTCATGCCTTGGGATCAGTGTGACCACTCCTTGGCTTTTTTCACAAGATCTTGGCTATTCGTTGTTCACCTTGGCATCTTGGTTTTCTATTATCATCGCTTTTCCGAAACCTTGTGAATTCTTGGCTTTTTTCATTGGCTCACCTCAGCATTTATGAAAATGAGGAGTGGTCACACTGCTTGGGAGGCTTCAGTCTCCAACGGAGGAGATGTGAAGGATACCGTTGAGAGCTTTGTGCAGACCGCACGTATGGAGGAAGTCATTGAGCCAAGAATGAAGGTGCCTCCTGGATGCTGCAGACAAATAGCTTGGCAAGTAGAGTGGGGGGGGGGGGGGTGGGGGGTTCTGTACAGGCTATGATTAATCGGCATTGGCTTTCCATCTGAAACACTGCATATTTCCGTGGCAGTTAGAATGGCTGGCAGAATTAGCTCGGTCACATGTGAATTACAAGTCGCCAATTGGAAAGCAACAGCGCCAAGTTACCATTGCAGTCATGATTTATTATGATTATTATTTCTAACCACACCCACAACATTCCAGTACGCACACTATTCCAACTGTATGTAGAAAAGCCAGATGTTTGGACAGGAGCTGGCTTCAGCAAAGGAATGATGATTAATGTTTAATAGCTGTTTACCATAAATGTATTTCACATGAAGATATTGTAATGGTCTTCGGCTCTGATAACTCCCAGAAGACTGGCACGTCTACAAAACACTACGGGCGCTGTCGGCAACACTTACCTTTGTGTGGATCCTCATGTCCAGTGTTGTTTTACCATACCTGTGAGATAACTGATGCAGATGGGGTACCATGTTGACGGCCAGGCAATGGATGGCAATTGGCCGAGTGAACCAACATTATTCACCACACCCTATTGCCCATCAGATACCAATCAATCACTTCAGCTTATTGCCCCTAGAAACGCTATCTCCAACCAAGCCTGAGTAGGGTAAATATACTGATTCTGGCTCACTTTCCCCCATGTTAAGTGAATGGAGATTCTCAGCGATTCATATTTTTTTCCCAAAAAATAAATCTCCTTTTTATCCCAACCTGTTGAATTCTCTGCTGTTGAAATATCTAAAACATGTAAGTGAATGGAGATTTTAATAGCCTCCCCTTTTAGCCCAGGAGCACTTTTTTTCAAATAACCAATGCGTATTGTTTAGCTCACTCATTGAACCTATAAATATTTGTTCATTCTCAAATTCCTTCAATAGTTTAATTTTCTTTGCACAATAATCCCTATCTAAAATAAAACATTTGAATCTTTATATTTTTCAAGATACCCCTTTTGTGTCATAATGAAATGATAAACTTCTCTTAATGCTCTTGTTTGACCACCTCCTGAGTTGCATATCATTTTGAGGTTGTAGTAAATTATTTTTCCATTGTTCAATTGATAACCATCAAAGTTTTCAGTCCATTCAAGGATATTAATTTTTTTTCTTTACATCCTCTAACTTACTAGTTTTTAAATTGATTCGCTTATTTTCCTTTGTTTTAGTTATTTTTTCAATAAGACTTGTTTGATATTTTTCACATTCATTATGTTTCCATTTATATACCAAGACTAAGATTTTCTCCACTCTTTAGTTTGATTAATACTTGGTTTGACCATTTATATATTGCGAAAAAACACGGCGGTAGCCCTTAAAAAACCTAAAAAAAAACATACAACAATGAAACATTTTCACCATACTCTTTCTTTAAGTCATTATACAAATAATCATACATCAATATCTTTGATAAATCAAGAACTGCTGTTCCAATATAAATTGGTTTATCCATTACAAGACTTTCCTTTTCCATATGAATAGCAGAAAAGTTCTCTGAAAAAAACCTCTTCTCTCTCAAAACTTGGTTTATTTATCAATCTCGAAGCTTCTTTCCAAGATGTTGCAAATGTAATGTTTTTCCTGTTTCTAACATTCTTCATTATCTTTCCAAAGACAGCATTATTCATCAATTTATAGAATTCCCCTTCAAATTTTACTTTTGTATTTGTTCTCATATCTGTATTGAATTTAATATACTTTTTCATCCAAGGACTTTGTTTAAATTTTAAAACTCTGAATTTCAGCTACTCTCAATCCTTCTCCCAAAAACGGTTTCAAGCTTCTCTGATCCAAAACATATCTCTGTTTATCACAGAATGTTGTTAATAACTTTTCTGTTGATTTACCTTTAATATTAAAACTTTTATGATTATCACTTAACCATTCTTTCTTTGGGGTTTCTTTCTCGCATGCAAAAGGAAGGTCTTTATGCTTCTTATGAAGATCACTCGGGTACCTCAAATCAACTTCAAAATAATAACCTTCTTCTTCCTCATTCAATTCCTCTTGAGAAGAAATAACAATATTCATCAAAACCTTTTCATAATCCTTTTCTTCCACCCACTCTAATTTACCATAAGGCAGAGATTGAGACATTGCCCATCCATACAAATTATTAGCATCAAAATACATCAAATAATTACTATCTTTTTCACTATCATAATTTGGAAGATATTTATTATTTGCTTTAGCATATCTTTTTGAACATACTTGTGATATTCCACCTCTCTTGGACTTCTCAATCATCAAAAGCATATCTTCATCGCTGATTAAATCTATATCTTGTTTTGTCATTTTCAACATTGCACTCCAAGCTAAACCAGGAGCTGTGAAATAGTGGGCAGGATCTAATACATAACAATTTTTATTATGACAGAGTGATCTAAAAGCTTCAAACACATCAGTTAACAATAAAACATCTGTTTTTAGATACAAATCATGATATTCTCCGAGGTTCTTTATCTTGAATATTTTCCAAATTTCTTGTGTGTCTTTATATTGCTTATCACTTATCTCTTCTTCATAAAGGTTATTATAGAAACTTTCTTTTGAAGGAAGTTGTGTTTCTTTAAATCTCATAAATGAATCCATATAATCATAAGGATAAATTCCCTTACTTGTAAGAATTTTCTCTTTACTTTGAATTTCATTCCTTGTTTGAATTTCCTCTCTAGTTAGAATTCCCTCTTTAATCAGAATTTCATCTTTAATCAGAATTTTCTCTTGAGTTAGAATTTCATTCATTGTTCGAATTTTCTTTATAATTAGAATTTCTTCATTAATTTCCTCATTAATTAGAATTTCCTCTTTACTTTGAATTCTCTCTTTAATCTGAATTTCCTCTTTAGTTAGAATTTCCTCTTTTGGAAAGAATGAATTAAGATTTGGAAAAGAGCCCATGGAGCTTAGATTTGATGCTAGGTAGGCTAGTGGTGTTCCCATAAACTTGAAAGAATCTAGAAACCTAATACGAGTTAAAGGTTTTGTGAATATCATTTTTGTAAATGAAATATACTTTTGACTTGTGTTTGTTATGGCAGAAATATTCCCTGGTGGTTTTGAAAGTTCATTTATAAATAGATGTGCATCATAGTTGGCGCTGTTGTGAAGAAAGACTGGAATAAAAGAAGGAAATTTATAATTAAGATTACAACAGGAATCAGCGGGACCTCTATATTTACCAGTAAGATGACAATGATCCCTAACTTTGACCTCTCCCTCAATTTTCTCCTCAAAAATATGGCAGATATTGTTCTTTCTGAATTCTAATTTTTCTTCTTCGGTTAATTTCATCGGTTCATTTGTTTCTTTCATTAATTTAGTTAGTCTTATACAATCCATTTATAATCGTTTTACAAACTCTTGTGAAGCTTTTTTTTGCACTATAATGTCCAAGTTTATTATACTTTTCTCCAACAGATGATTTGATATAATAACAGAAACCACAAGGAATATGTTTTTGATATTTATTTGTATATGATTCTTTTGGATGAGGAGAAGCAGTATTTATCTTTTTAAGGATATATTCAAAATCAACGTATATCACAAATGGATGCATGATATATTTATTATAATCTTCAAAAGAAATCTTTTAACCAGGTTTAGACATTGTAATTACAACTGACTTATGATTACTACAATATTTTGAATGTTGTTCTAATCTTTCTTTTGTATGAAATGAATTAAGACATCGCTTACAAGGAAATATTTTGTTTGCTGTTCTGAATACCTGAGAAGAGATTAATCTTTATAAATTATTGATGTATGTATAATGTGAATTCTTTCCAACACTAAAATATAAAAGATCAATGTGTGTTTCTTCATTTCTCTCTGTAATCTTTAATACCTGAACTTTATTCTCTAGTTAATCCATATACATTAAAAGGAACATTATTCTTTTTCTCAAATTTTGGAATATCTGTTAGTGGCATTCGGAATTTAAAATCTTTAATGTCCAAGGTATTCACATATTTCATATATTGTTTTACTCTTTCTGAATTACAATTTGGTGGATGTAAGTGAGCAGGAACAGACATGAGAAAACATTTATTATCATTGTTCTTAATATTAACAACTGCCTTCTTTAGTTTTATTTCTTTTAGTAATTCAATATAAGAAGAAGCTTTAAGAGGGTCTGATTTTAGAATGTGTATATCTAAAAAGATGATTTAAAAAAAATATTAAATCCACTTCCTACCACTGTATTATGAACATCCTCCTCTTGTCTTGATAGTTCTTCATAAACCCCACTATTCAGAAAATCTTGAAATGATGTTATAAAATGAAGATCTGTTCTCATGTAAGGAGTTTGTTCTTCATCTTGTCTTTTCTTATTCATTTTCACTCCCATATAAAACTTTAAAGTTTTCATTTCTTTTAATGTCTTTTTAATAACTTTTTCAACATCAGGTTTCACTATTTCAATGATTCAGCTATTGATGATGGACCAGGTTCTCCAAATTGAAAAATCCTTATTTTAATATGGTTCTTAAAAGCTCCATCAGTGTTTTCAATATAATAGTCTCCCTTTACTTTAAACTCATTCTTCTTGTGTTTTTGTGATTGAAGGTGATTCTTATAACTACTCCTCAAAACATCTTTGAGTTTGAAAAGATTGAAAGTGTGTTTGTTGGTTTGAAGGTGTTTTTTATAATATTTATATTCGTGATTACAAACATTGCAGTATGTTGTATTCACCATATTTATATCATAAAACTTTGCTGAAACTAAAATTTTCTTGATGAAAATTAGGTTTAATTTATAGGTGAATCTGTGCCTAAAACCATTTTATCATCTAACTTTTTTCACTTAATAAATACAATGTTTCAAGACACAAAAGACAAGTTTCAATCAATCTCTTCATTTGTTAAAGATACTGAGATATATGTCAAGGATGTAAAATTGAACAAAGATAAATACAACAACTATTGGATAAAAACAATTATGGTAAATAATGAGTTCTTCAATTTCCTTCAGTGGAAGGGCTTTTAGCATACCTGGAAGAACATCAATTAAAGTATCTCTAACAAAAGTTTCTCCTCTCCTTCTGGCAATATATTCAAAACTAGAAAAAGTAATGAAACGAGAAAAAGTTTCAAAAAATAAAAGCCTGAAGGATGAAGCTTTAGAAAGAAAAGATAAGACCATCTGTAATATGCAAGGAGAAATTTGTATTTTTTTCAACAACCCTAAAGATGTAAATCCTGATGAAATAAAGGATGTTAATATATCAGGTGAAATGGCATTTCGTTCAATAGTAATTAAGGATCATTTTAAAATTACCTTTAATATAAAAAAAAAAAAAAAAAAAAAAAAAAAAAAAATAAACTTTGTAGTTGAATCTGTTAATGAAAAAAATTATATAGATATAGATATATTTTTTTGTTTTTTTTCTACTAATTAAATATGAGTCATTATTCAACTGAAGATTTTGAAGATTATGAGAGTGATTATGATACCGAGAGTTTGTGTTCAAACGACAGTTATGATACTGAGAGTTTGTGTTCAAACAATAGTTATGAAAGTAGTTTTATAGATGATTCCGAAGATTAATTTCAGTTTAAGTAAAGTTTTACTTTATAAATATGCTAGATTTTGAGCCTCTTGAATTCCCTGATTCTCCATATGACAAATTTGAGAATTGTCCTGCATGTGAAAGACGGGGATTAAACACAGAGTCAAAAGCCTATAAACAATGTATATTCTGTGATTATCGTCTAATTAATGATAATAAAAAATATAAAAAGGAATATAATTCTTTTAGATTTACACCAAAAATGAATTACTTTACAAGATTGATTAGAGAAATGAATGTAAAGTATGAGGGAGATCACACACCTTTCCTTACAAGGGAAGAAACTGAACGTATTAGAGAAATGTTCAAAGGATTGTTGTTATATATTATTCACGATTGTCATTTTCAGGGAAATATCAACACACGATATTGTATAAATAAAATAATGGATTATCTTGAAATTAAACCTGAACTTAGGATAAAATATAGTTTCTAAAAAAGTCAATAATAAATTAAATAACCTGTTTTCCAAATATATAAATGAATGATTTTTTACCCATTTGGGAAAATAAGATAAAATTTATCAATCATAAAAATCTTCCAAATTCATTAAGATGTCTCATAGTTGGTTCAAGCGGATGCGGAAAAACCTGCTTACTTTTGAAGATGCCCCTGATGCCCAACTATTTAGATTATGATAATTTAATAATTTTCACAAAGTCGAGTTTTCAACCAGAGTATCAACTCCTCTCACAAGGTTTTAATGCTGGTCTTCAAAAATAAGATATAATCGGTTTATTTAAACTTCAAAAAAACCTAAGTTATTATAACATTGAAGATATAATACAACTATTTTGTGATACACAGAGATGTAAAAAGAAATCAAAACCGATAACTTGTATTCTTAGTGATAATACGGATGATATACCGTCTCCCTAAGATTTGGAGAAATCAAAAAAGAATCTCGTTATCTTTGATGATTGTGTTAATGAGAGAAACCAAACGGTAATGGACAGCTACTACACAAGAGGGAGACATTATTCTTGTAATTGTATTTATCTTAGTCAATCATACTTTCAACTTCCTCGTCATTCCATCAGAAAAAATGTTAATACTTTTATTTTATTCAAGTTAAATTCAATAGATATAAACAATTTTTGGAGAGATACTTGTTCTACATTATGTAGTAAAAAGGAATTTGGGGATTACATGAAGCACACAACTGAAAAATATAAATATATTCTTGTGAAACAAGATGAGATATTAAGGGATATATTTTTTGTTTTATAAACAATTACACATATAAATGACAACTATTATTATAAATCTTGTGGGTATATCTGCTTCTGGAAAAAAACTTTCATAATTCAAGGTTCTTGTATAGTACAAATGAGAATATTGTAAATTTACTTAAAAAACACCCCGTGATACGCATTGTATCAACAACAACTCGAGCAATAAGACCTGGAGAAGTAAAGGTGACGATTATCACTATATTTCAGTGGAGGAACATATGCGATTGAGGAATGAAGGTCAAATATTTGAGGTTTCTCTTGGTACAACAAAATATTCACATTGTAAGAGTGAGTTAAAGAAACTAAAATCTGGTGGTCTTGGGATATTAGAAACTAATCCAGAAGGAACGAGACAAATTATTAAACATCTGAGCGGGGTGAAGATTTTATCATTCGGTTTTGATGTTGATGAAGAAACTCAACGCAAACGTATGAAAAGCAGAGATGCAAGTATTAGTGAAGAAGAAATTACAACTCGTATTAATGTTAATAAAGAATTTTATGAAATATATAAAGAAAGGATTTATTTGAACACATCTATTTGGATGATGAAGAAAAGGAAAATTTCCCTGTTGATCTTTACAATTCATTAAATTATATTTTCCAATAAATAAATGGATGCGTAAGAAAGAGGAAGAAGATTTAAGGTTTATCAAGAGTTGGTTTCAAAAGTTGTAAAACAGGAAGACATAAAGAAGAAACGCAGACAGAAACTAATGCGTAAAGAAGCATTTGAAAGAAAACAAGAGAAATTTTTTAAACCACTTTTAAAAACTTCCCAAGAAAAAATTGTAGATGTTTCCACAGTTCCCACAATAGAATATACTCCTAAAATACTTCAAATGTTAAAATATTTTAGTCAAATGACGGAAGAAGAATTAGAATATGATGATGAAGGATTATTTCAACAACTGGAAGAGATTAATCACCCCCCTGATTACATTGTGAATGCTCTTCAAAACAATGAATATTCAGCGGAATCAAAAACCAAAGCAGGACTCGTTCCAACAGAACAACCAGCAATATTTCATCTTGTTCAAGAAAAGGTATTGATATATATTTAATGATGAATTAAGGTTCTTGGGGTTTGCTCAACCCCCTGTTAAACTAATTCCGAGATTAATGTTTCTTCTCACAAAAGATGGAAGACAAACTTCAACTGTGAGGGATTAATCAAAGTATTTTGATAAACCATTGGATAAGAAAAATAATGATAAGAGAGTATATATTGATCTGCTGAACTCTGTTAATTATAGAGTTAGTCTTTCTGGTAAATGTAGCAAGAATGAGAAGGAGAAACACATTATTCAGGCTTTAAGTAGGCTTGGTTCAGGTGTTAGTTTTCTTCCAAATGACCCATCACAATTAGTTAATAGGCTGTTATTGTTGTTTAGTAGTCAGAAGGCTGGAAATAACAATTGTTTTAATGAAGCATCATCCATTTTAGACCAGTTGATGAACATGAAAATAATTAATAAATATCAATATAAAGACATTTTATCTCATATTAAATAAGATGAGAAGCACAATCCTTAGCTTTAATTTCACAACAAGCGACCACACATCTTCATTCCCATACCCACTACAACTTGACCCAACAAAAGAATATGAGGAATCTTTATTGTCCATGGAAACTTATAATACCTTATTTAATATAACTGAGAAAAATGACAAGTTTAGTTAAAATCCGGGAAGTGGATACAAAACGATAACAGTCTCACCCAGAGCATATGAGATTTCTCAAATATCTTCCGAAATTGCTCGTCTTATGAAAGAACAGGATGATGAACCAAAAAATATTGTCATAGATATTCAAAAACATACTTCAAAATCAACGATTAAACTTTAAAATAACTACAAGGTTAATTTCATAATTGATAATTCATTTAGAGAGTTATTGGGTTTCTCCTCAAAAAAGATTGAAACTAATGGGACATTTTACAGTGATGATGTCATTCAAATATCCTCAGGAATAAATTCGGTATTAATTCACTGTGATTTGTTTGATGGTGCTTCTAATGATGGAATAAAAACAAATACAATATTTTCATTCAGCGCATACTCAACCCCAATTGGTTATAAATTCAATATGGAACCCAAAAATTTGGTTTATCTCCCTGTGTCAGGAAAAACCATACACAGGGTAAATTTTAGGATAACCGACCAAGATAATCGTATGATATCTTTGAATGGAGAAGTTATATCCATCAGAATTCACCTACGTGAAGTTTTCCAATAAATAAATACGATGGTTATTGTGAGGAAACACGAGTTGGGAAAATATAAAATAATTACAGGGGATGGGACGTTCCTTTCCCCATACTACAAGGGTGAAGGTATGTATCTTGGTAGAGGATACTATAAACCTTAGAGACAAAGGGATGTCAGACATCAATTTAGAGGAGATGGGATAATTGATACTCTAATGGGTATCAGTTCAACTATTCTTAAACATAAAGATCTAATTGGTTCAACTGCTTCTGCTGTGGGAAATGTAGCAGGTGCTGTAAAGAGCATAAAAGATGCCCAAAAGGAATCTCATAAATTACAAGCAATAAAAGAAATTAAGAAAGGCAAAACTCAGTTGTCCCCCCAAGAACGACAGAAAATAATTCAAATACTTGGGTCAGGGCTTCAAAAGTTTTAACATCTTTTTTCCTAAATAAATACAAGTATGGAAGCAATTGATAGTATCTATGATTTGGATGATACCATTGTCATCTCAAACTCCACTAAAAAAAAGAAGATTACTTCAAGGTAAATGCAATAACTGGAACAGACTGGAATGCAAATGGCACAAAAAGTTTTGAAATAAATAATCATCAAACTTATTTGAATCAATCCGAAAGTTTCTTGTTGTGTAAATTTACATTCACTAAGGCTGGGAATAACACAAACGCTACACTCGTAAATGATTTCTTCTGGAAAATGTTTGATAGTGTTCGTTTATACATTGGAACACAAGAAGTTGAAGCGGTTGATTATGTCTCTGCTGTATCTGAAATGATGAAATTTACACTATATTCATTCAGTGATAGAATGGGAAAGGGGGCTGTCGAAGGTTTTATTCCTGATATGTCAACGGGAACAAACACAGACCCTGGATATACTCAAAGAAACGGAATGTATAATGATGATACAAAAGCAGTTAATAGTTTTACTTTGGCAGTTCCTCTTAAAGTTATATTTGGATTTTGTGATCATGATATAGTTCTGTATGGTCTTAAAATTAGATTTCAACTACAAAGGAATGATAATGAAAATTTATTCCTTTTTGGTGTTGCTCGTGCTTTTGGTGCCCAGAATAAATTTGTAATGAGCCTCCGCCATCGAAGATGGACGGAGGTTACTGTTTTCACCCCTGTCTGTTTGTGAACAGTATTACGGAAAAACTCCTGGACGGATTTCGGCGAAACTTGTTGGAGGGATTAGGTATGGTCCAAGGATCATGCCATTAAATTTTGGACTTGGTCCAAAAGAAAAAACTTTTTTTCAAAAAAATTTCGATTTTATTTGAAAAATATTTGTATTTTTTTTTTTTGCATTTCTACGTGTTTTAAGTGATTTCCAACCCCCCCCCCCCCCAAAAAAAAAGAAAGAGAAAGAAAGAAAGAAAGAAAAAAAAGAAAGAAACTCGACCGAGTGCTCCCTCTTGAGTTGATGAAATGAGTTGGTATATTAGTGAATATACTCCTAATCTTAAAACAAGAGATGTTGAACAGAAGACTTAACTCAAAGAAACCACTCGGTGTGTTATTCCTCAAAAGAAGATGTCAACACATTAAACACTTACACTAGGAATTTGGGTGTTCTGGAAGGAAAGCCATGATATCTGTGGATCAATTTTTTAAAAATCAGATGGTGATACTGCTATAGAGAAGAATAATGCATTGAGTGATAATGCTAAGGTGAAACAAGTTCGTGCTTCTCTCGATGGAACATTTTATCCACGAGATAGTTTGGAAATTAATTGGGAAAAAATGATTTTGCTGAAGCATACAAGTCTTACCAAAAGGTGTGCGAAAGTAATGGGAAGAAAGAACCTATTTTGGTAATGACAGCATTTAAAAGTTTGTATACAATCTATGCATTTGACCTGAGTGCTCAAAAGGAAACTATAAAGTCGAATCGAGTGAATACTTCCCTATACATTGAAAGAGGAGAGAGTGAAGAAGTTGATACATATTGTTTGCTTTTGGAAGAAACAGAATTACAGATTCTGTTTAATTACAGAATTACAAATACAGATAATAATTAATAACATAATTTTTTGTTAAATAAATGAGTGGCAAAGTACCAACTGGGGTATATGTTAATCAAATCAATCTTCATAAACTATCATCTTGTGTTCAAAATCAAAAGCCTTGTACGATTAACGTTAATACAATTCAGAGAAAAGGAGCAGTAAGAATTGATGTTTTGCTCACAAGAGAACAGGTTAAAATCTTGAACGATACTGGCTCACTTAAAATTAAAATGACAAAACCAATGTTGAAAAAATATTCAATAAGAGAGACGAGTGGAGGATTTCTCCCATTTCTAATTCCTTTATTTGCTGGTTTAAGTGCGGTTGGAGCATTGACGGGTGGTATTTCAACAGCGGTGAAAACTGCCAACGAAAGGAAGGCTCAACTCCAGGCTCAAAAAGAATTGGAAAGACATAACAAAGAGTTGGAGAAACAAATTAGTGTAAGTGGTGTAATTGTAGATTTTGCTGAAAAACTTGAAAGTCTGCCTGATAAAGCGAGATTGTTAGTTGGAGATATGCTTTCCTCTATCGCACAAGCAGGTGTAAAATTAACTAAAAGGGGTAATGGATTATATCTTTCTAATAAATAAATGAGCATTGATGAGTGGTTTAAAGAATTTGGAAAGAATACAACATCAAATTTACAACTTGTCAAACATTGTAAGAAATTAAAAATTCATAATGTGGTTATTTGTATGAGAGATGAATTAACAAACGTGCCTAAACATACAAAGAATATTATTATTATGAACTTAGAAGATAATAATGGGAACAGTTCTCATTGAGTTTGTATTTTTAATAGTCAAGCCAAATATTATTTTGATAGTTTTGGTCTTCCACCACCTGTTGAAGTCATAAAATTCTTACAGAATGGTGTTTATCAAACATTTCAAGTCCAATAATTAAATTCCAAGTGTTGTGGTCAATTATGTCTGTATGTGTTATTTCAACTCAACAAAAATAACAATTTTTATGACATTACTTTTAATCTAATATAAATGACTTATGTTGGTAATGATGTTTCTATCTTTGGTGTATCCAAAGAACTGGATATTGATTTATCAAATTATTACACAAAGGCACAGGTTGAACGACAGAAATATAGTATAACAAAAAATATTAATATGAAAAATGCTTATAAAATTAAAAAATTATCCAAGCCCGACTGACACGAATGACGTGGTGAGACTAAGTGATTTATCACAATATATATCCTTAAATAAAATGGCCGTGTATTCCAAAGATACAGAAGTGTTGATTTTATCTCCAGGTTATACAGAATTCACAGTTCCAATTAAAATAATTTTTTATAAAGAAGGGCGTATCGTTTGTATGAGAATAGAACAATGGGAGTATGATATGAATGATTTAGGGTATAATTGGTCATTTAAAGTTGACCTAGAAGACCTGGAACAATTAAATCAGTCTCATAAGGAAGAATATTATCCACTTGGCATGGCGAATGAGTTTTGTGGAGCCACGATTCGTAAACAACAAATAAAATAATTTAATAAGGATAACTATAATAATGGTTTTGCCCAAGTTTATCTCTTGAAACCAGAAAAAAAACAGGATTATATATAATAAGTAAGGAAATACAAAATGATTTAACTATGGGAAGATGGGGAGGTGTTTTGTGTCATAATATTATCCTGTCATATATTTCTAATACATAAATGACAGCAAGAAGGCTTCAAGAAAATTATCATTTCTGTGTCCAAGCATACCTTCAAGAAAAGGGTATTCGGTATTTTAATAAATATGTTCTACAACAGAAGAATGTGGTATTTTCAATAAAAGATTGGCTTTATACTGATGTTGATAAACCAACAACTTTGGATTTAATTAAAATGTTAAATAATGAAAAAAATATAAAGTTAAGAAAACGTAAGGCTCTTTTAGAAATTCAAAAGAAATGTTATTGGTTTCCTGTTGTAAAAAAAATATATATTTTGGATACAGGAATAACAAGAAATCCCAATGAATATATGTATGATATTCTATGGGGTGTAAGTGATTCTAGGATCGTAAGGGATGAGGAAGGAGTTGAAAAAGAGAGAAGATGAGGAAAAGGTGAAGAGAAAGAAGAAGGAGAAGAGAGAGAAGGAGGAGAGGGAGAAGAGAGAGAAGGAGAGGGAGAAGAGAGAGAAGAGAGAGAAGGAGAGGGAGAAGAGAGAGAGAAGGAGGGAAGAGAGAAGAGAGAGAAGGAGTAGAGGGAGGAGAGGGAGGAAAGAGAAAGAATAAATAAATATGAAAATATGGAAACCAGTGAGATTAAAAAAAGATTGGGGGTATTACAGAAAATAAATGAATCTCAACCCACCGAGGAGGAAAACAATGAATTGACAAGTCTATTAGCAATATTTTCGACAAGACTATTGACATCGTATTCAAGGGAAAGATATTGACGTAAGTTAAAGTTTTTCATTTTTTTCTTAAATTAATGGAGGAGAGAGTGAAGACATTTCTATGGATTCTTTATGTTTTAAAAATTAAGATTCAAATGTGCGTGTTGGAAACTGAAAATGTTTTCGCTCTCTGTAGGAATTTTTCTCATGAAATAATGAGTTATTGTCTCAAATGTAAAAATAAAATTAATACTAAAAATATTTCAGATATTAAAAGTAAAAATAACAGGGTTATACAAAAAGTTATATGTTCGGTGTGTGGTTCAAAAAAAAAAAATCAATTTATCTCCAAACACAAACTCGGAGGAGATATACAAAAGTTTTTTTTTATCAGGAAGTAAATTTACAACTATTGGAATACCAGGGGAATTACATCGACCAGGGTATTCTTTCTGTGGTCCAGGCACAAACTTGGATAAAAGATTAGATGAGGCAGACAATCCTAAACCATGGAGTAAACCCATCAATAGGGTTGATGAAGTGTGCATGAGACACGATATTGATTATGGGAATACCACAACGTTGGAAGAAAAACATGAAGCCGATAGAGAAATGTATAATTTGTCTCTGATACAAAATCCAACCTTGAGAGAAAAAGTTGATCGGTTCATCGTGAAGAAGATGATCAGTGCTAAATTGAAACTTGAACTTGGAAATTCAAAAAACTTATTGGCTCTAATGATGGTCATTAAGATTGAAGAGCAATTAGCTGATGAATAACATAAACCAATATTCACAAAGTTTCAGAGAAGGAAGGTTTATTCCAAGGAAGTAGATTATATCTGGTCCGCTGATTTGATTGAACTCAATAATGATAAGGGGTACAAGTATGCTTTAACCGTTATTGATTTGAGGAGTAGATATGCATGGGTTGCCCCATTAAAAAACAAAACAGGTAATACTCTTATGTTAGCCTTTCAACAGATATTTAATAAAAGTAAGAGAAAACCAAAAAATTGTGGACTGATGAAGGTAGAGAGTTTTATAACAAGACATTTATGAATTTTCTAAAAAATAACAGCATTACATTATACAGTACCTTTAATGAAGGAAAAGCCATTGTTATTGAGGGCTTTAATCGTACTTTAAAAGAGAGACTATATAAAAAATTCACACAACTCGGTTCACAACAATGGACATCTTTTATTCAGGATATTGCAGATAAGTATAATGACACGATTCACACATCTACAAATATGAAACCATCAGAGCATTTACAAAACTAGAATATGAAAAAGAGATTAATGTCAGAAAACCTAAGTTCAAAGTTGGTGATATCGTAAGAATATATAGGTGGAAATCTCATTTTGAAAAAGGTTATACAAAGCGATGGACAAATGAACTTTTTAAAATTGTTGATGTAATAGATACAGTTCCTTGGACTTAGAAGGTATATGATTTAAAAGGGGAAGAGATTTTAGGTTCATTTTATTCACAGGGATTACAAAAGACAAAACTAAGCAAATAATACTCATGGGAACAATAGGTTGGCGCTTCAATCCCCTCTACTACACACCATTATGGACACTCGAGGACCAAGTCCGAGGTGTATAACAGGGTTAAATTTAAAAAAAAAAAAAAAAAAATAATAATAATAATAATAATAATAATAATAATATATATATATATATATATATATATATATATATATATATATATATATATATATATATATATATATATATATATATATATATATATTGTGTGTCAAGGGGGACGTTCTTAGATCTGTGAACCCCAAACACAGAATCCTCAACTGAATAGTCAAGGCTTAACTTTTGTTTGTTGGTGTGTGTGAGTGTGAATGTGAATGTTGATGTGAATGTGAGTGTGAGTGAGAGACAGAGATAATATAACAGGGAGCATAATCAACCCCAATCCACCCTTATCCTCACATTCAAAATCTCAACCCCAACTCAACCCTCATCCAACACAATGTCTTTTTTTAAATACGTATTTCAACAATATATATATATTTTTATCTTTTTTTCTCTTCTTCCAATTCTGTCTTAAGGCTTTCAGGTTTGATGAAGAAAAAAGGGGGAGTAAGAACCTTCCTGCATCGTCTTCCCAGAACGAACAATTTTTTTTTTCTGTTTTTTTGTTTTTTCTCTTCTTCCAATTCTGTCTTTTAAGACTTTTAGGTTTGATGAAGTAGAAATGGGGAGTAAGAACTTTCCTGCACTTTCTTCCCAGAACTTTATTGATATTGCTCTCATCAAGCACCATCCAACAAAGAACCACATCGATAGGTTGAGATCCACAAGAGTCTTCTTGGTAGAAACCACATTTCAAGTCTCCAAAATAAACCCAACTTTCCAAGTCTCCAAGGTATAACCACATTCCTGTTGAGTTTCCAAGATATGTATCACATTGTGAGTTATCAAGCCAGAACCCACATTTCAAGTCTCCAAAAATATAACCATCTATCCAAGACTCCAAGGTAGAACCACAATTGACAGAAATATTGTGGGTTTCGGTGATAGATCTCACATAATATAGCTGTGGATCATCAAGGAAAACTCCATTTTTCAAAATGTCTGAAATTTGAGAGTCTCCAAGGTATAGTAGAGTTCCCACAATAGGGTCCCGTGACCGTTTTTCCGGGACCAAGGTTTGAAGGTTGATTTTAGTCAATTTGAGGGTGCTGATTAAAATGAGCTGGGTTGAACCTCGTGAAAATGTGGCCTAACTCGGCCAGATGCGAAAATTCAAAATGGCCGCCATGCTACTTCCAGTATATCAAAAATTGCATATCTTTGGTTCTACATGTCCGATTTTTATGATTTTTGGGTCAAAATATATGTTTTGAAGGTCAAGGATGTCATATATTACCATTCCAGATTGTTATATTTAAGGGTTAAATCACAAAATATGAAATATAACTTTTTGGGGGCCAAATCCAAGATTGTCGTCGAGTAACATCTGGAAAATAGTAAAAAAAAAAATCAATTTTCTTCTCATAATATTATTGGCAGTGAATCTTTTCATGCAAGTAAATGTTTGTTTATATGTGGGAGTGCACAACAAATTGAGACAAGAAGAGGACGCAATCATTGTCTTTATTTTCAGAACATGATGTGTACATCATATCAATTTCTCAACTTTTACACTGTTCAGGTAGGTTATACCATTCTTTTGTATGTCCCTCCTGTACTTTATCGAGAAGAGTAATATGATGAAAGAATATCAACATTCCTTCATTTTGTCTGTAGAGCAACAGTGTTTCAATGGAAAAATGAAATAAAACATGAATTATCTGAATTCCCGGCAATTAACGCTTTCCCGGTAAGTATTCTTGAAATTTTCATTGACCAAAGTTTGATGTACTGTCCAAACTGTCTTTTATCTAAGACAGTCATAATAAAATAATATTAACAACTCTTATATTTTGACTGTGGCAATGTTTTTACAGTTGTAAATTAAATGAAATGAAATCTCCATTGAAACACATACATGTAATCCTTCAGTCACTATCTGAGTCGCTGGCTCCAGTCACAAACTTCATCATTACTTTCAGCCTCATCATCGTGCAACAATGTCTGTTCTTGTTCAACCAAGTCATGTAAACTTCTTGGGAGTGTATCATGGGTATATCTCACTGACACACATCTACCGTCTTTCATTGTCCATCCATGGTTGGTGGGATTTGGGGGTGCATCCGGCTTGTCATAGTTTAGTTGAATGTAAACTTGGTAGTTAAATCGCGTCACATGCAGATTGTGAGAATCTGGATCTGGTGGGATGCAGGACGTGGACTTGTTTTTCATCTGACCCCACTTCCGTGCTCTAGCTTCACCTAACGTTTGACTGATTGTGTCATTATAGATGTGTCTAATAGTGAATGTGGCCATTTGCTGAAGCACCTCTTGTGTCATGGGAAGTGTTTTGCCAACATCTTTCAAAAGATTGCGTGCCTCCTGAGTTCCTGTTCCTTTTTCATAAAATGTGTTTTTCCCATGTCCATAGAAGCCAGATGTTGTATCAGATCCACTATGGATGTGTAATGGGATTAATATTTCAGCTACATCATCAGAGCAAAGGTCTCTGCAGCTGATGATTTTGTCTTTCCGTTTGATAGCAAGGGTGCCCTCCAGTTGATGTGCAACATATGCAGAAAGAATCACTACATCTGTGTCCTCGGCATCAATCACGACTGTCTCCATTTTTCCTGCTTTTCGGATTTGCAAATAGATGAAGAACAGCATTGTGTCTGCCTCAATGTGACTACATTCAAATTCTTCCATCCTTTCTCCGGAGGAGATGTTCCAACAATTTTGCTTGATGGAGTATACAAAGTCAATTTCTCTATGATTCTTTACAAGCTTGGTGAACTCATCCTTTGGAAACTTTTGCAGCCTTTGTTTGTTTCCCTGATTGCTGAACAGCACCTGGAAGTTCTTTGTGGCAGGAAACCTATCTGATGTTTTCATGTACACATTTCTGGACCCATCTCTATATGCTGTCGTGGATTTACGACGCTCATGCTCACTGTCTTTGATGGAGTTTTCCACACCATAGGCATCATTTACAAAAACAATCTGGCTTGCATTTGGATGCCTTCTGCGAATAACGGAAATAAGCTTTTCAGCATGATCTCCCCACGTGAGGGCAGACCCATCAGCTTTCTCACGATCTTATGCAGTTGGGGTCGCTAATCTCCACAGGAAACCCATATCGACAAGGGCAATGTACTGATCTGGAAAAGGTTTGACAGGCTGCATGTTTAATTTCTCAACTAACATTGATTTTTGCACTTTCTTCATGGTACCGTTGATGTTAAATATGGGTAAACACTCATCTGTCACACGAAATTCCATCACCTGTGCGAGAGTAAACTTCTCTTCACCAGATTCTGCCAGCCAAATTAACGATGCCATTGCTCTGTTTTCCATAGCATCTGTCTTTGTCACTTGCCTGAGACTGAATCCCTAGTTACAGGAGGTTTGCTGAAAGTGTATCTTGAACATCTGTGTATAGTAGCATCAAATGGTGTGTTCTGTGAAAACATTCGTTCTCTGAAGAATTGAGTCACTCTTGTTTCACCATCTCCGTGAGCACTTTCAAAATCACGTACCAGGTCACCTGAGGTGACAACACCGGATACCAGAGCTCTCAGTTGTGGTTTATCCAAGTCAAATGGGTCACAGTCAAACTCAGTGATGCAACTGTCTAGGCCTTGGACAACCTGTTCGTCAATCCTCAGACGACTGGGGGTATTCTCAATATGCTTCAGAGCAGAGGTCTTCATCTGTGCCAGTGTGTGAAGAGCTGCCCTTACTCTGTTGACCGAGTTCACATTCCTCGTAGTAGTTAACAGCATCTTCTCATTCCGCAGAATTTTCAGCCATCCAGCCTTCATCTTGGAACCTTTGTTCATTGTCATTTCAATCCAGAGGTCTAGAGGCAAACACGAATATGGCCTGCCAGTTATTGATTGTGCAAACAATCCATCTCATAGGTATCTGGCCTTTTCCTCGGGAAGACTACTTACTTCAAGCCAGAATTCCACAAGCCAGCGAGCATACCGGTCATTGTCGTAGACATGGAGCCATGGCATCATCATTCACAATGAAGCCTTAAATTCATCCCAGTTCCTTGTTTTCACTGCATGGATATTCAGCATCAGAACTTCTACCATGGACATGAAACTCAACCATGGAACTGTTAGATGACTCGGCGCTCTGGAACACTTGTTCCACGAAGGACACAATATCTGGGTGAGATTCCAACTCTGAGTAGACTTCCTGCTTTTGCTCTGGAGTTGTGGAGGATTCCTGAAGTATGGCAATCTTCTCCTTTGTATTTTCAGACAGAGACACCCCATCCTGCATGCCTTCTCTGATCATCCGTCGACTCAGAGCTTCATACATCAACCGAAGACATCTGATGTTACGTTTGTAGTGTTTCCCACATAGTGCCTTCTCTGCTGAACCTTCAGCAATGGCCTGTGCAGCAACCAGTATGTCAGACAAGCCAGAACCATCAAACCGTTTATAAATGGCAGACATGAATGAGCACTGTGTGTGGAAAGGCCCAAGAAATGGCACAATGTCTTTGAAGGCTTCAGGATTTTCATTCCTCAGTTGCACCATAAGTGCATAAACTGGATGATCACCAACGAGCAAAAGAAAGGGCATTCTTTTTTTCTCAGCTGCAGCAACCATCCTGCACATCACTTCGTGGACTACAGATTTGTGTGGAGGCTTAGGAAATGTTAAGAAATAGTATGGTTTGCTCTTTTTCACATGTTGCTGCACAGTAACCTGAAACCCACCAAATGCTCCAGTTATTTGTTCATCAGCAGGCTGTTTGCTTGGTCATCTGAACAATGCACCAAAGTATGGATGACACCCATCTGTCTCTGTACATCTGTGTTCTGACAACTAATCTCAATTTCTGGACGAGGAGCTGGTTGTCCACGTTTCACTGTTTTATAGGGCTGAACAACATGTTGCTCCAGGCACAAACGTTTCAGGTCTTCTGAACTTGTGGGCAGTGGTCGCATGTCTCTTTCTGCATCTGGTGGATTACTTCCAGGTTCTGAGGTTGCACAAACATAACATTGGTGCGGTGTGACGTATCAGCGCCTGTCAGTGTGTCTTCACAGAAGTCGTCATTGTCAAGAATGCCAATTCCAGGAATATTCTCTGCAAGCTCTACTGGACATACATCATTTTTTTTCAAGGTCATGCTTTGCCCATGAATCATAGAGTTGAAGAACAGATTTATAGCTGATTCCAAGGGAGAACTTTTTGAGGATGTCCAGAATCTCTCGACTTTGGGTCAGTCCATGCAGTGTCACTGACAGCTGTGTTTGAAATGCAGAGCTTTTTCCTGTGATGTATGACAAAAGCAGTGAGGAAAATGCATGAACCACAGGATCTCTGCTGCTTTCTTCAAAGTTCTGCTTCGGTGGGGTTTTCAACCATGTCAGAAACTTCAAAAGCATGTCATTTGGGGCCTGTGGTGTCTCCATTTCCTCGACACTTGGTGGCCATGCCATTTCAGGAATACCAGCAAGAGCATCTTTCATGCGTCAAGCAACATTGTTGAGCAGATGATCATCACTGACACCCAATGAATAAATGGCTGCTTCAGTGTAGCTGCCACTAGCTGATGTATCATATACTAGTGTACTTTCATTTTTTCGATGGCGGTCATGAAAGCCAATGTTTTCACCAAATTCTTTCTGAAGCATTTCCTTGATGTTGCTTGACTTCTTGCCACTGGGGTCAAAACCAAAGTTTCTCAGTAATGCCTTATAATCAGACAGCAGGCTCTGTAGAGTTCACAACTCATGCTCTTCGAACACAACCAAGCGTACATGTTTGAAGAACATCTCTCGTACTTCAGAAAGACGAATATCTTGTACAGGGAGCTGACCATCTTCACTGCTTTTGATGGCGACACATACTTCTTCCAGCAGGACCGGTGATAGCGGATTTCTGCTGCAAAGGGATCTGGTATTGCATCTATAATCGTTAAGATGCGATCATGCATCCTGATGTCTTGGAGGTACACTGTGTGTGCATTGAATGCATACCAGGCATCCATCGTTTGCATAATATGCCATCTGTCTCTGGTGGGGTGTTTTCATCTTCCGGCTTCATGCACCATACGCAACAGTTTTTGTCATGTGTCACCCCACTTGCTGCTCAAGATAGTCTCTGGGGTCGTTCCACAGAACAGCTACTTTCTTCTTGGAGTATCTCCTCAGCTGCCAAACTTTTGTCTCGTCTCTTTATTGCCAGCTGTATATGACGTTTACTAGAAAATGTAATCTTGCAAATTTTATGAAAGAACATGTTTTTGTGGTCCCGCATCCCAATTCACGGTGTCGTATACTGTTCCAAACCTATCTAGATGATGCCATTGCTGTGCTAAAGTTTTCAGATTGTCCCATGATGCAGGGGTAGTATTGGATTTGTTTTCATCGCAATGCTCACCACAGAGGATGCACTTGTGGCTTTCTTCACTTTCCTCACATCTCCTTTTTTTACCTTTTCCCTTGGACGACATGGCTATGACTCATTCAAGGATCTCTGTAATAAATGAAAAGTGTGTTAAAACATAGTATCATTTCAGTTTACTTAAAACCTATGCATCTTAACTATTCAGGGTGTCTTCCTGGTCTTCTTCATTGCAGTCAGCTTGCAGCCGTCTAGGATTTTTCTGCAAAAATGATTTTTAAAAAGCATTTTTTAAATTCTAATTCTTACACTTAACAAGATGTTATGCTGATAAATGAAATAATTGACTTTAAAACATATGTTTAGACCCAAAAATCATAAAAATCGGACATGTAGAACCAAAGATGTGCAATTTTTTAATATACTGGAAGCCGTGTGGCGGCCTTTTTGAATTTTCGCGTCTGGACAAGTTCGCCCACATTTTCACGAGGTTCACCCCAGCTCATTTTAATCGGCACCTTCAAATTGACTTAAATCAACCTTCAAACCTTGGTCCCGGAAAAACGGTTACGGGACCCTATTGTGGGAACTCTACGAGTAGGTTCCATATTTAGAACCATCTTGGCAGAACCCTTTTCCCCGAGTTTCCAAGGTAGTTATTTAAACCATCAAGGCAGAACTCATTTACTGATTTTTTTAAATTTGTGAGTCTCTAAGGTAAAACTTGTATTCTGGCTCATCAAAATATAATTTGTTCAATGGGTATTGTCTTGAGAACTCACAATGAGTACCATCGAAGTAAAACTCTTTTTCAGGATTTTGCTGGTCTCCAAGGTATCCAACTCTTTGGTTGGGTCATCAAGGTCGAGCTCGTTTTGTGGGTCTTGGTCGCTCACAAGGTCTTCAACCAAACCGACAATTTCGCCCCAAGTTGTGGCAAAAGCAGTATTTTCATTTTGTATTTCAGATACAATTTTCTGTGAGAGAAAATAATCATGTATTAATTAAGTGATTTAATTATTAAATGAGTCGATGCTTAAATCAAACTCTGCAAATAGGAAAATAAAATCTTACCTCAATAAATAAGAGGTTTGAATCCAGTTCATTAACTTGAAGGTTTAGTTCCATGCAAGTAGTAGAACTCCAAGGAACTCCAGTCATCCCACTCAAGCTCAGCACAGCAGTCCATTCTCAGTAAAAGTAAAAATATGTTTAAATTCAGTCTGGGTTTGAAGCTTTTTTACAGAAAGACTGGTGGGTGAGGTTTCCTTTGGAAATTCCCTGGGCAAGCCCAGGCAAGCCTTCGTTGGGAAATTTTCTAAAAACATAACATTCTAGAATTTTGTAGTGAATTCTTTGTGAGTCAGAGATTAACTGGAAATGATGTAAGAGGAGGTGGGGCTTAGTAAAAGTGGGCAGGAATTAGGAAAAGTGGGTGTGGCTTATAAAAAAAGTCTCGTGAAAGTGGGCGTGGCTTAGCAAAAGTCTTGAGAAAAGTGAGCGTGGCTTAACAAAGTGGGCGGGGCTTATGAAAAGTGGGCGTGGCTTATGCAAAAAAATTCCCTGTGGCTCACGAGGTGGTCAAACAAGAGCATTAAGAGAAGTTTATCATTTCATAATGACCCAAAAGGGGTAGCTTGAAAAATATAAAGATTCAAATGTTTTATTTTTAAATGTTTTAGATGGGGATTATTGTGCAGAGAAAATTAAACTATTGAAGGAATTTGAGAATGAACAAATCTTTATAGGTTCAATGAGTGAGCTAAACAATAAGCATTGGTTATTTGAAAAAAAAAAAGAAGTGCTCCAAGGCTAAAAGGGGAGGCTATTAAAATCTCCATTCACTTACATGTTTTAGATATTTCAACAGCAGAGAATTCAACAGGTTGGGATAAAAAGGAGGTTTATTTTTTAGGGAAAAAAAAAATGAATCGCTGAGAATCCTCATTCACTTAACATGGGGGAAAGTGAGCCAGAACCAGTATATTCACCCTACTAGCCTGAACAGGATAAGTCAAGGCACAGTTCTTTATACCTTATAACGTTTAGTAAGACGAGCAAGGCAGAAAATGGTGGGAGAATCTTACAATGGCAATTCAAACAACAAATGGCAGGAAGATGAACAGTGGAAATACAAGCAAGAAATAGTGGGAACACAAGCATTGGTTATACAGGTAATATACGCAGATGTTAAAAGCACGCATGCATTTCTCCAAATGTGACAAACCTGCCCTCAGAACCTTAAGTGAGCACTTATCACCATAACTTATTTGGCCTGAAGCATACATTTGAAGATTGAGAGATGGGGGTGGGTTGAGAAGAAGAAGTGGTGAGAAAGAAATAGTGGGGGTCTTTTGCATGCCCTAACACACCTTGCAACTACCCCGGCTGGACTGCTGCTGCCCAATTATCTGGCATGATGGTCCGTATATCACTCCCCACACACCGCCACCTTTAATTCCTCCCTCCACTCTGTTCATGCTTCCAATCTCCTGGGGCACTTAATGATAATGACTGATGCGATGGATTGTGCAGCTTTAGTGGGAGACGACTGCTGGTGAGGCAAGGTGAGGTGGACAGCTCCGATGGGGCTGGGCGGTGAGATAAGCAACCGAGTTGACGTGGTGTGCAGGGCTTGGTGCAGAGATGTGTGTGTGGTGAGGTAAAGCAGAAGGGAACATGTGAAAATAAATGAAGAATGCAGAAAGAGTATATCATCAGGTCAGGTATGGGAGCATGCACCAGAGCAGCGCGTCGCTGCATCCACTTTCCGGTACTCCAGGGGCCTCAGTCTGATTATCCCCCAGGCAGATGCCTGGCCCATTCCCATCTCCATAAGATGCCGATCAACCTGCTGCAACGAAGAGGCACGTGGTTGGCCCATTGGCCTCCTCCACTCACAAGGCTCCCTCACTGAGAGAATCTGGTGAGCAGGATCAGCGTCAGGAAAACGAGTCACATGTCCATGTAGCCGCAGCTGATGATCAATCGTCTCATTTGAGTCTCTCAGCAATCGCTCATTGTCTGATGCATTGTCTGACCTGTGATAGCCAAGGATTCTCCAAAGGGACCCAGAACCAAAGGAATTAAGTCTCCATCTCAGATCCCTGGTCAGAGTCCAAGTCTCACATCCGTAGAGCAAGACTGGAAGCACCATGGACCTGAAGAATCAGACTTTCGTCATCCTGCACATGTACCGGCAGCGCCACACCCCATTATCCAGTGAATCCATGACTCCCCAGGATCAACCCAGACATTGATTGACCTCTGGCTCACAGCCAGCAGAGACATGAATGTCACTGTGAAGGTAAGTAAATCTCTCTATGACCTCAACATTCTCACCAAAAACAGGTACAGACAGGAAAGCAGCATCCAAGATGTCATTGAAAGCCTGGATCTTAGTTTTGACCCAGGAAACCCGTAATCCCAGCGGCTCAGACTCCTCATTCAGCACCTTGAGGGCCCCCAAAAGGATATCTAAAGTCTCTGCAAAGATGACTGCATCATCTGCGAAATCAAGGTCAGAGATCTTGACATTCCCATGCGATGCACCGCAGCTTGATCTCTTCGACATCCTCCCCAGAATACAGTCCATACAAGCACTGAAAAGTGTGGGGGTCAGTACAAACCCTTGATGAACTCCAGTAGCAACTGGAAATGTCAGAGATGGTATCACCACATCTCACAGCACTCTCAGTACCAGAGTATAGTTCAGACATCAGATTGATCAGTTTTTGTGACACCTCACGAAGATAAAGAATCCTCCAGAGGACATCCCGAGTCACTGACAGCGAGCATAGCGAACTGGAAAAAGGAGAGAGAAAGAGAGAAAGAGAGAAAGAGAGAAAGAGAGAAAGAGAGAAAGAGAGAAAGAGAGAAAGAGAGAAAGAGAGAAAGAGAGAGGTGTGTTTGTACAGGTTTTGTGAAGAGAAGAAAATAGATAAAAGAGCAGAGTCAAAGCTCGAGTCCCAAGGCAGGTCAAGTGATGATGATGATGATGATGTTGGCAGCTGATTAGCACCTTGTTGACGTTGCTGCATCGATTCCACTTCCAGGTTTGTTCTATGGTCACCACATGGGAGACGCTTTTCCGTGACCTCCTCTCAAGGATGTAGCGTGCAGGTTGGCTGTGCCTGAGCCTGCATTTCACTTGACAAGCCCTTCCAAGCCCATGCGGTCTGACTCTCTCCAAGTATATCGCTGTGGTTGTGACCGATCTGGTGAACGTGGCTCTGACCATGATGTCACTGCATCAGAACAAGTCCGACTGGCGAGAATGGTGGAATAGAGTGTGGTCACGGGAGGAGGATGCTGGTACGCCGACTGAGGCCGAAGAGGAAGAGCAGCTGAATCAGTAGAGCTCACGTAGCACTCAGAGTTAGCTCACAGTCTTGACGAACGAAGTGCTCTGGATGCTGGAGTGGGATGCACTCGGGCTTGTGTTGATGTGCGGGGGGCGCACAGTCCCGGGTTCTGAGCTAGAAGCTCCTGCTGTTCAATATCTACAGGTCTGTTCCCATGGCTTGTTTGCAAGGCCTGGGTGCACAGGCCACAGCGGTGATCGCTCTGTGCTGCCCTCCATACTCGCCATGGGCATTCGTAGGTACTGCTTGATGTATGCAGATCCAGTGCAGGCGAAGTCGTTGCTGATGCCGGCACTCCGTGTGCCCTGGCTGAGCGAACTTTGAGCTCTGGGGATGCTGTGCTTGGACACTTTTGTTGTAATTTAAAATCTCTATTTCTGGCTTCGTTGCATTTTTATTGTTGTTGTTCGTCTTTCGGCTGCTCCCGTTAGGGGTTGCCACAGCGGATCATCCGTTATGATCTGCAAACTGATTTGGCACAGGTTTTACGCCGTATGCCCTTCCTGACGCAACCCTGGTCGCCTCTTACAACACAGGGATAAGGATTGGGTTTCGCCATGATTCCAGGCTGTCCTACACTCTCTCATTGCGCGGCCCAGCGCAGATTTCCGGTCCTCAAGCGATCCTCAAACCCAAGCCTCCGAGTAGCCAAATTACAGGCGCACGCCACTACTCCCGGTGTTGCATTTTTATTGTGTACATTAATTTTAATGCATAATATACATATTCATGTAATTTTACATTATTATTATTTCTATATACATATGTGTTTGTAAGTTTGTTTTATTATTGTAAACTTGACAAATATCAGTCTTTGAACTGCCTTCTCCAGGGTTTGAAGTTCTCAATAAACCGAAACGAATGAATGAAACAAAATAAAAGTGCTGATTCCAAGTTCAAGCCCCTAAGTGCTTATTCCCTCTTGTTCTTCTTTTTGTGTTTACTGGTCTTATCAGAGCTACGAGACTCTATAAACTCCACGCACCCAAACTCATCGGCTGCAGCCAAATACAAAAAATAAAATAAAGAATGCCAAGGACTATATACTGTTCACCCCGTTTCCTTTTTAAACCAGATTTCTTGAATACAGAATATATCCGGTTTGGATGTAAGATTGTTGATGTATTTAGTAAACTTTTCATTGGATTTCATCGGATAATTTTCATTAAATCGGCAGGGGAATCCTGAGACTGTTTGGAGTCAGCCACCTGGATGTGAGATTGCTGATGTGTTTAGTAAACTTTTCATTGGATTTCATCGGATAATTTTCATTAATCCGCAGGGGAATCCTGAGACTGTTTGGAGTCAGCTCCTCTGCGTTTTTGGCCTCATTGATTGAATATTTTATCAAACGTCTTGGAAGAAAACCCCTCCCAGCCCAAATGTTTGATAACTGCAGCATAAATAATAAATGATTTTCTCCGATATGTTCCCTGCTTGAGCTGTGCAGTTCACTACTTCAGTGATAAAACCAATGAACCCCATTTTTGTAATATTCACATCCACACCGGTGATTGCACTCTCAATTTGGCATTCTGTATCTTTCGGCTCAGTCTGAACTCCCACAGATTTAGTTAGTACATTAACCCAGCCCTCAGTTTTAGTCTTGCTCCTAACCACGTTTACTGGGGTCTTAATTTTGGGGACCATCAGGACAGCCTCAGCATAAGACAGTTTCCCCTGCGTCTTTTCCAGTTATATCTGGGCAGCTCTTTGGAATTCTGGGCATCCTTTGAAGGTTGCACTGTGGTCCCCACCACAATCAGCAGAAGACATTTTTTTCAATCGTGCTGTTTCTGTATCCATGCTCTCCATTACATTTGCTGCAGCGTTGTTTGCCCCTACAGGCTGGAGCGGGATGACCGAACTTTTGGCACTTGTAACACCAAAAGGGGCTGGAATGTATTGCCATACAATGAAGGCTTGAAACCCCAGGAAAACTTTTGGGGGAAGGATTGGGTTGTTAAAAGACAAAACCACCAAGGTGGTGCTGACTTTGACCCCATCCCTGACCGTGATGAGACGGCGGACGTCAACAACTTCCACCTCCGCTAAATGGCTCTTCTTGTCGTCAATTTCAACGGAGGGATCAATCCCAGAAATTACTCCTTGACTCTCCCTCAGAGACTGAGGAATCTGACACGATACCCGGACACCACCAAAATACGAGGCTCTCTTCACAGTCTCCCGTTGAGCGACCGATTTACACTCAATGAAAAGGTCGCCGAATCTGAGGTTTTTGGCGCTGGACATGTCTGAATTATTTTTTAATCAATGAAACCAATCCAATTTGGTTGTCGGGGCTTGAGGGTTTAGAGCCACCGGAGGCTGAAAGTACGACCAATAGTTTGGCGTGGTGCTCATCGGGGATAGTGGGAGCCTTAACCGGTTCCGACTCATTGGTACTCTCTCCAGCCATGGTCTGCCCCTCTTCCTAGTTCGATTAACTGACCAGATGAACCCTCGTCATTCTCACCAGACACGTTGATCATCCTTGATCACCTCCTCCTGGCACCCCGGAAGATTAACTTGGCCAATTGAGTTGAGAATTGACCGTAATACAGGCAACACAGGATACAGAATACATAACTTACTTAATCCTACATGTTAGTGCTTCATTCTTCCCTGGGGGTTCACAACCTTGTACTCCATTAAGTGTGGAGGAACTCGAGATTGAGTTTGGGGTAAATTATTAAATTGTTATCTTGAGCATCAAAGTAATTAGTAAGTGTTTGCATTGAATCTTTGATAAAAAATTTTTTTTATTCTCCCTGGTAAGGAATCTTTCATCTACAATATCTTTATTGACCCAGTTGCAAAGCACTTGTGGTTCGTTAGTTCGAGTAATTGGCCACAGCTGCCATCGTGGATGATACATGATGGGCCATGAGTTTACCTTAATTGTGATGGATCCAAGCAGTTTACGGTGGCCGGTTTATTGTGCTGCTCTCATATCTCCATCGTGCTTCTAGGATCTCATGATATCACCTGATCAACCGAATTTGCATTCTTTAGTTTGATAAATGAAAAAAAATCATCCCACTGTGTGATTGAATTATGATCGTGGCCTGGAAGTGTAAAACGGTCATTTGAAGGAAGTTGAACACATCTGCGATGAGCTAGTAATCGTGTAACATTAAATGTCTTGTGCATGTTTTGTTGATGTTATTTCAAGATTTGGGGGGGGGGGGCTGGCACGATGGCCTGGAGGTACTGCGCGTACACTCACCTCGAAGGTGTCCAACCTTGGTTTGAATCCAGACCCAGATATAAACTGCCATCCCAGTGTTTCACAGACACGGTGATTCATCAATGGGTGTTTCATCCCTCGGATGGAGACTTTCAATAATATCAAGGGATTTCTCAAAACATACTCAAGTTCATTGAACACCTTCACTCCCCCCCCCCCCCCCCGGCACATTCTTGAGAAAAAAGGACATGGGGAGGAGTGAAGAGGGGTCTGCGAGTCTCAGGGTCCTGAATTCAAATATTGCTCGGCTGTTGAATTAATACCAGGTGGGGTTGACTCGGCCTGTCATACTTCCGAGGTCGGCAAAATGAGTGCCAGGTTGCTGGTATCCTGTGTCGGAGTGGCGACCCGTCCAGGATTGTGCCCACGAGCCAAGGAGACTGTTTAGGTAGCACCAACGCTCTGCACAGAGTATGGTCCCGATGGAAGGATGGATTACATAAATTGGTGTTATATTTTGTCCAAATACCATTAAATGAAAGGTTTTTGGAAGTGCCAAGCAGGCGATTTGTGTTCTAGAGTATTCAAGGATATAAATCAATGGAAATAAAATAAAGATATTAAAAGTTGTTGAAAACAAAATTCTGGACGTTTACCACCGTTGATGCAGCGTCTTTTTCACCACCTTATTGAACGGGTCACATTAGTTTTTCGCATAAATATCGTCAGACGGGCAAACAAACTGAAATGAAAGCTTCTCACTGCGTGTGCGTGATCGGGACAAATTCGGAGCCAAAGTACTGCCAAACGACCTATAGGCTCGTGGCCAAATTAAAAAAAGGGGCCTAAAATTGTGAGAAACCCCTACCCACGGTAGAACAAGTCACAACCTATTTTTTCTTGAAGAGGGATGTTTGGGGAGTTAGAAAATCTTGGTTGTGAACCTGAGATCATTGCACAACATTTTGAAAATCTCATTTACATATGTACCACTGCAGACTGCAAAAATGGATTTAATCGCCACAGATTTTGGCTCATATATTTGTTAATACTGGTGCTACAAACACAAATTTGGTACCAAAATGTGAGGAATGATGACTATATATATATATATATATATATATATATATATATATATATATATATATATATATATATATATATATATATATATATATATATCTGTAAAAACCATTTGTGATGTAACAAAGGCTTTTGTGTGACCTACAGGCAAAAATAGTGGAATTTTACTCAACAAATCAGCTTCGGGTTTACCAATAACTTCGGGTTTAAATTACTTCAAAAATATTGGACTTGCAGTCATACTTGTTACATCAACATAATCCAAGTTTATTTACCCTTTGAAAAAATATATCTAATGATATAATTGTCACTGAAATGATATAGTTATAACTGAAATCATACGTCGCCCCACTAATGCTGACCGATAGAAATCCCGAAGCAGATATGCAACAAGAAGAATTGACTTAGATTCTAACACAATTGTGAAAGTGACTTTTATAGACATCATGTTGGTATAAGCTATTTCACATATGATGCTAATGAATTCATAACATGCACTGTAACTTATGTACATCTATTACATGAAGTAATACATTTAAAAGTTCAGTCACGCTCTTCATCAGTGCTGTCGTCGAAGACAACAGAATCATCAACATTTGGACAATCGTCTGCACTACACGAGCAGAATTCAGTGCAGGTCAGTCCTGCAGAGATACAATGACATGTTCTGCTCTGCCTACAACTTTTTCTCTGGTGGACTGTCCAGTTCCTGTAGATACTGGTGTAAGCTTGTTTCTGGGAGTGTTGGATTTTCCACAAATGAAGCAGTTAGTCCTGATGTCAAACCCAGCTGTTTCATTTTTGCTGATTCTTGTGTGTTCTGTTGCCGCAGACGTGCATGGTTGCTGTTCACTCTCACTTGGGTTGGATGTGGAGATATTTGACTTGCTGGTATACTTGGCCCGACAGGATTTGTGGAATGATACTTTCAAATCAAGACTCAATATGTCTTGTTGCAAAGGCCAGATACTTTCGTAAACGTCATCTTTTCTGATTTGACTTGCTTTGAAGATTGCACTCAAACCATTAAATGTTGGGTTCTTTACAACTTCTTGCTTTTTAGGGTTGAGGGGTTTAAAGCATATGATGCAGTGGTCAGTGTCAATTTTACGACGCTTCACAACAGGTGGTTCCAGATCCATAATTGCAGATCAATTGTCAGCACAAGCATCTGACATTAAATTAAAGATAAGTTTATATCAGTAGTTTTAGAAAAAGGCAATCAAGCTCAAAATTGATTTTCTGCAACTGGATTTAAAATCATTCTGTTTGGTTAATGTTTGGTTAATACATGTATTATAAATTAATCAATGTCATTTTGGGGGGGGGGGGGGGTGACATATGGTTTTGGTAATAACTATTAATTCAACTGATTTATCTTTATGAGTTATATTTCTAAAAAGGAGAATGATAGAGGGTTATTTTGATGTAATATGTAGTTATACAACTCAAATACTTATGAAGAAATTAATTGTTTAGTTGATATTTATTGGTAAACCCAAAGCTGATTTGTTGAGTAAAATTCCACTATTTTTGCCTGTAGGTCACACAAAAGCCTTTGTTACATCACAAATGGTTTTTACAGATATATGTCATCAAATATATATCAAATCAACAGATATACAAATATATGAGCCAAAATCTGTGGCGATTAAATCCATTTTTGCAGTCTGCAGTGGTACAGATGTAAACGTGATTTTCAAAATGTTGTGCAATGATCTCAGGTTCACAACCATGATTTTCTAACTCCCCAAACATCCCTCTTCATGAAAAAAATAGGTTGTGACTTGTTCTACCTTGGGTAGGGGTATGCCACCCAAAACCTCATTTGGCCACTAGCCTACTAGGTTTGTTTTCCGATTCGTGCTCAAAATGTAACAATTAGTTGAAATTAAGTTGTTCCTCAATCATAAACCGATGTTTGTGGACAGACAGACTGTTGTCCAGCGGTATGTGAAGCAAGCGGACATCGTCATTCTGAAAGAGCCGATGTCCTGAGAAGATGGTGCACAAGCTTAAATAAAGCATCGTGGTTATGGCCTTCATACTCCTGAGTAGTGTTTCATCCTCGGGTTCTGCAGACTGGAATAATTCGGTGTCTTCACCTTTCCAGGATATAACAAGATGGCACCGAAGGTTGTTGATAGTTTCGGAACCCAAAGAAACATGGCTGTTTTTGGAAGTATTGGAACTTTCAATGAGAAAATGGATATCCTCTTTTTTTCCCACCTTTGGAATAAACTCCCTCACTCTGTTCAATCCCATTCTTCCCTCCAGGCCTTCAACACAGCTATTCACCACCACCTCTTATCATCCCCTATCCAAATCCTCGATCTTTTCTACCCCTGTTAATCCACCCCAAACCCACCTCCTTCAAATTCCCTGCTTTCCTTCCTGAAAGTCCCTGTAACGTCCATCTTGTATTCCCCGTGTTCCCCACTGTTTTGTCCTTCCCACTCCTGCCCCTCTTGTCTCATGCCCCCCTTGCTGTGCGATGTGCGTTAGCTCTCATACGAGCCTCGACAAGGAATACAAAAAAAAAAAAAGTGGAGCGACGGATTTTGGACGGCCAGCCAAAGTGAGAATGAGTCCGTGGCTGATTCTGTTGTACATTTGAAGCAGCTTGCAGAAATTCTACCTGTTCGTTTGGAGTATCTACAGGAAGCCCTCAGAGACACACTTTTGTCCAGACTTTGCCCAAAAATGTCCAGAACACAAACAAATTTGTTGTCAAAGGCAATTTTATCTTTTGAAGATGCCAGAGTGAATGTTTGTCAGACAAATGAGCTGGAAGAGCACATGAGCAGCTCAACAGCAAGAACCGATGATGGCTTGACAAACGGCCAACCAGGCGAATGGGGGGAGTGCCATTTTACAGACTTTCGGAACGTACGTGTACATGCTGTGGACCATCGGGAAGTCCATACAGCCGCCGTGGACCATCAGAACATCCATACAGGTGTTGTGGAGGAAATCACCGCCCTGAGAAGGGGTGACTTTGAGATGTGACCTGTTATGGGTGCCATAAAGTGGGACATGTATGAAAAATGTCCCTCAGGAACAGTTCAACCAAATATGTGAATTCATCGGTGAACGACAATGCGGATTTGGATACTCGTCAGGAAAACGACGACGAAGGTAAAGCCAGTTAGGCTCAGTGTGACGGTTGGTCACACAGAGATTATCAAGGAAATTGACATGGGAGCGTCATGCTCAATTGTTTTAGAAAATTCATCTTAATTTCCATTGTATAGTTATACTGTTACGGGAGCCTGGTGTTGACGCAGTGGTTAGGGCAGCGGCTTGGGATCCAAAAGGTCCTGAGTTCAAGCCCGTTGGGCCACTGAATTAATACACCAGGGGGTTGACTCAGCCTGTCATCCTTCCGAGGTCGGCGAAATGAGCAGCCTAATGGGAGCAGCCGAAAGACGAACAACATATATATTCTCAGTTGTGAAGCCTGGTGTTGGCGCAGTGGTTAGGGCTGTGGCTTGGGACCCAAAAAGTCCTGAGTTCAAGCCCCGTTGGGCTACTGAATATATATATATATATATATATATATATATATATATATATATATATATATATATATATATATATATATATATATATATATATATATATACACACACACTGCATATATGCGTGTATATATATATATATATATATATATATATATATGTATATATGTATATACATATATATATATGTATATATGTATATACCAAGACGTATAACACCAGGGGGTTGATTCAGCCTGTCATCCTTCCGAGGTCGGCAAAATGAGTACCAGTGTACTGGGCCGGTGTATACCCCAGTTAAAATAGGTGTACCAGATCCCTGTATCGTAAGAGGTGACCAGGGTTGCGTCAGGAAGGGCATCCGGTGTAAAACGTGCCAAATCACTATACGGATCATTTAGATGATCCGCTGTGGCGACCCCTAACGGGAGCAGACAAAAGAAGAAGAAGAAGTTATACTGTTACGGCTGTGGAAATTCGCAAACCACCATTCAGGGCCCGTAGGTGAGGTAACTCTAAGTACATGTGGAGTTAGCCCCAAACCCGTTGTTTAGAGGGAATTTATGTGATTCATTCAGGCTGCGACGCTTTGAGATTTGAGCCGTTTTTCTGTTCTATCTTTATTTTGAACCAACCACGTCTCAACCGCCATAACCATCAAACCACCACCGATAAACCCTCCACCACCCTCACCTCTCTCCTTCTACGGGCATTCCCATACCACCTGTGAACACTGAGCGTCGGGCTGTCTTGGGCTCGTTCAAGATACGCACCGAGCCGCGAGTGCAAATAGCGACCTTTCCGAGGGAGAATTTGGATCAAGAATGCTACACGCCCACTTCTGATCCGTCCAGTCAGCAAGCGCGGAGCAGCTTGGCCCCGCCTCCAGGCACGTCTGTGTGAAATCCATAGATGCAAATTCTAGGATCAGGGGAGGTTCACGCCCACTTTTCCTCCGTCCAACGAGCGAGCGTGGCTCTGCCCCCGAGGTCATTCTGATCCAGAAATTTGCATATTGTTTCTCCTGCCGGCCTAAAAAACGGCAAGCACCAGGCAAATCGGGGCAGAGTCAGTTTTGGTGGAAGAGTCAGTTTTGGTAGAAGTCAGTTTTTGGTTGGAGAGCAGAGTGTGGCAGCGGCAGAGTGTGGCAGAGAGTGGAGTCGGGTGGCGAAGGCATCGAGTTGGGTTCTGCAGTCGGCTGAGGAGAGTTGTGGGAAGAGGCCAAGGAGCTCGGGTCTGAGGCGAGAAGGACGGCGGTCGGCGACGAAGTCGCGGCGGGAGATCGCTCGTCGCGGGACCCAAGCCAGCCAGCCATCATCCCTCCCCCAGGGCATCAACAATTCCCCCTTTTCCCCCGCGCTGAGATAGTGTAACAAAGGGGGCACCGTTCCCACCCCACTCCAAGCGTCGTGCCAACGAAACCCGCGAAGGAGCACGGAGTCGGGGCACAGCCACGCGGCCACATCTGCGGCTCGTCCGCCAACGCGTCACGAGGACGCCGGTCGGACCCACCCGGTCTCGCGGACCTGGCCGCTCCTTCAGGTCCCGCACACATATTGGCCGACATGCCCGTCTGCCCCCTTGTCTATGAGGGTGGCTTCTTTCCTTTGCTTTTTTGAGTAAATGTGTGTTGGCGCCATGTCTTGTAAAGTAGAACTGTATAAGTGTTGCCGTGTGTGTGCGTAGTCGGTAGTAACTCTGCGTCATTGTTTCTTTTGTTTTACTGCTATAGGTGCATTTTGACTGTATGGCTGTATATGTGTGCTTTCCGTGTGTCGCGTAATAAATGTGCATTGTGTGAACTGTTTTCCTGTTTCGCTAAGTCTTTTCTTTATTGACTCTCCATCCTGCTTCACGTAAAGGGTTCGTCGTGGGCTTAATACGCCCGATAATTAATCGGAACCGTCAAGGACGACGATAACACCGCTCGGTTATCCTGATAGCACAGAACGAGTCGAGCGGCCGATCGCACGCCGGCGGGCGCGAATTCACAACAATACTTTATGCAGTTATATGGGGGGAAAAAAAAAAGATATATATATATATATATATATATATATATATATATATATATATATATATATATATATATATATATATATATATATATATATATATATATATATATATATATATATATATATATATATATATACTTGGGGGATCGGCAGATTTAAGTCAGGGTGTTACAGTTCGTATTGTTTTCAACCCAAAAACCTTGAGTCGCTTTCACAGGAAAACAACGTTACATTTATGTTGACATTTCAAGATGTGCACAAACATTACCCAGCAGGCACACAACGTTGTTGCAATGTCATTTGCCGGTTCAATCCTGACGTCAGAATTGGGTCAGTGGAAGTTGTTTTTGCAACACCCATGACGTCAGATTTCAACGTTGTGACAACGTTGAAATCTGACATTGTTGCAGCGTCGTGTTCTGGTTGTACCTGACGTCAGAATTGGGTCAGTGGGAAGTTGTATTTGCAACACCCATGACGTCAGATTTCAACGTTGTCACAACATTGAAGCATGACGTTATTTTTCAACTTTATCACAACGTTCATGAAATGGAGTTTTTGTTTTTACCCTTTTCTTTGCACGCCAAAGAAACGAACTTTGAAGTACATGACACCCTTCAGCTTCCAGCTTGATGGAGCCCTCGACCCATAGGTCTGGGGCCAGCGGAGCACCTCCACCGGTGCCATTATCAAAACATTGAAGTTGTATTGCAACATCATTATATGTTGCACAGTAACACATAATGACCACAACTTGAAAACAACTGTAATTCATAATCATTTATCACGTATCACGCAGAGCATGATTGTGGAAAAATATACAAGCAGTATTAACAATAATAATATCTTTATCCGTACCAAAAAAGCACACTCAAATACAAACATACAATAAATAAAAGTAGATACCATTGCAATTGAGAAACGTATACTAAAAATGGGGAATAAAAAGAAATACCACATGGGTAAAAGTCGTAAATACCTTTTTGACAATTTCACTTTGTGCAAAGCACAGTTAACAATTCAAATTCAGAAAGTTCTGCTCCATAGAGGAACTGTGGAGCTTCTCTCTCAAATATAATTGACTGCACAAAGGCACCTTTAAGTACAACAACATCATCATCATGCAGTGTTAGTTAAACTGAAGCCTGGTGTTAGCTTAGTGGTTGGGGTGGTTGCTTGGGAGCCTAGGGTCCTGAGTTCAAGCCCTGTTGGCTGCTGAATTAAAATACACCAGGAGGTTGACTCAGCCTGTCATCCTTCTGAGGTCGGCAAAATGAGTACCAGTATACTGGTAAGGGCAAAAAGAGTACCAGTGTACTGGTATGTCATCAGCGGCATAACCACGTCCCAACCAATGATGCAACCAGCAGCCATAGGCTGCACTCAATAGAGAGAGAGAGTTAGTAAAACTGATGATAATTCTATGCTTGCATACATTATGGGCATTAGGAGCATAAAAGGTAATGACAGATAACTTGCATTTATATAAAATGTAATTAAAATTTTTGGCTACTGATGGCATACTACCCATTGTTACAAGATTCATAATTAAGCAACCTCAGGTATGAATTATGAGAACACGAAGAACCACATATAAATTTTGCTATACGACATAATCGTTGACATTCAATAGGTAGAAATTCAGCAATGACTGGTAAAAGAGTACAATATGGGTACTGATCATATAAATTCAAAAGGATCATAAAAACTTTTGCTTCCTACTTGGGAAGTCAAACACCTTTCTGATAGAATTTCTCCATGATATATACAATTTAGAAATATTTTTACTTATGTCCCACAGCAGGCATCAATAGAATGAGGTGCAAAAAGACTTAAACAGATGATACTTGACATGATATGAACAGTGTATAAAATTATATAAAACTGAATTACAATCAGGCAAATCAATGAGACCAAATCTATATCTATGTGTGTATTCATACAAAGAAAAAATATAAATCTAACATCATTAAGTATGAAAACACAATTTTGAATGCATCTCACATAAATAATTCCAAAGCACAAAAAAAATTAATTTGTTGGGTGTTTTCAATCTTAATTTCACAATAAAATAAAATAACTTCATTATGCATAAAAGTCCATTTAAATATTTTCACAATGTAAACTTCGGCTGGGTTTCCAACATACAACATTACAATTAACTATGCTGCAAATTCTTAATAATCAAGGACGTGGACGGCTGGCACAGCGTGTTGCTGTTACTCATTATTATTACACCAGTACGTGCCCGTACGTGCGTGGCCGTACGTGCAAAAAATAAAAAAAAATAAAAATAACAACTTTCAAACAACCACACAGGCCGTTCCTTCACTCTCGTAAACGACAACTGGATTGGGGCATTGTGTTTATCTATAAATGCGCATAAGAAATCTAGAAATTATGAGAATACAGTAAGTCATCACTATCCGGAAGTCCGTACGTTGTAACCCGTAATGGGGAACACGGCTGAGGATCTCTTCCCCTTCGGCCACGCCTACGCAGTTGGTTTGGTAAATAAATGGCCATAACTTGGGAAGCACTTGCCCGATTAATATCAAACTTTGAAAAGGCACATCCTCAGGTCACCAGCAATATACCTGGCAAGTTTCAATTAGATTGGACCAGTGGTTGTCGAGAAACAGCGGTCACAGACACACAGACACACTGACACAGACATACAGACACACACATTGCTGGAATTATAGATAGACGAGTGCATGCTCGTACGTGGAAAAAATTACTTTCAAACCGCGTGCCAGAAACAACCACACAGGTCGTTCCTTCGCTCTCGCGTGCCCGTACATTCAAAAAAAAAATTTATTGTGACGTCAATCATGATGTCATAGCAGTGTCCTGTCATTGGTTGGTAAATAAATGGCCATAACTTGGGAACCACTTTCCCGATTAACATTAAACCTTGAAAAGGCACATCTACAGGGCCCCAGCAATATACCTGGCAAGTTTCAATGAGATCGGACCAGTGGTTGTCGAGAAACAGCGGTCACACACACGCGCACGCACGCGCGCGCGCGCACGCACGCACGCACACACGCACCTGGAATTCTAGATAGATGAGGACTTGTTCCTGCCCGCACCTCCACGCTGATCATGGCCATATCAGTGACAGCTAAACGTGATAAACGAATGATGAAATCGGGTGTTAGAGGATTCGATCGTCAGATGCACGTCCGAGTCCAACGCTCGAACCACTCGAGTGCCCCGAAAGGCCCAGGAGAGTTTCCATTGAATGTAACGATATAGATTCCAGCACACCAGTAACAGCAACACATCATGGATTCTGTGATCTTAAAATCGTCCAAAAACAAAAGCCACGACACATAAAATCGATTTATAATATTATACGTACCAAAAAGATCACAGCGGAAGATAATTTTAAGCAAAAAAGCTAACGTCTTCTGCAGATTAAAGCGGATCGTCTCTGCCACACTCAGAAACAGCTGAAAGTTCACAAGTTTAACCAAACTTTGTAAATGGCGGCTCGTGATGCAGAAATAGGAATTAGCCAATCAGATCTCTCCTCCAGTGAAAGGCAGACACAATCACACGTCACAAGGTGGAAAAGCGGTCACCATGGCAACACATGAGGCAGAAAAAATAGTTTTAGATAATCGCGTTGCGCGTGGCAGCTGTACCACGTCGTGATCTGGTTGTACAACCAAGCGGCCTATTCCCGACGTCGTGAATCTTTCATACTGACGTCGTGTGTCTGCTGGGAGGTATTGACCGATAACTTACATTTATATAAAATGTAATTAAAAGTTTTAGCGACTGATGACATATTACCCATTGTTACAAGATTCATAATTAAGCAACCTCAAGTAAGAATTATGAGAAGACAAAGAACCACATTTTAATTTTGCTATACCAAATAATAGTTGACATTCAATAGGTAGAAATTCAGCAATGACTGGTAAAAGAGTACAATATGGGTCCCACTTGGGAAGTCAAACACCTTTCTGATAGAATTTCTCCATGATATATATATTTTAGAAATATTTAACCTCCGCCATCAAAGATGGACGGAGATTACCGTTTTCACCAGTCTGTTTGTTTGTTTGTTTGTTTGTGAACAGTATTACGGAAAAACTCCTGGACGGATTTTGACGAAACTTGGTGGGGGGATTATGTATTGTCCAAGGATCATGCCATTAGATTTTGGAGTTGGTCCAAAGTCCAATATGGCCGCTATGGCGGCCATTTTGAAAAAATATTTGAATTTTTGTTTTTGCATTTCTACATGTTTTAAGTGATTTCCAACCAAAAAAATAAAATAAAATTTTGCAACTTTTTTTCAAAAAAATTTCGATTTTATTTGAATTTTTTTTTGCATTTCTACATGTTTTAAGTGATTACCAACCCCCCAAAAAATTTGTTAGAGAAAAAAAACAACAAATTTTGCAACTTTTTTTAAAAAAAAATTTCGATTTTATTTTTTTGTCATTTCTACATGCGCGTCAATCTAGTTTAGTTTATTCAATCGTGGTTCAGTAGAGTCTGATCCGTTTTGACCTACAATGAATAGGATATCAGGTTCACTGAAGTGACCCAGCAGTATTGGCGGCGGAGGTTTTGCACTCTACCGAGTGCTCCCCCTCTAGTTTTACTTGTTATGTCCCACAGCAGGCATCAAAAGAATGAGATGCATAAAGACTTAAACAGATGATACTTGACATGATATGAACAGTGCATAAAATTATATAAAACTGAATTACAATCAGGCAAATCTATATCTATGTGTGTATTCATACAAAGAAAAAATATAAATCTAACATCATTAAGTATGAAAACACAATTTTGAATGCATCTCACCTAAATAATTCCAAAGCACAAAAAAATTAATTTGTTGGGTGTTTTCAATCTGAATTTCACAAGAAAATAAAATAATTTCATTCTGCATAAAAGTACATGTAAATATTTTCACAAGGTAAACTTAGGCTGGGTTTCCAACATACAACATTACAATTAACTATGCTGCAAATTCTTAATAATCAAGGACGTGGACGACTGGCACAGCGTGTTGCTGTTACTCGTTATTACTACACTAGTACGTGTCCGTACGTGCGCGCCCGTACGTGCAAAAAAACCACAACTTTCAAACAAACACACAGGCCATTCCTTCGCTCTCGTAAATGACAACTGGATTGGGGCATTGTGTTTATCTATAAATGCGCATAAGAAAGAGAAATTATGAGAATACAGTAAGTCATCACTATCTGGAAATCCGTACGTTGTAACCCGTAATGGGGAACACGGCTGAGGATCTCTTCCCCATCGGCCACGCCTACGCAGTTGGTTTGGTAAATAAATGGCCATAACTTGGGAAGCACTTGTCCAATTAATATCAAACCTTGAAAAGGCACATCCTCAGGTCACCAGCAATATACCTGGCAAGTTTCAATTAGATCGGATCAGTGGTTGTCGAGAAACAGCGGACACACACACACACACACACACACACACACACACACACACACACACACACACACACACACACACACACACACACACACACACACACACACACACACACACACACACACACACACACACACACACCTGGAATTATAGATAGATGAGGGCTTGTTCCTGCCCGCACCTCAACGCCAATCAGGGGCATATTTCAAATGTTGTGATATGGCAGTGTCCACATCTGCCTCCGTTGCTGTTGGCTGACTGGCCATAGTACTGTCTGAAAAATAAGAACAATTTCCACTTCATATATATTTGGCTTTATGATCATCAAACAAGACTTGCAATGTCAATTACACTCAAGTCATGCACATTATAAACTGTCATTTAGCAGAATTCATTTCCTCTGACAACTTTATAAAAATTCATGTTACGGAAAGGTCCCTTCCCATTCTTTCCACACAAATTGTATGTGGACATCAGAGCATTGGACATCACCCTTATTTTAGAAAATAACAATTTAGTACACCAGTGTTCGAAGCAGCTTGTAACAAATTTTAAGTTCCACTGCCCTTAAAAAGCCTCAATTAATATTATTCTTTATAATATAAAGTTATTTTCATGTCTTTTGATAACCATTTTACCAAAGGAAAACAATTGTGCACCGAAAAACTTGAACAACTCCCCAAGTGACAAACTACCACAATGAAGGCTTCAGTTACAAGCACCAGTTTGTCGGCGTCCAAAGGGTTAATATTTTTTTTTATGACAAAACCACTTTTTTCGGCGAACAATAACTGACAATTGTTTTCCTTTTGCCTTTGGTTCGGCCTAACTCGTTAAAAGAGGACATAAAAATAATATATTATTAAAAAATAATATTAATTGAGGTTTTTTTAAGGGCAGTGGAACTTTAAATTTGTTACATTGCGGTAAAATACGGTAATTCGTCGGATCCGAACGGCCGAAGCATTATCCACACCAGAAAAATATTTTTAAAAGGTTCTGAACCAATTAAACGTGTCCAAAGTAATTTTTACAGAGTTCCCTTTATTTACCAGAGCGGTGTTTTTTTTTTCACCAGGCCCGCAGAAAAATGAATTAATTATTTAACGTCGATTTCTCCACACGATTAAGGGCCTTGTCAGGGCCATGTCAGGGCCATGTTAGGGCCATGTCAGGGCCTTGTCAGGGCCTTGTCAGGGCCTTGTCAGGGCCTTGTCAGGGCCATATCAGGGCCATATCAGGGCCATGTCAGGGCCTTGTCAGGGCCATGTCAGGGCCATGTCAGGGTCATGTCAGGGCCATGTCAGGGCCATGTCAGCGCCATGTCAGGGCCATGTCAGGGCCTTGTCAGGGCCTTGTCAGGGCCTTGTCAGGGCCTTGTCAGGGCCATATCAGGGCCTTGTCAGGGCCATGTCAGGGCCATGTCAGGGCCATGTCAACGACAGCTAAACGTGATAAACGAACGATGAAATCGGGTGTTGGAGGATTCGATCGTCAGATTCCGTTCCCGAGTCCAAGGCTCGAACCACTTGAGTGCCCCGAAGGGCCCGGGAGAGTTTCCATTGAATGTAACTATATAGATTCCATCACACCAGTAACAGTAACACATCATGGATTCTGTGATCTTAAAAATGTCCAGAAACAAAAGCTAAGACATAAAATCGATTTATAATATTATACTTACCAAAAATGATCACGGCGGAAGATAATTTACCTATAAAAGCTAAAGTCTACTGCAGATTAAAGCGGATTGTCTCTGTCACGCTCAGAAACAGCTGAAAGTTCACAAGTTTAACCAAACCTTGCAAATGGCGGCTCGTGATGCGGACATAGTAATTAGCCAATCAGATGTCTCCTCCAGTGAAAGGCAAACACAACCACACACGTCACGAGGTGGAAAAGCGGTCACCATGGCAACACACGAGGCAGAAAAAACAGATTTCGATAATCGCGGGGCGTGCTGCGGCTGTACCGCGTCGTGATCTGGTTGTACAACCAAGCGGCCGATTCCTGACGTCGTGAGTCTTTCATACTGACGTCGTGTGTCTGCTGGGTATGGTCCAGGAGCAGTGGGGGTGAACCTGGTTTTGCCGGAGAAAGTTTTTTCTTTGCTGTTTCTTACAGCCTTGGGGTAGCTCTTCATGATTCAGGGGGGGTGACCATTTGCAACCCTTGGGCAATTTGCTATATCAACCCTTTTGTGCCGGTAAACACATAAATAATGAAAAAATCAGTTTTTTTCACTATTTATTGCAATGAACCCAAACAAGATCATCACATTTGCTTGTGTCGATGTTTATTCACAAATTATGTAACCAAAAACAACTTAAGATATAAAAAAAATTGTGAATTACTCAGTATTAACCCTTTCCGGGCTATTTTAACCCAGGACATAAAATTTGAACACAGACAACATATGATTGCACAATAACCACAGTCATCCTTACTTTAGTCACAAATAAGGTAACCAAAAACAACTTAAAAGATAGAATAATGACTTAATACTCAATATTAACCCTTTCCTGACTGATTTTACCCAGCACAAAACAATTGAACATCTATAGACAACAGGTGAAGTGAATGCGCGGGAAAAACCTTCGGAGTATAAGGCTTTATTTCACTTGATCGAAGCCGTCTCTACAAACACAAAAGGAATACATGTGCAGTCGATCACCGCAAAATAAATCAGCAATCAGCCAGCATAATCACGGAATCCGGTATACCCACAATTCTCACCATTCAACGAGCACCAAGTGAACCACCGCAGTTAATGACAATGCCCCAGGGACAATCCCACCGACCGCGTGGCATCTCGGTTTTATCTGTCTCGGGTGCGAGCCGCGCGACACGTGATCGCGCGTCAAACCAGAATGGCACATTTTGTGCGCAGACAAAACCTTCCCTATTCTATCGAAGATATTAAACAAATGAATGCTTCATGCCCTGTTTGTGCTGAACTAAAACCCAGATTCTATGGCGCCGCTCCTGGCAGGTTAATCAAGGCCACTTCACCCTTCGAGAGACTAAATATCGACTTCAAAGGGCCCCTGCCGACTGAGACAGACAACAGATACATATTCACTGTTGTTGATGAATACTCAAGGTTCCCATTTGCATTCCCGTGCTCGGATATGACCTCGGGCACTGTCGTGAAATGTCTCTCTGACCTCTTTGCCATGTTTGGGAAACCTTCGTACATACATTCAGACAAAGGACCGGGTTTCATGTCGGCCGAGCTCAAACAGTTCCTATTTGAGCACGGAATCCGGTATACCCGCAATTCTCACCATTCAACGAGCACCAAGTGAACCACCGCAGTTAATGACAATGCACCAGGGACAATCCCACCGGCGCGCGGCATCTCGGTTTTATCTGTCTCGTGTGCGAGCCGCGCGACACGTGATCGCGTGTCACTTCATCCTTTATTTCATCACATTCTCCCCGTCTTTAAATGTAACTAGAGGTTCAACTAACGCACTATGATTACTTCAAAGCTATAGGAGTATACATCTCAAGCAGTGTGAACTATTTAAACTACAGAAGCATACATTTCAAGCAGTGAGGATTATTTTGAGTTATAGGAGCATGGTAAGGTGTCATCGAGGGATGCCGATAATCCCTTTTACAGATCGAGTCGTCGAGGGGGTTTTATCCGTCGACCTCTCCGGGAGTAAATGGTGGTTTCACTTGAGGGAGGCTTCCGATCCTCTTGGGGAGCCTCGACTCGTGCCGGGGATGACTCCTCGGTCGCTCTCGGGCGGAATGCAGTTGCTCCGTCTACATCAACCCCGACGCCACCATTCTCGGGTGGTGGAGTTCCTGAGGGGGAAACACCTGGGGAGGGAATGTCAGAGGGAGGAGTACCTGCGGGAGGTGTACCTGTGGGAAGGGTACCTGCGGGAGCCAGATGGCGAACCGACACAGTTGTCTCCCTGCCATCAGGAAGCCTAACATGAGCATACTCAGGATTAGGCATCGATGAGTTCAACCTTCTCCACCATCGGTTCATACTTGCTTTGTCGTACCGGGCGCTTCATGATCACTGTTCCCGGATAGGTTAGCCAGTTGGGCACCGATTGGCCGCCAGTATATCGTCGTTGGTGAGTAAACATTCGTTCGTGCAGAGTAGCATTGATGGACGTACAGAGCAAAGAGCGTATGAAATTCAGGGCATTGGGAAGGGTGACCTCCCACCGCTCGGGCCCCAGTCCTCTCGATCTCAGCGCCAGGGTTACGGCTTTCTAAATGACTCCATTATACCGTTCCACCTGCCCATTACCCTGTGGGTTGTAACCCGTCTTTCGACTAGTTGCAATGCCGTGCTCAGAAGTGATGAAGTTCATATCGGCGGTGGTTTATCGTCGCGATTTGATTGCTATCGGTTTACAGTCCGGCGACAAGTTAGCAAACAGCAGGGGGGACGATACCTCTGCGGTGGTCAGAGCATTTAGAATTAGACGAGGTTTGCTTCCTCCAAAGGGTATTTCGACGCTCGTGTGCTGCTTGAGGACATTATGACCCAAAATTACATCTGCGCATAAATCACGAAGCACCAGTACCCTTACATCCCGATACGTGTAGCCTTTTACATCCAACTCAACATTGCAGTACCCTCGTACGCTGGACTGTAGTGATGTGGAGGCCATGCATACCATATTGTCTGTCGGGTGGATCTTCCATTTCCTACCTTTCGCAAGTGAGCTGGTGACGAAACTTTCAGCGCTACCAGTATCGATCAGCGCCTCAGCCATATGCCCGTTAATTCGTACGTTGATGATAACTTTGGATAGATTCCCCGGTGAAGCTGCTGTTACTTTATTTTGTGAGTAGAGAGCCGTAGAAGTGGGTTTATTTCTTCTAAGAGTAGATTTGCATACCCTGGCATAATGCCCTTTCTTGTCACAGTTCATGCATGTGGCATCCCTGGCGGGGCATTTGTTACGGGGGGTGTCTTTTATACCCACAAAAGAAACATTTACCAACCAAAGTAGTTGCCGAGGAGTTTGACGAGGTCTGGGTGTCCGATTCCTCAGGTTTATCTCCATCCTCAGTATCGGAGGTATCCCGGGGAGTTCTTTGAGTTTCCGCCGTAGCAGCGTTTATTAGCAACACCGGTGTCCCATATGATTCAGATTGCTGCTGTGCCGCGTCCATAGCTCGGGCCTGGTCAGCTACCGTTTCAAGATTGGGTTGTGCTTTTTCCAGTAAGCGTTGCCGAATGGGGGCTGACCTGAGCCCCTGGATGAAAGCCTCTCGGGTCGCTTCATCTCGATGTTCCTCGGCGGTTACAGCCCGGAAATTGCAGTCTTTGCCCAACTGCCTCAGAGCTTGCAGGTACTGATCGATTGTCTCACCGGCTTCTTGCCTGCGTGTGTTGAGAAGATGTCTTGTGTATACCTCGTTCTTGCGCTTCACGTAGAGTGCCCACAGCACGTTGATCGCTGCGTCATAGGTGTCACACTCCGAGAAGAGCCTGAATACACTTGGCGAGACATGGTTTACAAGTGCGGCCAGTTTGTCGGCTCCCTCTTCAATGATGGTCAGATAGTGTGAGAAGGAACGGAACCAATGGGACCACTTCATTTCCGAGTCAGTAGCGTTGGGATCCGCATCGAACCTCTCCGGCTTGTAGATCTTGTCCATAGTCGGTTGAGGCAGCCGAAGGGATCAAGTGAAATAAATTGAAGTAAATGCGAGGGAAAAACCTTCGGAGTGTAAGGCTTTATTTCACTTGATCGAAGCCGTCTCTACAGACACAAAAGGAATACATGTGCAGTCAATCACCGCAAAATATATCGGCAATCAGCCAGCATAAGCACGGAATCCAGTATACCCGCAATTCTCACCATTCAACGAGCACCAAGTGAACCACCGCAGTTAATGACAATGCCCCAGGGACAATCCCACCGGCGTGTGGCATCTCGGTTTTATGTCTCGTGTGCGAGCCGCGCGACACGTGATCGCGCGTCAAACCGGAATGGCACATTTTGTGCGCAGACAAAACCTTCCCTATTCTATCGAAGATATTAAACAAATGAGTGTTTCATGCCCTGTTTGTGCTGAACTAAAACCCAGATTCTATGGCGCCGCTCCTGGCAGGTTAATCAAGGCCACTTCTCCCTTCGAGAGACTAAATATCGACTTCAAAGGGCCCCTGCCGACTGAGACAGACAACAGATACATACTCACGGTTGTTGATGAATACTCAAGGTTCCCATTTGCATTCGCGTGCTCGGATATGACCTCGGGCACTGTCGTGAAATGTCTCTCTGACCTCTTTGCCATGTTTGGGAAACCTTCGTACATACATTCAGACAGAGGACCGGGTTTCATGTCGGCCGGGCTAAAACAGTTCCTATTTGAGCACGGAATCCGGTATACCCGCAATTCTCACCATTCAACGAGCACCAAGTGAACCACCGCAGTTAATGACAATGCCCCAGGGACAATCCCACCGACCGCGCGGCATCTCGGTTTTATCTGTCTCGTGTGCGAGCCGCGCGACACGTGATCGCGCGTCACTTCATCCTTTAATTCATCACATTCTCCCCGTCTTTAAATGTAACTAGAGGTTCAACTAACGCACTATGATTACTTCAAAGCTATAGGAGTATACATCTCAAGCAGTGTGAACTATTTAAACTACAGAAGCATACATTTCAAGCAGTGAGGATTATTTTGAGTTATAGGAGCATGGTAAGGTGTCATCGAGGGATGCCGATAATCCCTTTTACAGATCGAGTCGTCGAGGGGGTTTTATCCGTCGACCTCTCCGGGAGTAAATGGTGGTTTCACTTGAGGGAGGCTTCCGATCCTCTTGGGGAGCCTCGACTCGTGTCGGGGATGACTCCTCGGTCGCTCTCGGGCGGAATGCAGTTGCTCCGTCTACATCAACCCCGACGCCACCATTCTCGGGTGGTGGAGTTCCTGTGGGGGAAACACCTGGGGAGGGAATGTCAGAGGGAGGAGTACCTGCGGGAGGTGTACCTGTGGGAAGGGTACCTGCGGGAGCCAGATGGCGAACCGACACAGTGCTCTCCCTGCCATCAGGAAGCCTAACATGAGCATACTCAGGATTAGCATCGATGAGTTCAACCTTCTCCACCATCGGTTCATACTTGCTTTGTCGTACCGGGCGCTTCATGATCACTGTTCCCGGATAGGTTAGCCAGTTGGGCACCGATTGGCCGCCAGTATATCGTCGTTGGTGAGTAAACATTCGTTCGTGCGGAGTCGCATTGATGGACGTACAGAGCAAAGAGCGTATGAAATTCAGGGCATCGGGAAGGGTGACCTCCCACCGCTCGGGCCCCAGTCCTCTCGATCTCAGCGCCAGGGTTACGGCTTTCCAAATGACTCCATTATACCGTTCCACCTGCCCATTACCCTGTGGGTTGTAACCCGTCTTTGACTAGTTGCAATGCCGTGCTCAGAAGTGATGAAGTTCGTATCGGCGGTGGTTTATCGTCGCGATTTGATTGCTATCGGTTTACAGTCCGGCGACAAGTTAGCAAACAGCAGGGGGGTCGATACCTCTGCGGTGGTCAGAGCATTTAGAATTAGACGAGGTTTGCTTCCTCCAAAGGGTATTTCGACGCTCGTGTGCTGCTTGAGGACATTATTACCCAAAATTACATCTGCGCATAAATCACGAAGCACCAGTACCCTTACATCCCGATACGTGTAGCCTTTTACATCCAACTCAACATTGCAGTACCCTCGTACGCTGGACTGTAGTGATGTGGAGGCCATGCATACCATATTGTCTGTCGGGTGGATCTTCCATTTCCTACCTTTCGCTAGTGAGCTGGTGACGAAACTTTCAGCGCTACCAGTATCGATCAGCGCCTCAGCCATATGCCCGTTAATTCGTACGTTGATGATAACTTTGGATAGATTCCCCGGTGAAGCTGCTGTTACTTTATTTTGTGAGTAGAGAGCCGTAGAAGTGGGTTTATTTCTTCTAAGAGTAGATTTGCATACCCTGGCATAATGCCCTTTCTTGTCACAGTTCATGCATGTGGCATCCCTGGCGGGGCATTTGTTACGGGGGGTGTCTTTTATACCCACAAAAGAAACATTTACCAACCAAAGTAGTTGCCGAGGAGTTTGACGAGGTCTGGGTGTCCGATTCCTCGGGTTTATCTCCATCCTCAGTATCGGAGGTATCCCGGGGAGTTCTTTGAGTTTCCGCCGTAGCAGCGTTCATTAGCAACACCGGTGTCCCATATGATTCAGATTGCTGCTGTGCCGCGTCCATAGCTCGGGCCTGGTCAGCTACCGTTTCAAGATTGGGTTGTGCTTTTTCCAGTAAGCGTTGCCGAATGGGGGCTGACCTGAGCCCCTGGATGAAAGCCTCTCGGGTCGCTTCATCTCGATGTTCCTCGGCGGTTACAGCCCGGAAATTGCAGTCTTTGCCCAACTGCCTCAGAGCTTGCAGGTACTGATCGATTGTCTCACCGGCTTCTTGCCTGCGTGTGTTGAGAAGATGTCTTGTGTATACCTCGTTCTTGCGCTTCACGTAGAGTGCCCACAGCACGTCGATCGCTGCGTCATAGGTGTCACACTCCGAGAAGAGCCTGAATACACTTGGCGAGACATGGTTTACAAGTGCGGCCAGTTTGTCGGCTCCCTCTTCAATGATGGTCAGATAGTGTGAGAAGGAACGGAACCAATGGGACCACTTCATTTCCAAGTCAGTAGCGTTGGGGTCCGCATCGAACCTCTCCGGCTTGTAGATCTTGTCCATAGTCGGTTGAGGCAGCCGAAGGGATCAAGTGAAATAAATTGAAGTAAATGCGAGGGAAAAACCTTCGGAGTATAAGGCTTTATTTCACTTGATCGAAGCCGTCTCTACAGACACAAAAGGAATACATGTGCAGTCAATCACCGCAAAATATATCGGCAATCAGCCAGCATAAGCACGGAATCCAGTATACCCGCAATTCTCACCATTCAACGAGCACCAAGTGAACCACCGCAGTTAATGACAATGCCCCAGGGACAATCCCACCGGTGCGTGGCATCTCGGTTTTATCTGTCTCGGGTGCGAGCCGCACGACACGTGATCGCGCGTCAAACCGGAATGGCACATTTTGTGCGCAGACAAAACCTTCCCTATTCTATCGAAGATATTAAACAAATGAGTGTTTCATGCCCTGTTTGTGCTGAACTAAAACCCAGATTCTATGGTGCCGCTCCTGGCAGGTTAATCAAGGCCACTTCACCCTTCGAGAGACTAAATATCGACTTCAAAGGGCCCCTGCCGACTGAGACAGACAACAGATACATACTCACTGTTGTTGATGAATACTCAAGGTTCCCATTTGCATTCCCGTGCTCGGATATGACCTCGGGCACTGTCGTGAAATGTCTCTCTGACCTCTTTGCCATGTTTGGGAAACCTTCGTACATACATTCAGACAGAGGACCGGGTTTCATGTCGGCCGGGCTAAAACAGTTCCTATTTGAGCACGGAATACGGTATACCCGCAATTCTCACCATTCAACGAGCACCAAGTGAACCACCGCAGTTAATGACAATGCCCCAGGGACAATCCCACCGGCGCGCGGCATCTCGGTTTTATCTGTCTCGTGTGCGAGCCGCGCGACACGTGATCGCGCGTCACTTCATCCTTTATTTCATCACAACAGGGGTCTTTGATGCATTATTGCACAAAAACCACTCCAAAATTATGGCATGGGATTTTAATGTCATCTCTTGCTTCCCGACCTGCTGACATTGATGCAAAATAGACTGGGTTAGACACTCAATGTGTTTAGTTTGACCAAGTGTAAGATCAATTAAATTCGTGAAACAAACAAATAATCTGCTACTACTAGTTGCTTCCCCAATCTCCTCAAACCTTGCTACTGCACACGTGAGCAGCCAACTGCATAACAGGCACAGAAAATTGTGCAAGGCAGACCTCTGACTTGACAACCACACCTTCTCGAATTACAGGGACTTTCACTTTTGCAACCACACCTGATCATTTCAAGAACATATTCTGGGGCCAGTTTCACATCATCTGGGACTGCAATTGGTGACAGTGACTTTTTCTTGACATCTCTCATCCATCCATATTCCTCAAGGTCCAGTGCCAGTGGATGGCCAGTTTCAAGCATTTGCCATAAGATTGCCTTACAGTGAGCCCTCTTGTCATTTTCTGTGAAAGCCTCCTTTGTCGGTGGCAGGGTGCACAGTTTGGGTGATGATGTGTGACCTTCCCATTCTTTTTAACCCAGACAAGCAATCTTGTCTCAGGTTACCAACGGTTACCAAGATTTCCATACCGGATCGGTCGAGGCCCGGGTTACCAACGACCACCACCGGTACCGTTGGTCAGCAGGGTACCGGTGGAAATTGTGCTACTGCTGGGCGAAGGAGGAGAAGGAGACGGGGAAGGTGGGTCCGGAGGCAGTGGGAGAGGGGGAAGGGTGGAAGTGTGGAGGTGAGAGTTGGAACTCTGAATGTTGGGAGTATGACTGGTAAAAGGCGAGAGTTGGCTGATATGATGGAGAGAAGAAAGGTGGACATACTGTGTGTACAAGAGACCAAGTGGATGGGGAGTAAGGCTAGGAGCATTGGAGGTGGTTTCAAACTGTTCTACCATGGCGTGGATGGGAGGAGAAATGGTGTCGGGGTAATCCTGAAGGAGGATTATGTCAAGAGGGTATTGGAGGTGAGTGGAGTGTCGGACTGAGTGATGAGTGTGAAGTTGGAAATCAAAGGGGTGATGATGAAAATCATCAGTGCATATGCCCCATGGGGTGTGAGATGGAGTATAAAGAAGATTTCTGGAGTGAGTTAGATGAAGTGGTGGAGAGTATATCCAAGGATGAAAGAGTGGTGATTGGAGCAGATTTCAATGGGCATTTTGGGGAAGGGAATAAAGAGGATGAGGAGGTGATGGGGAGGTACGGTCTCAACGAGAGGAATGTGGAAGGGCAAATGGTGGTGGATTTTGCAAAAAGAATGGAAATGGCAATGGTAAATATGTATTTCAAGAAGGAGGAGGAACACAGGGTGATGTACAAGAGTGGAGGAAAGTGCACACAGGTGGATTACATCTTAAGCAGGAGATGCAACCTGAAAGAGATTAGAGACTGCAAGATGGTGGCAGGGGAGAGTGTAGCTCGACAGCATCGATTGGTGGTCTACACACACACACACACACACACACACACACACACACACACACACACACACACACACACACACACACACACACACACACACACACACACACACACACACACACACACACACACACACACACACAAGCATTTAAAGGCCATTTTCCCCGCTAAAGCGGGGGTTAGCCTTGCGGGCCCCATGACAATCTTCTCCACTTTACCCTGTTTTCTGCATCTCCCCTTCTTAATCCCCTTGCCCACATTTCCTCTTCCACCACATTTAGCCAAGTTTTTCTCGGTCTTCCCCGTCCTCTACTTCCGACTACACTCATTTCCAACACTCCTCTCACCCAGTCACTTTCATCCTTCCTCAACACATGACCCAACCATCTCAACCTGTTTCTCTTCACAACATCCATCACAGACTCTATTCCCATCATCTTCCGCAAGTCATCATTTGTCTGCCTCTCTCTCAATGATACTCCACACATCCACCGAACCATTCGCATTTCCACCCTTTCCAGCCTTTGTTGCTGCTCCATGTTCAGTACCCATGTCTCACTCCCATAAATCATCGTACTCCTCACACATGTAACATACACCTTTCCCTTCAGCTTCAACGACACTCCCCTCTTTGTCAGCACGCCACTCAGTTCCCGAAACTTCTTCCATGCACATCTCACTCTAGCAACCGTCGAAGAGTCTGATCCACCTTCTCCATTCAGCATGTCTCCGAGATAGCAAAATGTTTTCACCCCTTCCAGCTTCGCACCATCTCCGAGATCCAACTCAACAATTCCTTCATCTGCTGCTCCATCGATGCACACCTTACACTTGAATGTAGCTGCCACACTGGTTAATGACCCTCTCACCCCACTACATTTTCGATGAACCCATTCAGCACACATTGTACACTGAATGGAGTTCACTCCGACACCCTTCCTGCACACAGAACACGGCCACTTCCCAGTCCTTTCCACCTCACCACATGCTTTACCACTTGCCATCACCTTCGTCTTTCCGATATTCACCTTCAAACCTTTTGCCTCCATACATTCCTTCCACTGGTTCATCTTCTCCTTCAGTCCATCCATACTCTCTGCAATCAACACCAGATCATCTGCATACAGCAGCTCCCATGGTAAACCCTCCTTTACCCTCCGAGCCAGCACCTCCATCACAACTACAAATAGAAGTGGACTTAGTACCGACCCCTGGTGCACTCCTACCCTCACCTCAAACTCACCACTGTTCCCATCCTTCGTCCTTACAGCTGTGCGTGCTCTCTCGTACATGGCCATCACTACTCTGATCAACCATTCCTCCACTCCTAACTTCCTCAATGCCCATGCCATTACTTCGCGTGGGACCCTATCAAATGCTTTCTCCAGATCAACAAACCCAAAAAACAACTTCTTCCTCTTCTCCATGTACTTCTCCTGCAACTGCCTTACAATAAAAATTGCATCTGTCATTCCTCTTCCTGGCATAAATCCAAACTGCATTTCGTCAATCTTTACCTTCTTCCTTATCCTCTTCTCCAACACCCTTTCCAATACCTTCATTCCATGCTCCAATAACTTTATTGCTCTATAGGAGCCACAGTCCAGAGGGTCACCTTTCCCCTTGTACAGAGGGACGAGGGTACTCGGTTCCCAATCCACTGGAATGCGGCCTTCTTTCACCACCAGATTACAGATCTCTGTCATTCTCTTCACACCCCAACTTCCCGCTGCCTTCAACATATCTCCCACAACTCCCGTCGGCCCTCCTGCTTTTCTACTCTTCATTGCTCTTATAGCTTCCTCAACTTCCTTCTCAGTTATCTTCTCTGCTGGTCCTAAAACTGGGTTACTCTCGATGTTTCTATCGCATTCATTTTCTACATTCAACAGCCTTTCCATATATCTCTTCCATCTTCCTTTAATTCCATCTGAATTCACAACAATTTGTCCCACTTCATCCTTCAAGCAACTCACCCCCGTCACATCAAATCTCTCTCTCGCTATCTGCTTTGCAATCCTGAATATCGCTCTCTTACCCTCCTCCGAATCCAAGCGTTCTCCAAACATTTTCCTATGGGCCTCCTGTGCCTTTCCTACCTCTTTCTTTGCAGCCTTCTTGGCTTCCTTATAACTTTCATGTGCAGCCTCTTCTTCCACCGTATCCTTTGCCTTTTGCCATTCCTTGAACTTCTTCCTCTTCTCTTCAATCGTCTTTCCAACTTCATCATCCCACCACCATGTTTCCGAGTGCCTCGGTGGTCCTTTTGTCCATCCACATACCTCACCAACGGCTCCCAATAGACTAGCTTTCATTGACATCCAACCACTTTCAAGCTCAACCACATCATCTTCAACCATACTCAGCCTCTCTCTTAATGCTTCCTTCACTGTCGCCTCTTTCAACCTCCACACCTTCATCCTCGGTTGGTACTTCACCCGCCGAATTCTCCGCGCACCTTTCGCCCTTATATCGCAGACAACCAGGTGGTGCTGCGAAACAGTCTCCTCCCCTGGGATCACCTTTGTGTCCCGGAGGTTTCCCCTATCTCGCTGACGCACCATCAGGTAGTCAATGGTTGTCGTCAACCCACCTGACGTGTATGTAATAAGCTTATTATTCGCTTTCTGGAATTGAGTATTACAGAGCAACAAATCAGCTCCATCAGCAAACTCCAAGATCCTTTCACCTTCTCCATTTCTCACACCATATCCATAACCCCCATGGACTCCCTCAAAACCGTCTGGACTCCTACCCACATGTCCATTCAAGTCTCCTCCAACCACAACAACTTCCTCATCTTTCACATTTTCCATCAACTTCTCCATCGCACACCAGAACATGTTCTTCTCTTCATCGCTTCGACCGACCTGCGGGGCATATCCCGAGATGACGTTCACCAAGAGATTTCTGATCACAATTCTCACCATCATCAACCTTTCACTCACTCTAGTCACACTCACTACACTGTCTTCAAACTCCTCAGAAAACATTACACCAACACCATGCACGCCTTCCGGGCACCCTTGCCACATAAACTTGTACTTCTGCCCCTGCCTTCCCTTCACCATTCTCACACCACTTCCCTTCCACCGTGTCTCCTGCACACAACATATGTCCACTCTTCTTCTGACCAATGTTTCAACCACTTCTCCAGATCTCCCTGTCATTGTCCCTACATTCCATGTACCAAACCTCAGAAACCGATCTCCACGTGGGGCATCAGATGATTGGTCATCATAAATGGAAAAATTTCCTCCCTTGCTTCGATCGGGTTCCCCACCTTGAGTTTTAACGAGAGGGGGTGAGGACCCCCACGGGGTACTTCGGGCTGTACCCTGCCCATCAGTTGTACTCATCATGGTTTCCTTTTGAGGCGATGTTTTTATGGTCGGATGCCCTTCTGACACCAACCCTTTTAGTCGCCTTTTACGACACGCAGGGATACGGTGTACCTATTCTGACCGGGGTACACACCGGGGGTCTGTAGGATGATTTTGGAGGTGAGTTTGAGGAAGAGAGTGAGGGCTGAACCAAGGACCAGATGGTGGAAGGTGAAGGAGGAAGACTGTTGCGTGCAATTTCGGGAGGCGGCGAGACAGGTGTTGGATGGTGGTAAAGTTGGGTGGGATGATTGGGCAACTACAGAAGAAGTGGTGAGGGGGATAGCTAGGAAGGTACTTGGTGTGACATCTGGACAGAGGAAGGAAGATAAGCAGACTTGGTGGTGGAATGAGGAAGTACAGGAAAGTATAAGGAAGAAGGGGTTGGCAAAAAAGAAGTGGGATAGTCAGAGAGATGAAGAAAGTAGGCAGGAGTACAAGGAGTGGCGGCGCAAGGCAAAGAGAGAGGTGGCAAAGGCTAAGGAAAAGGCATATGGCGAGCTGTATGAGAAGTTGGATACAAAAGAAGGGGAAACGGATTTATACCGATTGGCCAGACAGAGGGACCGAGCTGGGAAGGATGTGCTGCAGGTTAGGGTGATAAAGGACGCAAATGAGAATGTGCTGACGAGCGAGGAGAGTGTGTTGAGAAGGTGGATGGAATACTTTGAGGAGCTGATGAATGAAGAAAATGAGAGAGAAAGTTGGAAGAGGTGGAGATAGTGAATCAGGAAGTGGGGTGGATCAGTTAGGATGAAGTGAGGACTGCTATGAAGAAGATGACAAGTGGAAAGGTGGTTGTCCCAGATGATATACCAGTGGAGGCATGGAAGTGCTTAGGAGAGATGGCAGTGGGGTTGTTAACCAGATTGTTTAATGAAGTCTTGGAAAGTGAGAGAATGCCGGAGGAGTGGAGATTAAGTGTACTAGTTCCGTTTTTCAAGAACAAGGGTGATGTGCAGAGCTGTGGGAATTACAGAGGGATAAAGTTGTTAAGCCACACCATGAAGTTGTGGCAAAGAGTAGTGGAAGCGAGGTTGAGAGGAGAGGTGACGATCTGTGAGCAGCAATATGGGTAATGCCAGGAAAGAGCACCACTGATGTGATGTTTGCTTTGAGAATGTTGATGGAGAAGTATAGGGAAGGCCAGAAGGAGTTTTATTGTGTGTTTGTGGATTTAGAGAAAGCTTATGATAGGGTGCCAAGAGAGGAGTTGTGGTATTGTATGAGGAAGTCGGGAGTGGTGGAGAAGTCTGTGAGGATTGTGCAGGATATGTATGAGGACAGTGTGACAGCGGTGAGGTGTGCGGAAGGAATGACAGACCAGTTTAAGGTAAAAGTGGGATTGCACCAAGGATCGACTCTGAGCCCTTTCCTGTTTGCAATGGTGATGGACAGGTTGACGGACGAGATCAGACTGGAGTCTCCATGGACTATGATGTTTGCGGATGACATCATGACCTGTGGGGAGAGTAGGGAGCAGGCTGAGGCGAGCCTCGAGAGGTGGAGGTACGCACTGGAGAGAAGGGGAATGATAGTCTGTCGGAGTAAGACGGAGTACATGTGCGTAAATGAGAGGGAGGGTGGTGGTATGCTGTGGTTGCAAGGAGTTGAGGTGGGGAAGGTGGATGGGTTTAAATACTTGGGATCAACTGTCCAAAGTAACGGAGAGTGTGGGAGAGAAGTGAAAAAGAGAGTGCAGGCAGGATGGAGTGGGTGTAGAAGAGTTGCAGGAGTGATTTGTGACAGAAGGGTAGCTGCAAGAGTGAAGGGGAAAGTATATAAGACGGTAGTGAGACCAGCTATGTTGTATGGTTTGGAGGCGGTGGCACTAACAAAAAGACAGGAAGCAGAGCTGGAGGTGGCAGAGTTAAAGATGCTGTGATTCTCGTTGGGAGTGACGAGGATGGACAGCATAAGGAATGAGTATATTAGAGGGACAGCGCAGGTAGGACGGTTTGGAGACAAAGTGAGATAGGCGAGATTGAGATGGTTTGGACATGTGCACAGGAGGGAAGCGGAGTATATCGGGAGAAGGATGCTGAGGATGGAGCCGCCAGGTAGGAGGAGAAGAGGAAGGCCAAATAAGAGGTTCATGGATGCGGTGAGGGGAGACATGCGGGTGGTTGGAGTGTCAATGGAAGATGTGGAGGATAGAGCGAAATGGAGATGGATGATCCGCTGTGGCGACCCCTAATGGGAGCAGCCGGAAGAAGAAGAAGCAGAAGAAGAAGAAGAAGAAGAAGAAGAAGAAGAAGAAGAAGAAGAAGAAGAAGAAGAAGAAGAAGAAGAAGAAGAAGAAGAAGAAGAAGAAGAAGAAGAAGAAGAAGAAGAAGAAGAAGAAGAAGAAGAAGAAGAAGAAGAAGAAGAAGAAGAAGAAGAAGAAGAAGAAGAAGAAGAAGAAGAAAAAGAAGAAGCAGAAGAAGAAGCAGAAGAAGAAGAAGCATAAGAAGAAGAAGAAGAAGAAGCAGAAGAAGCAGAAGAAGAAGCAGAAGAAGAAGAAGCATAAGAAGAAGAAGAAGAAGAAGTAGAAGAAGAAGAAGAAGAAGTAGAAGAAGAAGAAGAAGATAAGCAATCTTGTCTCAGACATGTCGTTGGCTTTTTTCATACCATAGCATGCAGAGATGAAGATTGTGGCCTGTTCCATTACAGCTGTGAATGGTGCCTCAATGTCGCCTACAGCCAACAACTCATAGCCAGCCTTCAGTGTTTTAAGTACACAGCCCTTCCCTAGCCCAAAGTAGCAAGCAACTGTGTCACATCCTGAAAGAGCATGGGCAGGGAGAAGTTCATTAACAATTTTGTCATGTTTTACCACTGTCTGCTTTATGTCCACAATGGTTTTCTCTTTACTTGGGGATTCCATGGTAAGTTTGAGGGTGAGATTGGCCTTCTTGTAAAAGTGGACAAGGAGCACCAAGACATCCGTGTCATCTGACATGACTGACAGTTTGCTGGCCTCGCTTGCACATTTCAACGCCTGTTGTACAATAATGATATCAGCCTCTTCGTGGGATGTCTCAAAGTAATAAATGCGATGACTTTTGGTCACAGCTATTTACAAGATATCGCAAAAAATAGTACTTTGGGGGCGCATTTGGGTGTAACAGGCATAAAAGGGTTAATATAGCAAATTGCCCAAGGGTTATGAACGGTCACCCCCCTGAATCATGAAGAGCTACCCCAAGACTACACGAAACAGCATAGAAAAAAACTTTATCCGGCAAAACCAGGTTCACTAAAATATCTGCCTTTTGCTCCCGGACTGTTAATCTTTATAAGCAGCTGAGTATGACGGGTGGAAAAAAATTGGCTCGGCAATTTAGAAAACACTTTAATACGGCAAATGGCTTGGAAATCAGGTGTTATCAAATAGATTTTGCTTTGAAACCCACAAAGAGAAACATATAATCTTTGTAAAGCACACCCGATAACCAAGTACTTGAGAAACAGTCATGAGGACAAAGGAAAACCTGATAAAAAAACCTCCATAAAATACGGGATGAAACTTTGCCAAAACGCCACTCGTAAGAGGTATGGCATGTCCACACACCCAGAGTCCCTCCAGATCCAAATCTACCCATATGTACCACGTCTGTGAGCGCTGTATACCTCTACCTTGTCGTAACTGTCGACTGTACATCCTGATCGGGACACGAACTGTACCGCTATCAGCTGTAGGGTGCTTGGCAAGTGACTTAAGCACTCAAGCAAGCACTCCAACTGACTACCTGGCTTGACAAGCGATTACCAACTGTTATCGATAAACCTATGAACCCGGAAACGACCAAGCAATGTTCGAATTGGACAAAGGAACACTTTTTTTAGTATCGGAACTGCTGCTAAGTTCAATTCTGGAGCCTAACTTTTGGAATTTGGCTTAGTTTAAGAGATTCTCAAGGTTATGGCATGTGCGGGAATGAAATAAAGCCACAAACACTGGCGTCTCTTGGCATTTATAAGCAATGCAATGTATCCAACGATTTGTAGGTATGATGAACAGGGATTGGACAATAAGTGAGGAAAGTGAAAAAAAAAAACTTCATGATCATTGTGGCCTGTTCCAAGTCAAGGCATAGTTGAGCAAGCCAAAAGACACATGGTGGCTACAGACCCCATGGAGGTAATCCAGGATACGTCTTAAGACCCCACAGAGAGCTGTAGCCGAGGATGTGCCTGATAAAGGATATAATTAAATAAGGCTGTTAATGATCTTCAAAAGGGGTGATTTAATCAACACAAACCCCGATTTTCACTCATCCACTTCCTCGGAGTTCCTTTAGTATGCATGCAATGTTTCAGGCTGCTTGTTTTCATGGTTTTGGAATTATGGACACACACACACACACACACACACACACACACACACACACACACACACACACACACACACACACACACACACACACACACACACACACACACACGTATATATATATATCCTTACTAATTACCAGAAATATCACAAAAACTTTAATACAAAACACAAAACTCATAATTTGTTGGCGTCTCAGGGGAGCAGTAGGCAGTATGTGTTTTTAATTTCACTGTCTTGTCTTGGTTCAGTCCCCCTTGGATAGTATCAGCAAGAGGTGCTGCGTCTTGGTACCAACATGCATGACATCAATTTGGATTGCACAAAGCCGACCATCAAATTTACATCCAGGTTATTGACGTCAAATATACTCTTTGATAACTCATTATACATGGGTTTTCCTGCCACCTTCATTATTTGGAGTTTGGTACATAGATCATGCCCATGCCATCTCCACCATACCATTCTGCACTGCCTGCTAAATGATGGGATGGCAAAGGCATGGTGGGTAAAAAGGTTTTTTTTTTGTTGTTGTTGTGCACAAAACTGAGGCTGATGGATGAACATGTGAGCACGACAATGAAATGGAGAGAAGAGGGGAAGGAATACACAAACTAGCTTCTAACTACAAGAGGGTTGAGTAGGTAACTTATGGGAGAACAGTCTTCTGTTTTAAGTTTCCTTGTACAAGTGATGCATTTTTTTTTTACTCGCTGCTATTGTGCATTACTTTATCTCACATCCTCTCCATTTTGTTTGGCTCGACAGTGGATGTGTAAGAAAGCCAACTTTGAATGTGAACTTGAAGTCTCTCCATGGACTCAAACAGCATGCACGTCTGGTGAGAAGTCTTGTATAAGTTTTTTTTTTATTGCACACGTGCCTGCACACAAGGAAGAAACATCCAAGAGCGAAGTTTCAAAATGCTGGCTTGAACACTGGATCCCATGCATTTGCTGTTGATTAAGCATTGCAACTAGCATCCATATTCACTCATGAAGAATATGGACACGAGTTGCATCACCTTTGAAGATATAGTT
>NC_140973.1:43095720-43175720 GCF_056783735.1 Eptatretus burgeri | reverse complement strand
GTTGATCCTACCCCATAATGCCCTTCATTCCCACTTCACTTGAGCCATTGGAATACTTTTTCTGACACTCAACAGTTCGGTACTGGGGTGTGACACTGCCTTCTTACTTTATCATTTATCAATAATTTTCAGTGGATGTTTTCACCCATTGGTACCCATCTACCTTCTGGGTTTGGGCACAAATGAAGCAGATTTGGAATTTGCCCAGGGTACTGCCACACAATTGCCAACTCTTTGCAAAAGGGAACATAAGATCTGTATCGGTTGCTGTTTGTATCCAAAGGAGGATGTTCAGATGAAATATTTGAACTAACTTGTCAATTTGTTGCTGCTGCCCAGACGCAAATATACTAAGATAGCAAGCAGTGTAACTTGGCATCAGGGAACCTCCTAGAAGAACAGACCCAGACCACTTCCTATCCACAGTCCTCCAGGCAGGAATTTGTAACTTGTTCAGTATGTCAGCGATAACTTGACAACTCTTCGTAAAGGACATCAATGGGGGTATTGAACAACAATCAACTAATGCGACCGGACAGGATGCCCAGTTTTCACACGTATCCAAGGGATAGTGCACATGTTGACGAATCACTCGTCCCAAGAAACACCAGGGTGACAGTTTATAGCTGGGTCGAGATTCAAGCCCAGGCTGCACAGGTCCTTGGTGAGTGCACATACCTCTCAGCTTTCCTGCCACACCATCACAGGATCTACAAAGGCAACCAAGTAACTGCAAACTGCCAATTCAGCCAGCTTTCCTTAATGTGCATTCTGAAGGACAATGTTTGATTGGCACGTGCACACGCACATGCACATAGACAAAATACAAACACTCTAAAAGGCCCTATTTTTGGGGGCTATGTAACTTGCCTCTACTGTACTTTTTTGCCAAATCAACTACAACTTTGGTTACTCATCGTGGAAGAGGGGAAGGGGGTAGGACTTATTTTTTTAAACCATCAACAGTCTTTGCAAATGATCATTTATAATACAATCTGCTATTGTCATTGGTTGACGGTCTGCCATTTTTCTAATACTTGAGGTTCACATGATGTCACAGCAGTTACCATTCAGCCATGCCTCTCATGATAAACAATTTTTCAACTCGGACATCTCTTACGAGGATAAATTTGTAGGTGCAAAAGTAAATTCCAATCATTAATACACAAAGCATGCAGTTACTGGAGCTTTGTTTAACTTCTATCTGTAAGGTTAAAAAAAAGTGGTGTAAGAATAAAAAAAATATATTGTTGTGTTCAGCATCTTTATTTGAGATCGTACTCTGTGATGGTTCATAAATTAGATTTACCATGTCAGAAAAAAATTAATCTAGGAGGAAATGAATGCATCTGATTACAATCTAAAATTTAAACTTTAAATACCTCAAACTTAGTTTTATAAACCTTCAGCACAGACCTCGATGAATCTGCACAGCTAAACACACCAATCATCCATTTTGCAGAAATATGTGAAACTTGTTTATTGGAGACGTGACTGTTTTAAAAGAATGACTACCACATCCAAAAAAGACAGGAGAGAAGCGATGGAGGGAATAAATAAAAACAACAAAAGGTGAAAAACTTTGACAAAGGAAGGACTGGCCATAAACCATGATAAATGCTTTCCAAAATCTCACCAGGCCTGCTCTCAGCACAGAAATCCATCAAGTTTTATAAGAACTTGGGATTGCAATCGCAACTCAAAAAGTTTGACCAACTAACCCGCCCTCCCCAGCACACTGCAAATCACATCCCAGAAAGGATGACTTAATAAAAGGGACAAGTTAAAGATTTTCAATTACCTTGTCAGAAACTTCAATTCCAATTTCATCTAGAACTTGAGACACAATGGCATCTGCTTCCCCTTCCTCATCCGAGTCTGCGAAAGCCTCCTCCATACAGTCGTTTACTACAAAGCAGGAGGTGGCGGGGGGGGGGGGGGGTGAGTGGGAGTAAAACCAGACATCAGAGGAATAGATTTATTGAACCAAAAGGAATTTTCCAACACAACATTTACAAATTCGAGCAAAGCCGAACCCAATACAATTCACCATGGCCTTTCTGGGAACTCCGATATTAAATGAAACAAACCTCAAATGTCAAATTGTGAAGTAGATTATTTAATTATCAATAGTTTTCAGTTGATGTTTTAAGCCAGATGTTGGCTTAATGGTTAAGGTGGCTGGCTTAAGATCTTAGGGTCTTGAGTTTGAGCCCCTGTCATGTCATTAAAATAACATCAGGTCAGTTGACTCAGCTGAGGTTGGTGAAATGATTGTCAGCTTACTGGTAACAGGGGCATTGCATCAGTGGCACAGCCACGCTTCCAGAAAATGATGCAACCAGCAGCCACAGGTTGCATACGAAACAACAAGTTGATGTTGTTGTGTTAAAAAAAATGCACTGAAGCAGGAAATGGAACGACAGCAAATTTCTCAACGGTATATGTGGTGGCAGCCATGTCTTATGGGTTCTTTATTGGCTGTGAAATGCAAGTGACTTTTATGAACCCACAAAGACAGACGACAGTTTTCACTGAAACTGATGGAACATTCAATAACCTGCAAAAACTGCTCAATTATTTATTTCTTTCTCCTCCCCTGCCCGTCCCACACACAATGGTATCAAGTGAAAAGAAACACAGATCATGGATACCGACTGGGTATGATTTTTTTTTTGAAGTTTAAAGTTATTTATTTTTGAAATGCTGAAATTTTCCAAAAGGATTTAAAAAAATTGATCAAATATGCACTTGTGGCACCCCTTACCCAGCTCTTCAGACATCTCTAACTTTGTATTTTCTCTCTCAAATGCCTGCATCATCTGTTTTGTCTTCCTTGGGTCCATCTGCACATTGACTTTCCCCATTGTCTGTCAGAACAAGGAATTCGAAGGTAATTATTAATCAAACCAATCAACTCCCAACAAGGGAATTGCAACTTTTAAACTGTTCACAAACAAATTAATCAGTTTGCATTCAAGCACATGTCAAGGAAAAGCAGCAAATGGAAACAAAGCACCTTGGTCGTAGTAGCTATTGCTTGACAAAGGCCCACGTTAGACGCAGCCATCTGTACATGGGTTCCAGTAGCTGCAGTGTGTGCAGACGCAGTGGTCAGGCGTCCGGACTGTTTGCGTAGTGCTGTAAGGGAACGGGCGAGTTGAGTGCAAGCATGCCGATCGCCTCGTCGGGCAGCTGCCTTTATTTGCTGCTCCTGTGGTAGGCAGAAAGAGATCATGGTTGCTTGAGGGTTACATCTACATAGTTCCTTTGTTGTCCATATGTTGAACACCATCTGAATTTGAGCTCTCTTCCTTCCTTCACACTTTTCAGCCTCATTCCCAACCCCTTCCTCTCCTGTCTTGTTTTTTCTTTTCTCAAGACCATTTCTGCACAAAACCTCTTTGCTCTCGTCTCCCCCCCCCACTCAAATCTTTTAAATGAAAATTGTAAAATGTTTATTTTTCCTCTATACTCATTTCCAAGTGTCACTCTCATATTGCTTCCTCCACTTCCCTTCATTTTGTATTCCTGGATTGCTCACAACCCCCTGTCCTGTTTCCCATTATGACATTACGTTCACATGCAGTCTTTGTCTATGTCTTTAATCACTCTCACCTCCATCCCCAATTGTAATCTCAGTCTTAGTCTTCATTTTGCTGACCTTGGGGTCCTGAAAACCTGTTTTGCGGTGAGTGTGGGCTCATGGTGGTTAACCCCCTCACATTAGTACCCTGTCCCACATCATCTCCTGCATGGAAGTGTCCTCCTGCCGTTGCTTAAGATCCCCAGCTCCTACGCTTTGTGTCTCCCCAATCCACATTTCCCCCACTCTCCTCTCACCCCTACATATTCCTCACCTTGCCAATTCTGTCTCCTCCCCTGTCCCAAAATGCATGGACCTCCAACATCTGAGGCCTCTGCCCAAATCTGACATTTCTCAATCCAAGCTACTGTTGCTAAACCTGACCTCTCCTTAACAAAAGCATTCCTCTCACAGGATGTCCCCGATTCCTTGAGGTCATTATCTGACTAATGTATCTTCCGTTTTGACAGGCATGGACACCTTCCCTGGTGGCAGAGTTGCAGTTTATATCAAGAACTCCATTTATTACTGTCTGTGCACTGCTCTCATTCCCTGCAAACCTCCAGGAATCCATTGGGCTGCACTTTCCCTTCCATTAGCACTCCTGTCTGCATGCTGTACCATCCTCCTAACAGTGACAAGTCTATTTACTATACACAGACAACTCTCGGTTTGAGAATGTCCGCCACAAAGAACATCATTTACGTCCTGATTGATGAACATTTTGATTTATTTAAGTGCCTTTGTACTGTTTTATATCCATAGGCATGGGTCATTGTGCCCCACTTTATATCTTGTATGATAATACACTTGTTCGTCCATGTCTGTATCAATCCTTACCACCGATTGGTTGGCCAGATGCCCTGACTTCACTCACAATTGTAACTTCAATGCATATTTAAGATGTTTCAAAAAGAATATATTTATTTACACAATTAGGCTCCTCATCATCACTAATGAAATTACATGGAAAGAAACGACCGACCGTAATAAACCATGACCTGTCGGACACATCTACTTCCTGTTTAGATAACACTTTCTGGGAATAGAGTTAATGGCTTGAAGAGATAAATATTCCACTATTTCAATGAGATAATGAATCAATACGTAATGACGGTTTAACAATTTTCTCTTTTGCTTTGAAGAATGGGAATAAAGGGAGAGGAGGGTGTTTTGTGTGGTTGAGGACTTTGGGTGGTGAGGTAGCTTGAAGACAGATTTTAATCTTACGGCCACCATGTTGGTGCTCCCTGCGATGTGAAGACAAAGATGCTTCGGAGCCGTCATATTCATAATTGCTATGCACTCCCTTTACGGGTTTCCTTCATTGTAAAACTACCTAAAAGACAGTTAAAAGGATTTTGAGCCGATTGGTGTTATGGCCTTGTGAAGATCGGCCTCAGCGATTGAGACAACGGTCTGTTAACCTATGCACCGCTCAAATAGCTGTGTGGCATTTCTCTCAAGCAGAGATGAAACCGTGTCATTTGAAATTTGTCAGAGGTTATTATTAACCTCCATCCATCTTCAAAGATGGATGGAGGTTACTGTTTTCACCCCTTTCTGTTTGTTTGTTTGTTTGTTTGTGAACAGTATTACGGACAAACTCCTCGACGGATTTCGACGAAACTTGGTGGGGGGTTAGGTATGGTCCAAGGATCATGCCATTAAATTTGGACTTGGTCACCCCCCCCCAAAAAGAATAAAAAATTTTTTTTGCATTTCTGCATGTTTTAAGTGATTTCCAACCCCCCCCCCCAAAAATTGTTACCCCCCCCCCAAAATAGAGAATTTTTTTTGCATTTCTACATGTTTTAAGTGATTTCCAACCCCCCCAAAAAATTGTTAGCCCCCCCAAAAATTTAGAGAATTTTTTTTTTTGCATTTCTACATGTTTTAAGTGATTTCCAACCCCCAAAAAATTGTTACCCCCCCCCCAAAAAAAAATTGAGAATTTTTTTATTTTTTGCATTTCTACATGGTTCAAGTGATTTCCAACCCCCAAAACTGTTGGAGAAATTTTTTTTTTGCATTTCTACATGTTTTAAGTGATTTCCAACACACCCCCAAAAATTGTTACCCCCCTCACCAAAAAAAATTTGAGAATTTTTTTTTTGCATTTCTACATGGTTTAAGTGATTTCCAACCCCCCCAAAATTGTTGGAGAAAAATTTTTTATTTTGGCATTTCTACATGTTTTAAGTGATTTCCAACCCCCCCCCAAAAAAATAATTGTTAGAGAAAAAAAAGTTTTGGAACTTTTTTTTCAACAAAATTTCGATTTCTTTTTTTTTGCATTTCTACATGTTTTAAGTGATTTTCAACCCCCCCCCCCAAAAAAAAATGTAGGAGAAAAGAACTATAACTGTCAGCACCGTTGACATCATATTTAATGAATAAGATATAAGGTTCACTTGAGTGACGCAGCAGTATTGGCAGCAGAGGTTTTGCACTCTCCCGAGTGCTCCCACTCTAGTTTACTTTTAACAATGTGCATACATATGCATCAAGAAGAAGGTAATTGGATTTGGGTCGTTTATTGTCCCATATATTTCCGCACATTTTGCGGGTTTGTGAGTTGTATAGGCGACCGTGATAAGCCATGACCTGCTCAAGGTCACATATCTTTTCCACATATCTCGTGGTATTGTGAGTTGGACAAGTGACCGTGACTTGCCGTTACCTGCTTATGATCATATCTTTTCTGTATATCATTTCGATTGTGCTTTCCGTGAAGTCACAAATGGCATAAAGAGTTAAATTATTGAACTGAAGAAACATACTACATAAATGGCAGTCCTTCTGTCTGTTTGTTTGTTTGTAACCAACAAGCTCCTAGACCAGTGAACCGATCTTGATGAAACTTTACACATATCGACCTAACATACAGCTCCAGGATGCGCTAAGTGGCTTTCTATAAAAATTATTGGAGGGTGGTTTAACGTGATGTTATTTTCGAACAGTGCGCTGGCGTATTAATCGCAACAAAAGGCTTCATGGTTTAAAACGCGAGGGTTTTTTGAAATACAAAATGTTCGTATTCGTTGACTTTTTAAACATACACATTCTCCTCCTGTTATAACAGCTTTGAAATCCAAAACATTATGCCACTGCGAAAGCGAACAAATTTGAATTCTCGAACTGCACGCGCACGGCAACAGCGACATAGGCATTCAGAGGTGTGCCATTTCATAATACACGTCTCCCAATTCTTACTTCAAGAACGGTTATAATTTTGACGTAGTTGGAGCTCACAAGTAAAATCGCAAATCTTTTTGTTCTTCAGGAGACGTCAGCAGAGAGGGATGTTCACCTTGCTGCCGAGAGATCTGCCCGTAAACGAGCCAGGCAAGCAGAATCAGCTGCAGAGACAGAGACTTGCCGAGCTGCCCATAACCGAGCCAGGCAAGCAGAATCAGCTGCAGAGACAGAGACTTGCCTAGCTGCCCATACATCTGCCCGTAACCGAGCCAGGCAAGCAGAATCAGCTGTGGAGAGGGAGAGTCGTCTGACTGCTGATAGATCTGCTCATGAAAGAGCCAGACAAGCGGAGTCAGCTGCAGAGAGAGAGAGAGAGAGAGCGTCGTAAAAGCGCCAGACAAGTAGAATTGGCTGCAGATACAGAGACTCGCCTCGCTGCCGAGAGATCTGCCCGTAAACGAGCCAGGCAAGCAGAGTCAGCTACAGGGAGAGAGTCGTCTAACTGCTGATAGATCTGCTCATGAAAGAGCCAGGCAAGTGGAGTCAGCTGCAGAGAGAGAGAGAGAGAGAGAGAGAGAGAGAGAGAGAGAGAGAGAGAGAGAGAGAGAGAGAGAGAGAGAGAGAGAGAGAGAGAGAGAGAGAGAGAGAGAGAGAGAGAGAGAGAGAGAGACAGAGAGAGAGAGAGAGACAGAGAGAGAGAGAGAGAGAGACAGAGACAGAGAGACAGAGAGAGAGAGACAGAGAGACAGAGAGAGAGACAGAGAGACAGAGAGAGAGACAGAGAGACAGAGAGAGAGAGACAGAGAGACAGAGAGAGAGACAGAGAGAGAGACAGAGAGAGAGAGACAGAGACAGAGACAGAGAGAGAGACAGAGAGAGAGACAGAGAGAGAGACAGAGAGAGAGACAGAGAGAGAGAGAGAGAGACAGAGAGAGACAGAGAGAGACAGATGTAGAGAGAGAGAGAGAGAGAGAGACAGATGTAGAGAGAGAGAGAGAGAGAGAGAGAGAGACAGATGTAGAGAGAGAGAGAGAGAGAGAGAGAGAGAGAGAGAGAGAGAGAGAGAGAGAGAGAGAGAGAGAGAGAGAGAGAGAGAGAGAGAGAGAGAGAGAGAGAGTCACCTAACTGCAAATAGAGCGTCACACCGACAGGCGAGAGAAGCACAAAACTCACGTTCCAGCTTTCTAGGTTCAGGTTTTGGCAGGACATCAAGGACAGTTGCCACTGCTGCGAGAAACATTGAGTGGCTCAAGGCCGCCTTCAACTATGACCTCTCTGAGGATTACGGCAGCAATGCGCACATCTCTATTGTCAGAATGGACAAAGTCTGCGAGTTTTGCAGGGCCGTTAAGTGGCCAGGTTAGGCTCCAGCCATGTTCTGTACTGGAGGAAAGGTTAGACTGGAGTCATTGCAAGAACCACCAGATGTATTGAGTCGGCTGCTTACAAAGGATACGCGAGAGGTAAAGCGATTTCGCAGTCCAATCTGGTGGTACAATGCTTCATTCATGATGACATCCTTTGGTGCAGACAGAGACCTGACGGACCAGGGTTTCTTCCCCACATTTAAGATTCAGGGGCAGTGCTATCACCGCATAGGCAGCCTGCGACCACAGTAGGGTGAATATACTGGTTCTGGCTCACTTTTCCCCATGTAAATGAATGGGGGATTTTCAGCGATTCATATTTTTTTTCCCTAAAAATAAACCCCCTTTTTATCCCAAGGTATATTTATTTGTCTCCCCTTTTAACCTGGGGACACTTTTTTTTTCCAAATAATCCATGCAATAAGATAAAGATTTGTTCAAGTACTAAAGTGGTAATGTGATTTGTTAAAGGTGATTCGAAAGAAATATCTGAAACGTCTAAGCCTCGGGACACTCTTTATCAAATAACCGATGCATATTGTTTAGCTCACTCATTGAACCTATAAAGATTTGTTCATTCTCAAATTCCTTCAATAGTTTCATTTTCTTTGCACAATAATCCCCATCTAAAATATTGAAAAACAAAACATTTGAATCTTTATATTTTTTAAGATACTCCTTTTGTGCCATTACGAAATGATAAACTTCTCTTAATGATCTCATCTGGCCACCGCCCGAGTTGCAAATCATTTTTGTGCATAAACCACGCCATAAAAAAAGTTTTGTTTCAAATGTTTTCAGTTCGTGCCATGAAAATGAGGAAGTGTTTTTTTTGACACAGTCGTGCTGTGTGAATGAGGAAGTGTTTTTGGACAGTCATGCTGTGAAAAAATAGGAACTATTCTGTGAGACAAGGCCTCGTGTTTCTATTTTATCTCAGAACACAAACAGGCTTTTAAACATAAGTTTAATCAAAATCATTTTAGGGCATTTTAAGTATGTTTTAAAAATGATTCATACAATTTGAGAATATATCGCCCAGTTATTTTCCAAGCTGTCTCGCCCGAAGCGTCATTTCCTGTGGCCACACCCAATGATTAAGCAATCTTCTCATCGTTGCCTTATAAGTGATTCGCCAGACAAAGTTTCTGCCAGACGGGATTTTCATTTTTACAACTGAGACATGAGCGATCTTTCTTCCGCGAACAAAACAGCTCAACACAAAGTTGGTAAGCTTGTGTATAGGTTCCTCTTTGAACGATGAAGCAATTGATTATAAATTAAATCGTGATAATTCTGATATTTTTTTTTTTCTTGGCAGGTCCTTGGAAGAAGAGCAGTTTACATATCACGACGAGGTGCATGAAATTAATGCTCTTATTGAAGAGGTCAATCATCTTAGAAGAGAATTGAAAAACATTTTTAATGACTGACACGACGTCTTATCACGGCCTCTGATCTTTTTACCATCTTGTACCAATGGTAAAAAAAACTGAGACATGGACTCACTCTCTTCCGATGAAGATAACAGCTCACTACAAAGTTGGTAAGTTTGTGTATGGTTTCCTCTTTGAACGATGAAGCAATTGATTATAAATTAAATCGTGATAATGCGAAAATATATATTTTTTCCTGGCAGGTCCTTGGAAGAAGTGGAGTTTACATATCACGATGAGGTGCATCAAATGAATGCTCTTATTGAAGAGGTCAATGATTTTATAAGAGAATTTAAAAACATTTATAATGACTGGTACGAAGTCTTATCACGGCCTCTGATCTCGAATGAATTAAACCAATGGTGAGACACGTGTGTGTGTGTGTGTGTGTGTGTGTGTGTGTGTGTGTGTGTGTGTGTGTGTGTGTGTCTGTGCATGTGTGTGTGTGTGTGTGCGTGTGTGTGTCTCTTTCCCTGTCTGTTTGTCTCTCTCTATCTCTCCCTGTCTGTCTCTTTGTATCTCTCTCTGTCTGTCTTTCTCCCTACCTCTGTCTGTCTTTCTCCCTACCTCTGTCTGTCTCTCCATCTATACCCTTGACTCATTATTTTTTTTTTTCAGCTCGATCACACAACATAAGCTGTTGAAGCAATCTGGTACAACACATGATTTTCTGGAGGTAAATGTTTCTGAATTATTATTTAGTTATTTGTTTATTTATTCTTTTATTAATATCACTCTCTCTTTGGAATGTCGCCTTATGTTGGTTGCATCATTAGTTTGGACGCGGTTTTACCAATACACTGGAATTCATTTTATTGGCCTTGGAAGGATGACAGGCTGAGTCGGCCTCCTGGTGTGTTAATTCAGTGGTCAACCAGGCTTGAACTTAGAACCAACACCAGGCTTACTCATATTACCATGTAATTATCTTTATAAAAGCTAATTATTATCCACTTTTTGTTTCAAAACAGAATATGGTGTCTGAGTTTCGAAATCACAAGACATCTGAAGAAGATTGCTGGGAAAGATTATACATTCTCGCAAATGAATATTTAATATTTTCAATTTTGATTAATTATATTTGTTTTGTTTACAATTACTTGATTTTGAATTTCAAAAAAAGGATCAAGACATGAAGGTAAGGAGGGTGGGGGGGGTAGGTGCGCTCCCCCAACGACCCATCACCCCCTCATCCCACCCCTCCCCTCCCCATGTGTGTGTGGGGAAGGGTGGGGGTGGGATGAGGGAGGTGGTGGATCAAAGGTGGGGGCGCACAGGGGGATGAGGGGGTGGGGCTTGTGTGGGTGGGGTTTATGTGAGTGGGGCTTGTGTGGGCGGGGCTTGTGTGGGCGGGGCTTGTGGGAGGGTGTTTATGTGGGTGGGGTTTATGTGAGTGGGGCTTGTGTGGGCGGACCTTGTGTGGGCGGGGCTTGTGGGAGGGTGTTTATGTGGGTGGGGGTTGTGTGGGCGGGCTTCGGTGGGGTTTATGTGGGTGGGCTTCGGTGAGGTTTGTGTGGGCAGGGTTTATGTGGGAGGGGTTTATGTGGGCAGGGTTTATGTAGGCAGGGTTTATGTGGGCGGGGCTTCGGTGGGGCTTATGTGGGAGGGGTGAATGTGGATGAGGCTTATGTGGATGAGGTTTGTGTGGATAAATGGATGGGTGGATGGGTGTATGAGTGGAGCTTGTGTGGATGGGTGGATAATTTTTTAATTAAATAAACATGTTGTGTGTGGGGAACTAATTAACTAATCACTAATTATGTGAATATGATGAATATGGGTAGAGCTTGTGTGGGGTTTGTGTGTGTGGAGCTTGTGTGGAGCTTGTGGGGGGTTTGTGTGTGGTGGGGTTTGTGTGGGGTGGGGTTTGTGTGGAGCTTGTGTGGGGTGGGGTTTATGTGGTTGGGTTTTGTGTGGGCGGAGTCAAAAAATTTCAATTTATCTTTGTCTTTTGTAATTCCTGTGAATAAAATGAACCTAAAATCTCTTCCCCTTCCAAATCATATATCTTATAAGTCCAAGGAACCGTATCTATTACATCAACGATTTTAAAAAGTTCGTTCGTCCATCGTTGAATATAACCCTTTTCAAAATGAGATTTCCACCTATATATTCTTACGATATCACCAACTTTGAACTTAGGTTTTCTGACATTAATCTCTTTTTCATATTTTAATTTTGTAAATGTTTCTGATGGTTTCATATTTGTTGACGTGTGAATCGTGTCATTATACTTATCCACAATATCCTGAATAAAAGATGACCATTGTTGTGAACCGAGTTGTGTGAATTTTTTATATAATCTCTCTTTTAAGGTACGATTAAAACGTTCAACAACAACTGCCTTCCCTTCATTAAAGGTACTGTATAATGTAATACTGTTATTTTTTAGAAAATTCATAAATGTCTTGTTATAAAACTCTCTTCCCTCATCAGTCCACAATTTTTTAGGTTTTCTCTTACTTTTATTAAATATCTGTTGAAAGGCTAACATAAGAGTATTACCTGTTTTGTTTTTTAATGGTACAACCCATGCGTATCTACTCCTCAAATCAATAACGGTTAAAGCATACTTGTACCCCTTATCATTATTGAGTTCAATCAAATCAGCAGACCAGATATAATCTACTTCCTTGGAATAAACTTTCCTTCTCTGAAACTTTGTGAATATTGGTTTATGTAATTCATCAGCTAATTGCTCTTCAGTCTTAATGACATCATTAGAGCCTATAAGTTTTTTGAATTTCCAAGTCCAAGTTTCAATTTAGCACTGATCATCTTCTTCACAATGAACCGATCAACTTTTTCTCTCAAGGTTGGATTTTGTATCAGAGACAAATTATACAACATTTCTCTATCGGCTTCATGCTTTTCTTCCAAAGTTGTGGTATTCCCATAATCAATATCGTGTCTCATGCACACTTCATCAACTCTATTGATGGGTTTACTCCATGATTTAGGATTGTCTGCCTCATCTAATCTTTTATCCAAGTTTGTGCCTGGACCACAGAAAGAATACCCTGGAAGATGTAATTCCCCTGGTATTCCAGTAGTTGTAAATTTACTTCCTGATAAAAACTTTTGTATATCTCCTCGTTTGTGTTTGGAGATAAATTGATTTTTTTTTAACCACACACCGAACATATACCTTTTTGTATAACCCTGTTATTTTTACTTTTAATATATGAAATATTTTTAGTATTAGTTTTCTTTTTACATTTGAGACAATAACTCATTTATTTATGTGAAAAATTCCTGCAGAGTGCAAAAACCTTTTTAGTTTCCAAAATGCACATTTGAATCTTAATTTTTAAAACATAAAGAATCCTTAGAAATGCCTTCACTCTCTCCTCCATTTATTTAAGAAAAAAAAATAAAAATGAAAAACTTGAATTAAAATGAATATCTTGTCGATGTCAATAGTCTTGTAGAAAATATTTCAAATAGACTTGTCAATTCTTTGTTTTCCTCCTCGGTGGGTTGAGTTATTTTGTGTAATACCACCAATCTTTTTTTAATCTCACTGGTTTCCATATTTTGATATTTATTTTGTCTCACTCTTTCCTCCCTCTCCTTCTCTCTCTCCTCCCACTCCTTCTCCCTCTTCTCCCTCTCCTCCTTCTCCCCCTTCTCCCTCTCCTCCTTCTCTTTCTTCTCCCTCTCCTCCTTCTCTTTCTTCTCCCTCTCCTCCTTCTCTCTCTTCTCCTTTTCCTCCTCTTCCCTCTCTTCTTCAACTCCTTCCTCATCCCTTATTATCCTTGAATCGCTTACACCCCATAGAATATCATACATATTGTTGCGGATTCGCGCCCGCCGGCGTGCGAGCGGCCACGTAACTCGAATCGCGGCACGTCGCCCACCGGACGGACAATCCCGTTGTGACTCTCTCGGACTAACGCCGGGAACTAGTCACGGGTGGGCCTTTCGGCCTCACCACGATCGTGCCAATCGGCCCCCCGCGTGGGATAGGGTTGCTCGCCAAATTCGACCTACCTAAGTACCCACACGGAGGGTAGACCGGGCGATCGCACCTCGCCGCAGGTCGACTTCGGACACGGGCCACTTTAAGCGACCCGTTCCGTACTATCGGGATAACCGAGCGGTGTTATCGTCAACCTCGACGGTTCGATTAATTATTGGGCGTATTTAGCCCATGACCAACCCTTTACGTGAAGTAAGATGGAGATTCAATAAAGGAAAAGACGAAGCGAAACGGGAAAAACAGTTCAACATAAAACACATTCATTCCGCGGCAAACGGAAAGCACACATTTACAATTATGCACCAAAAGCAAATGTAAAAGTAACACGACAATTCTGCACAAAAAGCAAATGCAACAAAAGAGACACAATGCAGATCTACTACCGACTACGCGAGTACACGGCAACACTTACACAGTTTTACTTCACAGACGGCGCCGACAACACATACACTCCAAAGCAAAAGAAAAAGGAAGAAGCCACCCTCAAATACAAGGGGGCAGACGGGCCTGGGGCCGAGACCGCGTCGAGCCTACCCGTCTGGTGATGAGCCGCAAAATGGCGGCGGCGCCCCGACTCCGCGGGCCTCGCTGGCACTGCCTGGAATGGGGTGGGAACGGGGCCCCCTTCTCACACTATCTCAGCGCGGGGGGAAACAGGAGGGGGTTGTTGATGCTCGGGGGAATGAGGATATCTGGCTGGCTTGGGTCCCGCGACGAGCGACACCACTGCGACCTCGACCGCGTTACCGGCCTCCCCTCTCCGCAGCTCCCCGACTCTGACACGAGCGCCGACCTCCACAAAGATTCTTGGCTTCTCCAGCCTCTCCGGACCCCGACAGACACTCTCGACTGCTTTCGCCGCCGCCACAACTCTCCAACTCTTTCCTCTTCTCAACTCTTCAACTCTTCAACTCTTCCCAACTGCCTCCAACTGCCTCGATTCGCTCCGCGCTCGGGGCTTTATAGTCCGACAGGAGAAATCATATGCAGATTTTTGTATCAGGAATGGCTCGGGGGCGGAGCCACGCTCGCCCATTGGACAGAGGAAAAGTGGGCGTGAATCATTCTTGATCCGCGAATCTGCATATAGCGATTATACTCCGACGCGCCTGGAGGCGGGGCCAAATCGCCCTACGCTCGCCGATAGGACGGAACAGAAGTGGGCGTGAATCATTCTTGATCCGATTTCTCGGAAAGGCTGGTGTTTTTGCACCCGCTGCTCGGTGCGCGCCCTGTACGAGTCCAGGATCGGTGCCCACAAGCAGCGCGGGAATGGCGGCGATGCGATGGTTGCGAGAGCGAGATGTGACGGTAAAGGTCGTGGCTGTTGGCGTTGTTGTTGTTGTGAAGCGGCGTTGCGGTTGGTGGTTGTTGTGTGATGGCTGTTGAGACGTGGTTGGTGGTGGTTGTGGTGGTGGTAGTAATGGCGGCTGGTCCAAAATAAAGATAGTAAAAGAAAAACGGCTATCAAAAAGGGTCGCAGCCCGAATGAATAACTTTTATTCCCTCTAAACAACGGGTTTGGGCTAACTACACATATACTTAGAGATATCTCACCTATGGGACCTGAATGGTGGTTTGCGAATTTCGTCAACCACAACAATATATTCATCAGGATTTCTTGTTATTCCTGTATCCAAAATAATTTTTTTTACAACAGGAAACCAATAAAATTTCTTTTGAATTTCTAAAAGAGCCTTACCTTTTCTTAACTTTATAATTTTTTCATTATTTAACATTCTAATTAAATCTAAAGTTGTCGGTTTCTCAACATCAGCATCATGCCAATCTTTTATTGAAAATACCTCATTCTTATGTTGTAGAACATATTTATTAAAATACCGAATACCCTTTTCTTGAAGGTATGCTTGGACACAGAAATGATAATTTTCTTGAAGCCTTCTTGCTGTCATTTATGTATTAGAAATATGTTAGAATATGTTAGAATAATATTATGGCACGAAACACCTCCCCATCTTCTCATAGTTAAATCATTTTGTATTTCCTTACTTATTATATATAATCCTGTTTTTTCTGTTTTCATGATATAAACAAGGGCAAAACCATTATTATATTTACCCTTATTAAATTTTTTATTTGTTGTTTACTAATCGTGGCCCCACAAAACTCATTCTCGATACCAAGTGGATAATATTCTTCCTTACGAGACTGATTTAATTGTTCCAGGTCTTCGAGGTTAATTTTAAATGACCAATTATACCCTAAATCATTCATATCATGCCACCATTGTTCTATTCTCATACAAACGATATGCCCTTCTTTATAAAAATTTATTTTAATTCGAACTGTGAATTCTGTATGACCTGGAGATAATATCAACACTTCTGTATCTTTGGAATACACGGCCGTTTTATTTAAGGATATATATATATTGTGATAAATCGCTTAATCTCACCAAGTCATTCGCGTCAGTCGGGCTTGGATAATTTTTTAATTTATAAGCATTTTTCATGTTAATATTTTTGGTTATATTATATTTATGTCGTTCAGCCTGTGCCTTTGTGTAATAATTTGATAAATCAATATCCAGTTCTTGGGATACACCAAAGATAGAACCATCTTTACCAACATAAGTCATTTATATTAGATTAAAAATAATATCATAAAATTTTTTATTTTTGTTGAGTTGAAATAACACATATACACATAATTGACCACAACACTTGGAATTTAATTCTTGGACTTGAAATGTTTGATAAACACCATTCTGTAAGAATTTTATGACTTCAACAGGTGGTGGAAGACCAAAACTATCAAAATAATATTTGTCTTGACTATTAAAAATACAAACCCAATGAGAACCGTTCCCATTATTATCTTCTAAGTTCATAATAATATTCTTTGTACGTTTCGGCACATTTGTTAATTCATCTCTCATACAAATAACCACATGATGAATTTTTAATTTCTTACAATATTTGACAAGTTGTAAATTTGATGTTGTATTCTTTCCAAATTCTTTAAACCACTCATCAATGCTCATTTATTTATGAGAAAGATATAATCCATTACCTCTTTTCGTTAATTTTACACCTGCTTGTGCTATAGAAGAAAGCATATCTCCAACTAACAATCTCGCTTTATCAGGCAGACCTTCAAGTTTTTCAGCAAAATCTACAATTACACCACTTCCACTAATTTGTTTCTCCAACTCTTTGTGATGTCTTTCCAATTCTTTTTGAGCCTGGAGTTGAGCCTTCCTTTCGTTGGCAGTTTTCACCGCTGTTGAAATACCACCCGTCAATGCTCCAACCGCACTTAAACCATCAAATAAAGGAATTAGAAATGGGAGAAATCCTCCACTCGTCTCTCTTATTGAATATTTTTTCAACATTGGTTTTGTCATTTTAATTTTAAGTGAGCCAGTGTCATTCAAGATTTTAACCTGTTCCCTTGTGAGCAAAACATCAATTCTTACTGCTCCTTTTCTCTGAATTGTATTAACGTTAATCGTACAAGGCTTTTGATTTTGAACACAAGATGATAGTTTATGAAGATTGATTTGATTAACATATACCCCAGTTGGTACTTTGCCACTCATTTATTTAACAAAAAATTATGTGAGACTAATCATCACACCATTATCTGTATTAATCTGTAATTCTGTTTCTTCCAAAAGCAAACAATATGTATCAACTTCTTCACTCTCTCCTCTTTCAATGTATAGGGAAGTATCCACTCGATTAGACTTTATAGTTTCCTTTTGAGCGCTCAGGTCAAACGCATAGATTGTATACAAACTTTTAAATGCTGTCATATCCAAAATAGGTTCTTTATTTCCATTACTTTCACACACCATTTGGTAAGACTTGTATGCTTTAGCAAAATCATTTTTTTCCCAATTAATTTCCAATCTATCTCGTGGATAAAATGTTCCATCTAGAGAAACGCAAAGTTGTTTCACCTTAGCATTATCACTCAATGCATTATTCTTATCAGTCGCAGTATCACCATCTGGCTTTTTAAAAATGATCCACAGATATCGTGGCTTTCCTTCCAGAACACCCAAATTCCACGTGTAAGTAGTTTGGTTGAGTTTAACGTGTTGACATCTTCTTTTGAGGTATGATACACTGAGTGGTTTCTTTGAGTTAAGTCTTCGATTCAACATCTCTTCTGTTTTAAGATTAGGAGTATATTCACTGACATACCAACTCATCTCCTCAATTACAAATTTATTCTGTTCACCAAAAGCACTACCAACACCAAAAAGCAATCCATTTTCATTATCATTCCTTTGTAGTTGATATCTAATTTAAGACCATACAGAACTTTATCATGATCACAAAATCCAAATATACCTTGAAGAGGAACTGCCACAGTAAAACTATTTACTGCTTTTGTATCATCATTATACATTCCTTTCCTTTGAGTATATCCAGGGTCTGTGTTTGTTCCCGTTGACATATCAGGAATAAAACCTTTGACAGACCCCTTTCCCATTCTATCACTGAATGTATAGTGTAAATTTCATCATTTCAGATACAGCAGAGACATAATCAACTGCTTCAACTTCTTGTGTTCCAATATACAAACGCACACTATCAAACATTTTCCAGAAGAAATCATTTACAAGTGTAGCGTTTGTGTTATTCCCAGCTTTAGTGAATTTAAATTTACACAACAAGAAACTTTCGGAGAGATTCAAATAGGTTTGTTGATTATTTATTTCAAAACTTTTTGTACCATTCGTATTCCAGTCTGTTCCAGTTATTGCATTTACCTTGAAGTAATCTTCTTTTTTAGTGGAGTTTGAGATAATAATAGTATCATCCAAATCATAGATACTATCAATTGCTTCCATACTTGTATTTATTTAGGAAAAAAAGATGTTAAAACTTTTGAAACCCTAATCCAAGTATTCGAATTATTTTCTGTCGTTCTTGGGGGGACAACTGAGTTTTGCCTTTCTTAATTTCTTTTATTGCTTGTAATTTATGAGATTCCTTCTGGGCATCTTTTATGCTCTTTACAGCACCTGCTACATTTCCCACAGCAGAAGCAGTTGAACCAATTAGATCTTTATGTTTAAGAATAGTTGAACCAATATCCATGAGAGTATCAATTATCCCATCTCCTCTAAATTGATGTCCAACACCCCTTTGTCTCTTAGGTTTATAGTATCCTCTACCAAGATACATACCTTCACCCTTGTAGTATGGGGAAAGGAACATCCCATCCCCTGTAATTATTTTATATTTTCCCAACTCGTGTTTCCTCACAATAACCATCGTATTTATTTATTGGAAAACTTCACGTAGGTGAATTCTGATGGATATAACTTCTCCATTACAAGAAATCATACGATTATCTTGGTCGGTTATCCTAAAATTTACTCTGTGTATGTTTTTTCCTGACACAGGGAGATAAACCAAATTTTTAGGTTCCATATTGATTTTATAACCAATTGGGGTTGAGTATGCGCTGAATGAAAATATTGTATTTGTTTTTTTTCCATCATTATAAGCACCATCAATCAAATCACAGTGAATTAACACCGAATTTATTCCTGAGGATATTTGAATGACATTATCACTGTAAAACGTCCCATTAGTTTCAATCTTTTTTGAGGAGAAACCCAATAACTCTCGAAATGAATTATCAATTGTGAAATCAACCTTGTAGTTATTTTTAACTTTAATCGTTGATTTTGAAGTTTGTTTTTGAATGTCTATAACAATATTTTTTGGTTCATCACCCTGTTCTTTCATAAGACGAGCAATTTCGGAAGATATTTGAGAAATCTCATATGCTCCGGGTGAGACTGTTATCATTTTGTATCCACTTCGGGGATTATAACTAAACTTGTCATTTTTATCAGTTATATTAAATAAGGTATTATAAGTTTCCATGGACAATAAAGATGCCTCATATTCTTTTGTTGGGTCAAGTTGTAGTGGGTATGGGAATGAAGATGTGTGGTCGCTTGTTGTGAAATTAAAACTCAGGATTGTGCTTCTCATCTTATTTAATATGAGATAAAATGTCTTTATATTGATATTTATTAATTATTTTCATGTTCATCAACTGGTCTAAAATGGCTGATGCTTCATTGAAACAATTGTTATTTCCAGCCTTCTTACTACCTAACAACAATAACAGTCTATTAACGAATTGCGATGGGTCATTTGGAAGAAAACTAATACCTGAACCAAGGATACTTAAAGCCTGAATAATGTGTTTCTCCTTCTCATTCTTCCTACTTTTACCAGAAAGAATAACCCTATAATTTAGAGTGTTCAGCAGATCAATATATACTCTATCATCATTATTCTTCATATCCAATGGTTTATCAATATACCTTGACTCATCCCTCACAGTTGAACCTTGTCTTCCATCTTTTGTGAGAAGAAACATTAATCTTGGAGTTAGTTTGACAGGGGGTTGAGCAGAACCCAAGAACCTTAACTCATCATTAAATATCAAGACCTTTTCTTGAACAAGATGAAATATTGCTGGTTGTTCTGTTGGAATGAGTCCTGCTTTGGTTTTTGAATCCGCTGAATATTCATTGTTTTGAAGAGCATTCACAATATAATCAGGGGGTCGATTAATCTCTTCCAGTTGTTGAAATAAACCTTCATCATCATATTCTAATTCTCCTAAATGCTCTAATTCTTCCTCCGTCATTTGATCAAAATCTTTTAACATTTGAAGTTTTTTCGGAGTAGATTCTACTGTGGGAACTGTGGAAATATCTTTCATTTTTTCTTGGGAAGTTTTTAAAAGTGGTTTAAAAAATTTATCTTGTTTTCTTTCAAATGCTTTTCGCCCGTTAGTTTCTGTCTGCGTTTCTTCTTTATGTCTTCCTGGTGTTTTACAACTTTTGAAACCAACTCTTGATGTTCCTTAAATCTTCTTGCTCTTTCTTTTGCATCCATTTATTTATTGTAAAATATCATTTAATGAATTGTAAAGATCAACAGGGAAATTTTCCTTTTCTTCATCATTCAAGTAGATGTGTTCAAATAAATCCTTTTCTTTAAATATTTCATCAAATTCTTTATTAACATTAATGCGAGTTGTAATTTCTTCTTCACTAATACTTGCACCTCTGCTTTTCATACGTTTGCGTTGAGTTTCTTCATCAACATCAAAACCGAATGATAAAATCTTCACTCCGCTCAGATGTTTAATAATTTGTCTCGTTCCTTCTGGATTAGTTTCTAATATCCCAAGACCACCAGATTTTAGTTTCCTTAACTCACTCTTACAATGTGAATATTTTGTTGTACCAAGAGAAACCTCCTCAAATATTTGACCTTCATTCCTCAATCGCATATGTTCCTCCACTGAAATATAGTGATAATCTTCACCTTTTACTTCTCCAGGTCTTATTGCTCGAGTTGTTGTTGATACAATGCGTATCACGGGGTGTTTTTTAAAGTAAATTTACAATATTCTCATTTGTACTACACAAGAACCTTGATTTATGAAAGTTTTTTCCAGAAGCAGATTTACCCACAAGATTTACAATAATAGTTGTCATTTATATATGTAATTGTTTATAAAACAAAAAATATATCCCTTAATATCTCATCTTGTTTCACAACAATATATTTATATTTTTCAGTCGTGTGCTTCATGTAATCCTCAAATTTCTTTTTACTACATAATGTAGAACAATTATCTCTCCAAAAATTATTGATATCTATTGAATTTAACTTGAATAAAATAAAAGTATTAGCATTGTTTCTGATGGAATGACGAGGAAGTTGAAAGTACGATTGACTAAGATAAATACAATTACAAGAAGAATGTCTCTCTCTTGTGTAGTAGCTGTCCATTACCGTTTGGTTTCTCTCATTAACACAATCATCAAAGATAACGAGGTTCTTTTTTGATTTATCCAAATCTTGGGGAGACGGAAGATCATCCGTATTATCACTAAGAATACAAGTTATCGGATTTGATTTCTTTTTACATCTCTGTGTATCACAAAATAGTTGAATTATATCTTCAATGTTATAATCATTTAGGTTTTTTTTGACGTTTAAATAAACCGATTATATCTTCTTTTTGAAGACCAGCATTAAAACCTTGTGAGAGTAGTTGATACTCTGGTTGAAAACTCGACTTTGTGAAAATTATTAAATTATCATAATCTAAAAAGTTGGGAGTGAGGAGCATCTTTAAAAGTAAGCAGGTTTTTCCACATCCACTTGAACCAACTATGAGACATCTTAATGAATTTGGGAGATTTTTATGGTTGTTAAATTTTATCTTATTTTCCCAAATGGGTAAAAAATCATTCATTTATATATTTGGAAAACAGGTTATTTAATTTATTATTGGGTTTTTTAGAAATTCTATATTTTATCCTAAGTTCAGGTTTAATTTCAAGATAATCCATTATTTTATTTATACAATATCTTGTGTTGATATTTCCCTGAAAATTACATCCATGAATAATATATAACAACAATCCTTTGAACATTTGTCTTATACGTTCAGTTTCTTCCCTTGTAAGGAAAGGTGTGTTATCACCCTCGTACTTTACATTCATTTCTCTAATCAATCTTGTAAAGAAATTCATTTTTGGTGTAAATATAAAAGAATTGTTTTCCTTTTTATATTTTTTATTATCATTAATTAGAAGATAATCACAGAATATACATTGTTTATAGGCTTTTGACTCTGTGTTTAATCCCCGTCTTTCACACGCAGGACAATTCTCAAATTTGTCATATGGAGAATCAGGAAAGTCTAGCATATTTATAAAGTAAAACTTTACTCAAACTGAAATTCATCTATACTTTCAGTTGTATATTGACTCGTATTTAATAATATTACCATCGATATCGATATACTTTTTTTCATTACCAGATTCAACGACAACATTTTTTATATTAAAGGTAATTTTAAAATGATCGTTAACTACTATTGAACGAAATGTCATTTCACCTGATATATTAACATCCTTTATTTCATCAGGATTTACATCTTTAGGGTTGTTGAAAAAAATACAAATTTCTCCTTGCATATTACAGATGGTCTTATCTTTTCTTTCTAAAGCTTCATCCATAAGGTTTTTGTTTTTTGATACTTTTTCTAGTTTCATTGCTTTTTCTAGTTTTGAATATATTACCAGAAGGAGAGGAGAAACTTTTGTTAGAGATACTTTAATTGATGTTCTACCAGGAATACTAAAAGCCCTTCCACTGAAGGAAATTGAAGAACTCATATTATTTACCATAATTGTTTTTATCCAATAGTTGTTATATTTATCTTTGTTCAATTTTACATCCTTGACATATTTCTCAGTATCTTTAACAAATGAAGAGATTGATTGAAACTTGTCTTTTGTGTCTTGAAACATTGTATTTATTAAGTGAAAAAGTTGGAGGATAAAATGGTTTTAAGCACAGATTCACCTGTAAATAAAATGGAATTTTCATCAAGAAAATTTTAGTTTAAGCAAAGATTTATTATATAAATATGGTGAATACAACATACTGTGATGTTTGTCATCACAAATATAAACATTATAGAAAACATCTCCGAACCAACAAACACACATTTAATCTATTTCATAAAATATCTCCTCTTGAGTTGGAAAGAAAACATTGTGATATCTGTTCAAAGGATGTTTTGAAGAGAAGTTATAATAAACATCTTCAATCACAAAAACACAAGAAAAATGAGTTTAAAGTAAAGGGAGACTATTATATTGAAAACACTGATGGGGCATTTAAAGGGCATATAAAAATAAGGATTTTTCAATTTGGAGAACCCGGACCATCATCAATAGCTGAATCAATTGAAATAGTGAAACCCGATGTTGAAAAATTTATTGAAAAGACATTAAAAGAAATGAAAACTTTAAAGTTTTATATGGGAGTGAAAATGAATATGAAAAGACAAGATGAAGAACAAACTCCTTATATGAGAACAGATCTTCATTTTATAACATCATTTCAAGATTTTTTGAATGGTGGGGTTTATGAAGAACTATCAAGACAAGAGGAGGATGTTGATAATACAGTGGTAGGAAGTGGATTCAATATTAAAAAAAATCATCTTTTTAGATATACACATTCTAAAATCAAACCCTCTTAAAGCTTCTTCTTATATTGAATTACCAAAAGAAATAAAACTAAAGAAGGCAGTTGTTAATATTAAGAACAATGATAATAAATGTTTTCTCTGCTCTGTTCTTGCTCACTTTCATCCACCAAAATGTAATTCAGAAAGAGTAAAACTATATATGAAATATGAGAATACCTTGGACATTAAAGATTTTAAATTCCCAATGCCACTAACAGATATTCCGAAATTTGAGAAAAAGAATAATCTTTCTATTAATGTATATGGATTAACGGATACAAACAAAGTTCAAATATTAAAAATTTCAAACAACTATAAAAATGAAGAAACACACATTGATCTTTTATATTTTAGTGTTGGAAAGAATTCACATTACACATACATCAATAATTTATCAAGATTAATCTCTTTTCAGGTATTCAGAACAGCAAACAAAATATATCCTTGTAAGCGATGTCTTAATTCATTTCATACAAAAGAACGAGTAGAACAACAAAAATATTGTAGTAATCATAAATCAGCTGTAATTACAATGCCTAAACCTGGTGAAAAGATTTCTTTTGAAGATTATAATAAATCTATCATGCACCCATTTGTGATATACGCTGATTTTGAGTGTATCCTTAAAAAGATAAATACTGCTTCTCCTAATCCAAAAGAATCATATACAAATAAATATCAAAAACATATTCCTTGTGGTTTCTGTTATTATATCAAATCATTTGTTGGAGTAAAGTATAATAAACTTGAACATTATAGTGGAAAAAAAGCTTCACAAGAGTTTGTAAAACGATTAGAAAAGGATTGTATAAGACTCACTAAATTAATGAAAGAAACAAATGAACCGATGAAATTAACCAAAGAAGAAAAATTAGAATTTAGAAAGAACAATATCTGTCATATTTGTGAGGGGGAAATTAAGGAGTCTAAAGTTAGGGATCATTGTCATCTTACTGGTAAATATAGAGGTCCCGCTCATTCCTGTTGTAATCTTAATTATAAATTACCTTCTTTTATTCCAGTCTTTCTTCACAACAGCGCCAACTATGATACACATCTATTTATAAATAAACTTTCAAAAACACCAGGGAATATTTCTGCCATAACAAACACAAGTCAAAAGTATATTTCATTTACAAAAATGATATTCACAAAACCTTTAACTCGTATTAGGTTTCTAGATTCTTACAAGTTTATGGGAACACCACAAGCCTACCTCGCATCAAATCTAAGCTCCACGGATTCTTTTCCAAATCTTAATTCATTCTTTCCAAAAGAGGAAATTCTCACTAAAGAGGAAATTCAGATTAAAGAGAGAATTCAAAGTAAAGAGGAAATTCTAATTAATGAGGAAATTAATGAAGAAATTCTAACTGATGATGAAATTCTAATTATAAAGAAAATTCGAACAATTAATGAAATTCTAACTAAAGAGGAAATTCTGATTAAAGATGAAATTCTGATTAAAGAAGGAATTCTCACGAGAGAGGAAATTCAAACAAGGAATGAAATTCAGAGTAAAGAGAAAATTCTTACAAGTAAGGGAATTTATCCTTATGATTATATGGATTCATTTATGAGATTTAAAGAAACACAACTTCCTTCAAAAGAAAGTTTCTATAATAACCTTTATGAAGAAGAGATAAGTGATAAGGAATATAAACATGCACAAGAAATATGGAAAATATTTAAGATAAAGAACCTTGGAGAATATCATGATTTATATCTAAAAACAGATGTTTTATTGTTAGCTGATGTGTTTGAAGCTTTTAGATCACTCTGTCATAATAAAAATTGTTATGGATTAGATCCTGCCCACTATTTCACAGCTCCTGGTTTAGCTTGGAGTGCAATGTTGAAAATGACAAAACAAGATATAGATTTAATCAGTGATGTTGATATGCTTTTGATGATTGAGAAGTCCAAGAGAGGTGGAATATCACAAGTATGTTCAAAAAGATATGCTAAAGCAAATAATAAATATCTTCCAAATTATGATAGTGAAAAAGATAGTAATTATTTGATGTACTTTGATGCTAATAATTTGTATGGATGGGCAATGTCTCAATCTCTGCCTTATGGTAAATTAGAGTGGGTGGAAGAAAAGGATTATGAAAAGGCTTTGATGAATATTGTTATTTCTTCTCAAGAGGAATTGAATGACGAAGAAGAAGGTTATTATTTTGAAGTTGATTTGAGGTACCCGAGTGATCTTCATAATAAGCATAAAGACCTTCCTTTTGCATGTGAGAAAGAAACCCCAAAGAAAGAATGGTTCAGTGATTATCATAAAAGTTTTAATATTAAAGGCAAATCAACAGAAAAGTTATTAACAACATTCTATGATAAAGAGGGATATGTTTTGCATCAGAGAAGCTTAAAACAGTTTTTGAGAGAAGGATTGAGAGTAGCTAAAATTCATAGAGTTTTAAAATTTAAACAAAGTCCTTGGGTGAAAAAGTATATTCAATTCAATACAGATATGAGAGCAAATACAAAAGTAAAATTTGAAGGGGACTTTTATAAATTTATAAAGCATGATTATTTGTATAATGACTTAAAGAAAGAGTATGGTGAAAATGTTTCATTGTTGTATATGGACACTGATAGTTTTATGCTAGATATAAAAACTGATGATGTTTATAAAGATATGAAGAAAAATATTGGAGTATATGATACAAGTAATTTCAGCAAGAAGAGTGAGTTATTTTCCAAAAAGAATGAAAAGCTTATTGGTAAGTTTAAGGATGAGTTGGGTAGAAAAGTAATGAGTGAGTTTATTGGATTGAGAGCAAAGGCATATGCTTATAAGTATGGTGATCAGATTGATAAGAGGTTAAAGGGAATAAAGAAATATGTAATAAAGAAATCAATAACTTTTAGAAATTATTATAATTGTTTGATGAATAAGAAAGAAGAATATAGGAAAATTAATACAATAAGAAGTTATAAACATAACATATATAGTGAAGAAGTAAATAAAAAGGCATTAGGAGCCTTTGATGATAAGAGATTTATTTTAGATAATGGAATAGATTGTGTTCCATATGGATATTGTATGATAGAGTGTATTAAATAGATTGTGTTTTAACGATGGGAAGATGGGTTAGGGTTTTTTAAGGGCTACCGCCGCGTTTTTTCGCAATATTTAAATGGTCAAACCAAGTATTAATCAAACTAAAGAGTGGAGAAAATCTCAGTCTTGGTATATAAATGGAAAACATAATGAATGTGAAAAATATCAAATAAGTCTTATTGAAAAAATAACTAAAACAAAGGAAAATAAAACAAATAAGCGAATCAATTTAAAAAGTAGTAAGTTAGAGGATGTAAAGAAAAAAATGAATATCCTTGAATGGACTGAAAACTTTGATGGTTATCAATTGAACAATGAAAAAACAATTTACTATAATCTCAAAATGATATGTTGCTCAGGAGGTGGTCAAACAAGAGCATTAAGAGAAGTTTATCATTTCGTAATGGCACAAAAGGGGTATCTTAAAAAATATAAAGATTCAAAAGTTTTGTTTTTCAATATTTTAGATGAGGATTATTGTGCAAAGAAAATTAAACTATTGAAGTAATTTGAGAATGAACAAATCGTTATAGGTTCAATGAGTGAGCTAAACAATATGCATCGGTTATTTGATAAAGAGTGTCCCGAGGCTTAGACGTTTCAGATATTTCTTTCGAATCACCTTTAACAAATCACATTACCACTTTAGTACTTGAACAAATCTTTATCTTATTGCATGGATTATTTGAAAAAAAGAAAGTGTCCCCAGGTTAAAAGGGGAGACAAATAAATATACCTTGGGATAAAAAGGGGGTTTATTTTTAGGGAAAAAAAAATGAATCGCTGAAAATCCCCCATTCATTTAAATGGGGAAAAGTGAGCCAGAACCAGTATATTCACCCTACTGACCACTGACAGATGAAGAGCCCAAGTACGAGCAGGTATTTTTCATGGGTGGTGGCAGTGAGGAAGTTAGCCAGCGCTGTAGACTCAACCAAGGTGTCGATGGAGAGATCATTACAGATCTCAAGGCGATGATGCACAGTACTCACCTTTATGTCCACAGTTTCAAGTATGCGTTGGAGCGGATGGAGGCGATACCTGATCTTAAGGTGATCATCAGAGCTGACAGGCGGCCAGTTGGCGAGCATGTCCGGCGGCTCAATGCGCCTGCAACTAATGAGGTTGCAATCATTCTGGTTGGAGAAGAGCACGGCAAACGCGACATCGTCCTGAATCACCGTGATAACCGATTATCGACCATTAAGGAGACACCCAGGTCATATGACTGCTTGCAATACCCTTTGATGTTTCCATATGGAGAGGACGGTTACAATTTCGGACTGCGTCAAGTAAACCCGGTAACTGGACTCGAGACCAACAAAGCTATTTCATTCATGCAAAGATTTTTATGCTCACCGCCTTATGGTTCGAGAGAGTGAATTCAACCAGCTACTACGGTTCAAAGACGTACCGAGCTAACTAATGGTGGACATGTACGCGAAGGTCGAAACGGAGCGTTTGCTGTACGTTTGCATAAACCAAAAGAAATTACGTTCTGAACAATACGTCCACCTGCAGGGTGCATTGAATTGCGACGGCAATGCACATAACGTGGGTCAACAGGTCATCCTCCCGTCAAGTTTCACTGGCTCTCCACGGTACACGCATCAGCGAACTCAGGATGCTATGGCCTATGTTCGCAAGTTCGGTCGGCCTGATCTGTTCATCACCTTCACCTGTAACCCAAAGTGGAAAGACATTCAGGACTGCTTCTTTGAAGGTCAGAGCAACACTGACAGGCATGACCTCATCGCTAGGGTCTTCCACTTGAAACAGAAGAAGCTGATATGGCTGCTTAAGGATGGCAAAATATATGGTGATCTGTGTGCATGGATGTACACTATAGAGTGGCCCCGCCGAGCGTGAGTGAGGTACCATGTGTCCGAAAGGTAAAGTAACCTGGCCGTCTTGTCCAACAGCCAAAGTGCCATTACCCAAGTCCATCAGCTGCTTAGAGAAAGTTCCAGCTTGCTCATTGCCACTGAGCTGCACTCTCATATTGGTTCGAAGTCTTAGTTTATTGACACTGCTCCACAGGTCATACATCATACGCAGGATTCAAAGAGAGTGCTCTTCAGAAAATGTGGACATCGGTAATAGAATTTTCAATGAGGCACTTATCGACCTAGACAATCGAGTGCAAATGATGGGGGGGTCAAGGAATCGCTACTTTTGGTCTGCCCCCACCAGAACAGGCAACAAATAATTTAACAGGTGAGTACATGTGGGAAATAAGTTATAACACTGAAGAGAAGAGGGCATTCGTAAGCGATAACGAGCACTGACTAAATGAGGATCAAATGCAAGCTTACAACGCCGTCATTTCAAGCATCGAGGGTGTGAGAGGAGGTCTTTTTTTCCTACATGCTCCCGGTGGTACTGGTAAAACCTTCATAATCAACCTTCTGCTAGCAAAACTTCGTCAATCAAAACAGATTGCCTTAGCAGTGGCCTCCAGTGGAATAGCTGCTACCCTGCTAACTGGTGGTCGCACGGCGCATTCATCTTTCAAGCTCCCTTTGGACCTGTCAAAGAAAGAGCAAGCAACTTGCAACATCAGCCGTGGATCTATGAAAAGCAAACTCCTGAGTGAGTGCAAGTTTATCATCTGGGATGAGGCGACCATGAGCCATAAGGGAGCTTTCGAGGCTCTTGACAGAGTTCTACAGGATATCAGGTACAATACGCGGCTCATGGGTGGCGTAACAGTTTTGCTCACTGGAGACTTCTGACAAACTCTCCCGGTGATTCCAAAGGGGACAAGAGCTGATGAGGTAAGTACTAGCATTAAGTCTTCCTACCTGTGGAGCAGTGTCAATAAACTAAGACTTCAAACCAATATGAGAGTGCAGCTCAGTGGCGATGTGCAAGCTGGAACTTTCTCGAAGCAGCTGATGGACTTGGGTAATGGCACTTTGGCTGTTGGACAAGACGGCCAGGTTACTTTACCTTTCGGACACATGGTACCAGACATACAAGTCTTATTGGCTAGAGTGTACCCAAACTTGAAGATTCAGTTCAGTGACCTCACCTGGCTGACAAAACATGTCATCTTAGCACCAACAAATGCTGTAGTTGATGACTTAAACATCAAACTCCTGGACCAGCTACCCGGTGAGCGTCTCAGCTATAAATCATTTGACTCTGTACTTTAGTCGGATGATGTTGTGCATTATCCCATAGAATTCTTAAATAGCTTGACACCAGCAGGCCTCCCTCCTCACAACTTGCACCTCAAAATTGGTGCGCCTGTTATGCTTCTGCGAAACATTGACCCTCCCAAACTTTGCAATGGGACACGACTGACGATCAAGAGGATGATGCCAAGAGTGTTAGAGGCAACTATTATAACTGGCAGAGCACGTGGTGAGGATGTCTTCATACCGCGAATTCCTCTGGTCCCGTCTGATATGCCGTTCGAATTCAAGCACCTCCAGTTTCCTGTGAAATTAAGCTTTGCAATGAGCATTAACAAGGCACAGGGACAGTCCTTGGAGGTGGTTGGCCTTAATCTTGCCGAACCTGTCTTTTCCCACGGCCAACTGTATGTAGGTTGTTCAAGAGTTGGTAACCCAAATAATTTGTTCATTTATGCACCACAAGGCAAGACAACGGATGTAGTTTACCATGAGGCTCTTCAAAACGAATAAGTTATCGTTTCATGTGTTCGGAAATCTACCTATTTGCTCTTTTACATGTCCATCTGCCCCGCATAACGGGTATGTTATTCTATTTGTTATTCTATTTGTTATTGTTATTTGTTATTTGTTATTCGGTTTAACTGTAAATATCCCATGGCAACCTTTTCGTCGCTTAACTGCTGATAAATGTTTAACCTATTTTATTTGTTCTATGTGTAGCATTTGCCATTTTTGTTAACGTGTTTTTTGGGAATCATCGATTTAGCATAGAATAAGCTAATTGAGGTGACTGTATCGATACTTGCGGGTTAACAAAGCGGCTCTTCAAGCAGTTCGACGATCACACCCGTGAACAGGCCAATAGCTATGCCATCGACACTTTCGCTTCGACATCACTATGTTCTGCTACACTACACAACAGTGTCCAGATAAAAGGATACATACAACCAAGAGTGAAGTTGGATTTGAAAGTGAATGCAACACGGCCCTCTTTGGGGCCCCACTTCTAATTGTTACACCACTTCTTTTGTGGTTTTTTCAGGTGTGTTTGGGATGGTTTCATTGAATTTTTCAGTGAGTGTCTCAGTTTAAAAGGTGGCCAGCTGATGAAGGGAAGTATAGGAAGTGCTCCAAGAACAAGATATTTCAACCAAGAAGCACTAAGTCTTTTTCATATTAAACTTTAAAACCTAACCATTCACTGCACCACTATATTTACCAGTTGCGACGACAATGATTGCTCCCTCGGCGTCACCCCATAAAAGAAGCCTTCCTAATTTTCTCCATACAACTAATGCCTCAGTCTAACTCGCGTGAGGAAAATAGGCACTTAGTCTTACCAGCAAATATCCCCGGGTATTACCGGGTACTTCAGCTAGTATGTAATAAATGATGATATAACAATTTGCCCTTTTGCTTTGAAGAACGGAAATAAAGGGGAAGTGGGGGGCAGTATTATATAAGAGCGATTTCTAAATGGGGGGCAGTATACAATTTCAATCATAACTCTGTGCCACATTACCGAGTGTTTCAAAATGACACAGACTGTTTTTGAGCCTGTAACGTGTGTGTGTGTGTGTGTGTGTGTGTGTGTATGTGTGTGTGTGCATGTGCACGAGCATGCGTGTGCGTGCGTGCGTGCAATTCACCGGGGCGTTTTGTGAAAATTGCCAGATCGCGATGTTGACGATGGAATATCATGGGATCCTTACTGCTTTTATTCTGGTTGGACCACTAATTTACCTCCATTTTTTTCTTTTCAGTGGAATTAATTACCCGTGGTCACATTTTGCATTCCGTGGAATTTCCACGGGTCCCTGCAAGTTTACTTTAATAACAACTTTACTACACTCTTTGTGGTTTTTAATTCTCCTTATTAACTATTTGCATTGTTATACCTGTTATTATGGTGTTATATATGTGAGGAGTGCTAGTTTATAGTCACATCGGATCCATAATTAATACATATATAAGTTAGATTTAGGGATTCAAACCCATTCTTATATACTCTGTAATGCATTTCATTAAAAACTCTCTATAGTTGTAGTGGCACTGTTTCCTAGTAAGTCAGTCCACCAGATGCCCTCTAAAGGCACTGGCTGTGTTATTTTAGTGATAACAAACCGAGGAAGCTAAACGTTATCTTGGTTTTCCCAAGCATTCCACTCCTGGGCTCTTGTTGAGGTTGAACTGCATTTTTAAATCGTCATGGCCTTTATTGCCGTCATCATAGGCACAGGGCTGCACTCTACTGGTCAAGCCACATTCCACTTTTGAGACTTTTACCATTTCTGTGAAACTTAAAAGGGGTTTTGTTTGTCCTGCAAGCATCCAAAAAGTGAGAAGAAGCCTGGACAGGGGAGAGGGACTCTCTAAGAAAATTGCTTGGCCCTAAGATAAGAGCTCTTGTCACATCAACTAAGGTTAGAGTATAACCAGAGATAGATTGGAATTAGAGATAGAGTGTATATAAGGGAGAGGTTTTGAATGTAATACTCAGTGTGGTTTTGGTAGCTCTCCACTGTGCTGGTTGAGCTGCTAACATCACCTCTGCTGGCGTGTGGTCCTTCAATAAAGCTGCATTTTGGTGAATCCTCTTCGACTGACTCTCTTCATACCGGGCCGGAGAACAGAGTCCTCACAGTTGGCACCCCAGATGGGACCTCACGGATTCTGAAGCTGTGGACAGGAGGAGCGCCGCTTGGTGTACAGCACTTACAAGGGTCTCAGCTAAACGGTACGTGGTGCGCAACACGTCGGGCACCTGCAAAAGGATCGCCCAAGTTAGGTAAGCACTGTACACCCAGCGGAGAGAGTTCCTTTGAACGCAGCTTCAGGGGCTGCTGAGGTGACGAACTAATAACGGTAAACATTTGAGGAGAGTCAAATGCGGTTTTATTTAAGGACCACAAGGGGCTGTCAGGCTGTATTTTGTAACTGGGAAGGGTGGAGGATAAGGATATCCAAGTGAAATATGGAGAAGCAGGTTCGAGTCCTGTATTCTGTGGTATTGTGTGGGGCCACGTGAAATAAGGTTGTTGAATGAAGAGGATAATAAATATCCACGTGAACTCAGGAGAAAATAGGTTCGAGTCCCGTTTTCTGAGTTGGTGTGTGAAAGACAGATAGGTTAAAGTCCTGGAAGAAGGCTTAAAGGCTGTCGATTAGAACGGGACCCCTGGTTCCGTGTACTAGGAGAAATGTTTCAAAGCTATCAGGTTGTCGATAAGTTAACAACGAAAAATGGGAAAGAACAGAGTTACCGAGAGGAACAACGCTGAAAGTTATCGGTGATAAGTACGGAATCGATAAAGTAAAGAGATGGAGATTGGAAAACTACTTGAAGATAATAAACCAGCTCAGATGGAAGCTGAGAGAGCGTGTCCGATGAATGAACAAAGGGATTCATTGCGTATGGAGCAAATGTGATCTAATGTAAGGCGTTTATGTTGAGTTAATGTTCTGAAAAGTGTCTGAAATAATTTGCATACAGTGTGTGTGTGTGTGTGTGTGTGTGTGTGTGTGTGTGTGTGTGTGTGTGTGTGTGTGTGTGTGTGTGTGTGTGTGTTGAACACATACGCAGTGGTTAAACAAGCGTGAGAGAATTAAAATAATATCTGCATGAAGCTTGAGTGTGAGCAAGCACGCAAGGTCTCTGTGTATGAAAAAGAAAATCCGATCTGAAACCCACTCTTAAAGAGGAAAATATATCAAGCACACAGGACGGTTACGTGTGCGGGGACCGTGACGCGCCACGGGTGTTTGCAGGCACAAGCAGAAAGCTGAGAATTATTCCCGCAAAGGACGACTTATCGTGAGGGTCTGCGAGATGAATTTTACCATGTTACAAGGTTTGGGGATGTCCTTTGCGGGTTTCCGTAACAATTCCAATGAAAAATGAACATCTTAAGGTTTTGTAAAAATATTTGTCATGTGACCACACGCAGTAAAATGCTCGAACGTGTGCGCGATGACGTAATCGCGCATCGGCCCAGCACCCTCTCAGGCTCGAGAGTACAATTAAATCTGACCTTTTAATTGTGGTAATCTGTGTTTACCGGTCAATTGTTTGGTAATCCTTCCTTCCCCCTCGTCATATTACAAATTCTCATCCAAATTTAAAATGAAACGAATAATAAGGGAAATGTATTGTGTGTGAATTCAATCCCGTACGGGGATTGTGGGAGTCAAATGGATCAAAGCTCAGATTTGTGTTTCTCACTGTTTGATAAACTCTGTATGCTGTCTTGGCTGTGAACACTGTACGTTGCATACATGATAAATGGATGGTCTCCTCGGAGCATCATTTGAATACCTGTTAGAATAATAATAATAAAAAAAATGATGATGCATGCATGGATCGTCTTGGGGCAACTAGGACGGACATATGATTTATATGCACAGCTGTGTTGCCCAGCTCAGTCTGGAGCACACATGCGGCAGAATGGGGAACAAAAATAGAGGAAGAAGAAGACCACACGTTGAATAGATCGGGATGGAACGTATTATTCTGATTTGTAATTGTGTTGTTGTTGTGGTTTATCAGACGTGCTTATTTGTCAGACACGAGTGAATTGTCACCGCGTTAATAGATGCTTTCCTGCTTCCGGTACGATGGAGTCTGCGTGAGTTCGTTACAATGGGCTCGCTGACGAACCCAGAGCAAGACAGGATGAGTACAGTGGGAGGGTACGGAATGGCCCTGAGAATGATAAATTGGCAGGCGATAAGAGAAGTTGTACAGGATATAAAAAAAACCACCGAGCGCATATCAGGCGCGATTGTACGAACAAATTGAATTACATTCAGGATACGATAATATGTTGATTTCCGGTTGTTGTTGGTTGTGCTCCGTGACCCAAATATACGTCACTTCCGGCCTAACATAACATGAAGTTCTGAGTGTCCTACTCAAGCAGGCAAAGAGGCAATGAATGGCAGACCAAGGAAATTTACGTTTGTTGGGAAACGGGGTCGAGGCTCGGAAAATTGGTTGGTTTTCGTCTCATTCATTACAAGTGCACTGTAATGAATGAATAATGAAAACTATAATTTTTTGAGTATAGCAACGGTATTATGAATTGATGTGAATGAACCAAGAATGAATGAGTAAGGTGTTGAATGAGTAAGGTGTTAATGTGTGTTGAAAATCGGCACGATTGGAGGAGGTTGTGGTTGATCCTTGATCGGTGTGCCATTGATGGCTCGCTTGCCTAGTAAGACACCTCGGGAGTTTGGTGCCTTGCGTGTGGAGCGCCAGGACAAAGGTTAACAGCTAAACCGAGTGTACATCCGGGCGATGCTGAATCTACAGTGCCAAAAAGTGCCGTGTAATTTACGAAGTCGAATACAAATCGCATACATAATATGTAGATCGCTACGATTTAGGCATGGAGCATGATCTCGGATGAGGTCTCTCGGGCGACAAATAGACAGGTTATCTCAGGCTTGAGGTGAATACGATGGTGTCTCGTGTTGTGCGATGTGTTGTGGTCGTGTGACAGCTTAGCTGCCGGGGTAGCTATCATTTGTTGAGGCGGGACTGTGTCCCTCTACCGGTGCACACACTGGAGCTGGTACTCATTTCGCCGACCTCGGGAGGGATGACAGGCTAAGTCAACCCCCTGGTGTATTAATTCAGCAGCCGACAGGGCTTGAACTCAGGACCCGGGAAGCTCGAGCCGCCACCCTACCCTACCCTACCCCACCCACTGAGCCAACACCAGGCTACGAGTTACGTTTTACCTTCAAGCAAGTAAACCACCTTTGAGTTCGAGAATTCCACGAATGAGTCATTGTTGTTGCAGTTTTTTTTCTTGTATACCTTGTCGAGGCTCGTATGAGAGCTAACACACAACTCACAGCAAGGGGGCATGAGACAAGAGGGGCGGGAGTGGGAGGGACAAAACAGTGGGGAACAGACACATTCGGTGAACTGTGGAAGGGAGAGGGATGGGGATGGGATGGGTAACATGGCGAAGAGAATATGGACATTACAGGGACTTTCAGGAAGGAAAGCAGGGGAATTGAAGGAAGTGGTCTTGGGTGGATTATCGGGGGTAGAAAAGATCGAGGATTTGGATGGGGGATGATAAGAGGTGGTAGTGAACAGCTGTTTTGAAAGCCTGGAGGGAAGAATGGGAATGAATAGAGTGAAGAAGTTTATTCCAAAGGTGGGAAAAAAAGAGGAATGAAAGAGTGAAGGTGAGCAGTGATTCGTGATTTTGGTAGTTTTACCAGAAGGGGGTTGTTGGCAGACCTTGAGTGCCCTGTGGAAATGTGGTGGGGACAAATCGCAGAGAGAGCAGGGGGGGCAAGGCTGGAGAGGAGTCGATAGAAGACAGAAAGACCACCGACCAACCTGCGGTGATTGAGTGAGAGGCCCAAAGACTCAGCTTCTATGCGGGAGATGCCGATGATCCTAAATGCCCTGGTTTCGACAGCGTGAAGCCGAGAAAGGTGGGAGGCAGGAGCACCAGCCCAGAGGGGAGAGCAGTACTCCATCAGGCTATGGACAAAAGCTTTGTAAGTGGTCAAGAGCTCAAGAGGGCCGAGGAAGGACTTTGCACGACGGAGGATTCCTAGTCGGCAACTGGCTTTTGAGGCGAGGTTGGAAATGTGACTTTCCCAGGAAAGGTCATGGCAGATAGTGAGACCCAGAAGCTTGAAAGAAAAGACTTCTTCCAGAGGATTGTTGAGAAAGTGGATGGGGGGGTTTTCTAAACAGTCCTTTCGAAGAGACATAGTGAGAGTGTGAGATTTGTCTGGATTGAAAGACATGTTCCACGTGTTGAACCAGTTTGTGATTTTATCCAGATCTGCAGTGAGCGAAGAAGCTGCTGCTTGCCGGTCTGAGGGATGACAGATGGAACGGCAGAGTGTGGAGTTGTCGGCAAAGAGAAATAGAGGATTTTCCAGAGAGTCGGAGAGATCATTGATGAAAACCAGAAAAAGAACAGGGACCAGAACGCTACCTTGAGGAACTCCAGCCTGCACAGGAAGAGGGGATGAAAGAACTCCATTTAGGGCCACACGTTGACTGCGACAGGAGAGGAAGTCTGCGAGCCATGAGTGGAGATGGCCTTGAATACCATGGGAAGAGAGTTTGGTGAGTAGTGCAGGGTGCCAGACTGTGACAAAAGCACGTGATATGTCCAGGGATACGGCTCGGATTTCTTGTCTGGCATTGAGGACCTCCATCCATTGATGGGAGAGCAGAAGCAGCATATCCAGGGTAGAGTGACCTGGTCTGAAATGAAATTGATGATCGGAAATCAAGCCATTGGAGAAGAGGAAGGATTTCATGTCTGAAGCGATGATGGATTCCATAACCTTGCTGATGATTGGGAGAAGGCTGATTGGTCTATAGTTACAGGGATCTGTTTTTGCACCTTTTTTATGCAGGGCAGTGATGTTAGCAGATTTCCAAGCAGATGGCAGATGACCTTGGGCAAATGAGAGGGTGAATAGAACAGAGAGAGGGTGAGCAAGAGCAGAAGAGCAGGCTTTGAGGACACGTGGGTTGATGCTGTCTGGACCGGTTGCAGAATCTGAGTCGAGGTTTGAAAGCAAGCTCTCCACCTTGTCAGGAGAAAAGGACACAGAGTCCAGGGACAGTTGGGTGCGACTGGGTAAGGTGGGGAGAGAAAGTGATGGGTTTAGGACACAAGATTTAGCTGCAAACACCGAGTTTAGACATTCAGCTTTATCACGTGCGGTATCAGCAGTGCGGCCATTTGATGTAAGGGAGGGGATGGAGGGGGAACATACACCAGAAACGGATTTGATTAAACGCCACCAGGATTTTGAGGAGGGAGAGAGGTTTGAGAGGTGCAAAGGTGCAGAGAGGTGCAGTTGAAATTAAGACACAGATTAATTGTTTAGTAAAGCTTTTATGTTGTTAAAACATTCACACTGTTTCGAAAATATATCACACAACTGATAAATGCTCGTTTCTTGATTGGTAAAATTAATCGGTGCGAGAGAAGATTGTGAACAGCCGCCAACAACACCACATGGCCGTTATAAACTGCACAACGGTAAAATTACACTCAAGAGAAAGAAAAGAGGCCCGTCAACCAGCAGAGACAAGAAGTGAAATATTGTGAAACAAGAAGAAATATTGTGAAAGGAGGGCAAGCAAATAGTCAACAGAATTTAAGACAGACTGTGGGCTTGCTCTGCTGAGTATAATTGCCGACTTTGAACACATCGTGGATCAGTTTGCATCAGTGAAGCAAGGAGTTTTAATTTGTCAATTGAAAGATTAATGATTTTTGTACTGATGTTGTGGAAAAATTTAGTTGAACGATGGGTGTCAGTTGTTTGGACCAAAAGCGCAATCTCAAATTGCCAGTGGTATTAGCCAAAGGCAACGTTGCAGCTGTGCAGGACACAAGTAACGTATTGGGGGACATGTGTTGTGAGGTAATGGCTTGTGGGCTATTTTGAATGTTCAAAGGTATTATATGTAATAGGGAAATAAATTATTTTTATTTTATTTTGGGAATGGCTGGCAGTGGGGGCCATGGGTGCCTGATCTGTGTGCGAATCTACCAGCCATGAGCACTTGACATTCAGGTCCCCATAGCTCAGTTATTTTCAGATAGATATCTCCCTTTGCCCTATGTCTAATGGGAATGAAGTGTACGTGTGCTATGAGTTGTTTTGTAGTTGGTTTCTTGTATTCACCAACAACGACGACATCGTCCCTGGCTTCCTTCTACCATCGGCCTCTCTGACGCGCATACGTGCCGAGCGCCTGTGGGGGAAGTTCCCTTGGCAACCGAAGCAACCCTCCTACCTGGTGCTTGCAGCAGCATCGAGTTGCAGGTTCGAGTACCACCGAGCCAAATCATCAAGGGCCGCATGAGGCGGAAAGGTCCAAACACCCGACGGGGTCCATTTCTTTTTGGGGGTGTGTGTGTTTGGTTCGGGCCAGTCCTTTTTCGGACCTCCAGGCCCAAGTGGTCATGATGGCATAATTGGACCGTGGTTCTCAAGGCCCCACAGGCAAACGTGGACCTGCAAGGGGGTATGGGACACTGGTTTCATTTGAGCTTCTGGTATCATTGGGCTGATGGGCATGAGAGGAGACAGGGGTTCGGCTGGATTAAATGAACCAAATAATGGTGCAAGTTAGCAAGCCAGGAAAAGCTGGACATGCAGGAGAACGTGGAATTCCAGGGAACTCCGGATCTCCTGGTAATGCCAGAGCACCTGGTGAACATGGAGCAGCAGGCCCTGATGGCAATGTTGGAGACAGGGGTCCGCAAAGGGAGTCTGGAACAACAGGACGCCGAAGTGCGATTGGGATAATTGGACCACCAGGATCGTCTGGGTCAGTGGGTGAGCAAACCTTGTTCAGGTGAGCAAGTGGTGGGTGCAGATGAGCATATGCATATGTGGTGAAGGTAATGGTGTGAACCCTTTGATCGGTTTGGATAGGCAGGATTCATAACATCTTTGTTTACATTGAGATCTGAATTTGTATTTATCTTCTGACGTCAGCGTCGGTTGGTATTTTAAAACGCGTTTTTCATATCATAACAGCCACCGTACATGTGAAGGCTCCCCGTGCACTGTACTTCCTGCTCCGAAATTCATGAGATTTAATCGGACAATTTTATTTATTGTCACAATGGTAGACCGTGGAACTGTTTACATCTATTTACTGTATTTGAGCTCGGACCAGTAGTTTAATGGTTGCGAATTGTATCTCAGGAGGGTAGAGACCAGCTGAGTAGAGATTGGGAAAGTGCAAAAGGATTGCGGGATGCAGAGGAATGGTTGCTTAGCAACGACATCGATCTGGAAGCAGTGGAATTGACTTTACACTGTACAGTCTACTACGATGAAACGGGACAGGATTTTGAATACTCAGCCAAAGTGCATGGAGACTACACCACAAACGCTCTCTGCTGACGACAAACTTATGCGATTTAGATATATTGGGTGAGTTGTGGGGAGTAAGAGAAAAAGGTGTTTGCTCGTGTGGCGTGTGGTGTGTGTGTCTGGTTCGGGCCAGTCCTTTTTCGGACCTCCAGGCCCAAGTGGTCATGATGGCATAATTGGACCGTGGTTCTCAAGGCCCCACAGGCAAACGTGGACCTGCAAGGGGGTATGGGACACTGGTTTCATTTGAGCTTCTGGTATCATTGGGCTGATGGGCATGAGAGGAGACAGGGGTTCGGCTGGATTAAATGAACCAAATAATGGTGCAAGTTGGCAAGCCAGGAAAAGCTGGACATGCAGGAGAACGTGGAATTCCAGGGAACTCAGGATCTCCTGGTAATGCCGGAGCACCTGGTGAACATGGAGCAGCAGGCCCTGATGGCAATGCTGGAGACAGGGGTCCGCAAGGGGAGTCTGGAACAACAGGACGCCGAAGTGCGATTGGGATAATTGGACCACCAGGATCGTCTGGGTCAGTGGGTGAGCAAACCTTGTTCAGGTGAGCAAGTGGTGGGTGCAGATGAGCATATGCATATGTGGTGAAGGTAATGGTGTGAACCCTTTGATCGGTTTGGATAGGCAGGATTCATAACATCTTTGTTTACATTGAGATCTGAATTTGTATTTATCTTCTGACGTCAGCGTCGGTTGGTATTTTAAAACGCGTTTTTCATATCATAACAGCCACCGTACATGTGAAGGCTCCCTGTGCACTGTACTTCCTGCTCCGAAATTCATGAGATTTAATCGGACAATTTTATTTATTGTCACAATGGTAGACCGTGGAACTGTTTACATCTATTTACTGTATTTGAGCTCGGACCAGTAGTTTAATGGTTGCGAATTGTATCTCAGGAGGGTAGAGACCAGCTGAGTAGAGATTGGGAAAGTGCAAAAGGATTGCGGGATGCAGAGGAATGGTTGCTTAGCAACGAAATCGATCTGGAAGGAGTGGAATTGACTTTACACTGTACAGTCTACTACGATGAAACGGGACAGGATTTTGAATACTCAGCCAAAGTGCATGGAGACTACACCACAAACGCTCTCTGCTGACGACAAACTTATGCGATTTAGATATATTGGGTGAGTTGTGGGGAGTAAGAGAAAAAGGTGTTTGCTCGTGTGGCTCACACCAAGTGGCCATACGAGCAAAAGGGGGGTGTAGAAGGTGTGCTGCCTTTTTGGCTGTTGGTTGCACCAACCGGTGGCGAGGGAGGAAGCACATACTGTGTGAACGAGTGCTGGTGGAAGAACCAAAGGCCAGACTGCTTTTGCAGGAAGTAATTCCGCGATTTGGGATTCCAACACGATTGTCATCGGACCAAGGAGGGTCCTTCACGGCAAAAGTAATGATGAAAAGAGCCAAGGGCTTGGGCATTACAACACGCAATGCCACAAGGGGGCTCTTGCCCCACGAAATAATAACAGGACGCCCTATGCAGTTACCGGCCTCTGCTCCCCCGGATATGGTGGATTGGGACTTGTCTTGCATGACTGATGGAATAATGAATTATTGTAAGGCGCTAACTGCTACCATCAGGAATTTTCACTCACAGGTGCAGGAAGCACTACCGATACCAGCTGGAGGTTCTTTGCATGATCTTCAACCCACTGATCGGGTCTGGGTGAAAGAGTTCCTGCAGAAAAATGCCCTGCAACCCAAGGGGACGGGACCTCACACTACTCTTGACCACTCCTTCCGCCGTCAAAGTGAGAGGTAAGAGTGCACGGATACACCACTCGCATTGGAAAAAGGCACTCGAAACGGCCGACGAAACTAGGGAGCCAGCCCGGCAAGACAAAGAGACGGAGTGGTGAGAGGCCCGCCGCAGGCGGAGCCAGACGCCCTGCCGAACGTGGAACCAGGAGGACCAGGGAACAGAGACCTTGGAACACCGGGGCCATCAGCAGAATCCCGGACGATCCAACATGCGTCTCCTAGCGCTGACATTACTCCTTTGCAGCTGGGGCCTGTCATCAAGCAACAAACTAACAAACTCAAGCCAAAGACACTGTACACACCTCCGCGGTAAAGGAGGGAACGGAAAGGAACTAGTAGCAACCCAGCAACGACATAGGAGGGAAGCGGTTGGAGAAAGAACGGCAACAGGTGAATGCGCAAGGTTGGGGAAAACGTATAACCAATAACTAGATAAGGTAAAGATATTTTCAAAGGAACCTGGCGAGACCGCACCACTCATTTCCAGAGGGCTAACAACCATCCAGTCACAGCAGCTCATAGAACTGTCCTGCATCCAAGCCAAGGGAACTTACGATTTGGTAGAACGAAACAAGGAAATAAAATTGATTAGATGGTCTTATGCTATGAGAAAATCTGTTGGGGGGACGTCAGAAAATGCAGAAAAGACAGAAGTGGCTTAGCAGAACAAAACGCAAGACAAAACCCAGTGGGGGCACTTTGCACAAGTTGGATTCATATGGGGTCAACACGCATCTTTAATTACCTGAGTTCCATAGGCCCCTAACGGAACCCTTTTAGAGTATAGTGAAATCTTGCGAAAATACAGTAACCTCCCGGAGAAGAACACATTTCACTTCGAGGTGTTTCCATCTATAAGGCTTGAAACTCTCACTAGTGAGCGAGTGGACCGCATGGAGGGTTACGCAGGGTGGAGATCTATATTTCATGACTGGGAAGACTGGTTACTGCGCATGGTAGGGTCAGCACTCCTAATCGTCGTGGGAATCATTTTTGGAGTATTTCTGATTAAGATTCTCATTGCCATTTGTTTAAAGAAATGCTGTGAAGCCTCACCCCTCACCCAGGCCATCATAATAATTAACCGTGAACTCATGGAGGAAGATACCCAGGACCTCCGTATGGGGCCACAACCAGACCCGACCCCCACCATATGAGGGACCAACAAGGTGTTCTGGTGGAGTGGCGCCCTGGGAAAATTCTTCCAGGTATTAATGATTACTCAACGAATTTTCAAGTGAAAAGGTAAGCCAAACATGGGCTCACGCATCTCATTACAAACGAGGATACAGGAAGTTGTAAAGAGAAAGAAAGGAAATCTACAAGTAAAATGATACTGGAGGTTTATGATAGATGTGGCAGTGTTTTTGATTAGCATGTGCATAATTGTGGAAAATGGACAATAACAGATAATGAAGGCATGTATGGGAAAATACTTATATGACCCTTATACAGGTATGTAATTATGCATCTCATGGGCCTCTTTTGTCTTCTAGCGCAAGATGAGAAAGGAGCTTACACCACGTTTTGAGTGTTCACAGTGCTGCTCACCCATTGTTACATTTGCATATTGTCAATGATATAGATGCAGTTAATGTTTTGTAGAAATTACCTCGATGATATTGTTGCAATTAGTGTTTTGTAGAATTACCGAAATAATATTGTTGGAATTAGTGTTTTGTAGAACTCCCTAAATAATATTGTTGCAGTTAGTGTTTTGTGAAATTACCTACACAATACTCTGAATAAGGGAAATTTAATACAATTTGATGTGAGGCATGTGGCAGTGAGAAGGACAGATGCGAACCTGGGCCACCAGTAGTCGGGGACTTCTCATTTGGAGGTTGTCATTGGCTGTTCACGGCATTTGCGAATATCGTTTGGGGGTGGCGGAGCCAAGGGATGGTCAACTCAGCCGTCAAATGGAGGCCCACCTATTTGGTGAGCTTGGGGAATGGCGAAGTATGGTCAAATGTGACCAAGGAGGGACTGTGAGGAGTGCTATTTTATGGTCACATCCAATCCATAATTTATATATATATATATATATATATATATATATATATATATATATATATATATATATATATATATATATATATATATATATATATATATATATATATATATATATATATATTAGTTAGATGTAGGGATTCGAACCCATTCTTATACACTCTGTAATGCATTTTACTAAAAACTCTCTATAGTTGTAGTGGCACTGTTTCCTAGTAAGTCAGTCCACCAGATGCCCTCTAAAGGCACTGGCTGTGTTATTTTAGTGATAACAAACCGAGGAAGTAAACGTTATCTTGGTTTTCCCAAGCATTCCTCTCCTGGGCTCTTGTTTAGGTTGAACTGCATATTAAAATCGTCATGGCCTTTATTGCCGTCAGGTAGTCCATCATAGGCACAGGACTGCACTCTACTGGTCAACCCACATTCCACTTTTGAGACTCACCATTTCTGTGAAACTTAAAAGGGGTTTTGTTTGTCCTGCAAGCATCCTACAGTGAAAAGAAGCCTGGGCAGGGGAGAGGGACTCTCTAAGAGAATTGCTTGGCCCTAAGATAAGAGCTCTTGTCACATCAACTAAGGTTAGCATATAACCAAAGATAGATTGGAATTAGAGATAGAGTGTATATAAGGGAGAGGTTTTGAATGTAATACTCAGTGTGGTTTTGGTAGCTCTCCACTGTGCTGGTTGAGCTGCTAACATCACCTCCGCTGGCGTGTGGTCCTTCAATAAAGCTGCATTTTGGTGAATCCTCTTCAACTGACTCTCTTCATACCGGGCCGGAGAACAGAGTCCTCACAAAATATATGTTGGTTTCAATCAAATGCTCGTGTGTTCCAGATTCAGAACCATTTCGCCTTGAGAAAAGGGTCCAGGAACGTAACTCGTTCTTGAACTGGAAGTTGTCTATATCAATGTGGACCAACTCTTAACCACTCCTCCCAACTCAAATTTCCTCATAAGCAGTGATTTCAACCATCACCATGATAATTGTCTGGGGATTTGTACCTCTGCAGCCAGCCACAACACTTTCGCAAAATACTTTTACAGCTCCATAGGCCTGACCCAATCTGTTATGTTTCTCAATGGGATATTTGCCATTTTTTTTGGCCAAATACTCCTTTTTGGACCTGGTAATGACCAACTTTCCTTCTAATGTCTGCTGTTCCGACACTGCTGCAATTGGTGCAAATGATCATATTCTTGTGAGAATTCACATCTCGCAGCATGGTTTCATAAGCCCAGGGTCTGAAAGCTCCTCAGCATCTGGAAGTTCTCAGTCCATCTGAGAGCGACTGTAAGTTGTGCCCTCTTACTTAAAGATTGGTCTTCCATCATCACTACCCCAATATCCATGCCACTTGGGAATTCTTCTACACCAACCTGCTCTCTCTTAAGCACAGATTAATCACATCTAGTCTTCAGTTATCATACTCATCTTCCCACCCCTTGTATACTAAATCCTATGGTGAGGTAGTTGTGTTGTCTTTGAATAGGAGTTGGGAGAGAATTGATGACTTCGATTCATAGAAGATAAATCTGACCAAAGGCAATCTTGAATCATTCCATAAAACCCACAAGTCCACTCTCAGCAGAGCCAGAAAGCATCTAATTAGCATCAACACAAAATTATCAAATCTGTCTTCTTCCACAAAGGCCTGATGGGAACTAGTCAAGCTTATGCTTCTCTTCAATTCTTTACCCAACTTCAAATGACACACCAGAAGATTTTGCTCGTGAGAAAACCAAATGTCTCAAGTGCGTTTCCAAATCTCGCCTCACTCTCTATTCCTACCATATCCTAGCCACTCATTAACTGCTCCTAGACTACATCGTTCTCACATGAGAAGGTGGAGAAGATTCTGGCAACCCTCGACTGTGATTCTGTGATGGGCCCGGAACAGCTGAGCATTAAAAACCTGGTCTGCCACTATGCGTACCTCGTTTATACTCTGTTCAATCTACAATTTGCCTTTGGCCACACTCTATGTACATGGAAGCCAGAAAACATCATGGCATTACACAAAGGGCAGAAAACTAGATCCTCTTAATTTCAGGCCAATTAGCTGACTTTCAATTATAAGCAGTCATATAATTCATCATCAGAGTTGACATAAAATCCTTCCTTTTTACCAAAAGCCTGATCTCACACCATTTGTTTCATTTCTGATCTGGTCAATCCACCATGGACAACAGATGAGGGCCATATCTCCGGACACATCTTGAACATTTGAAACAGCATGGCACCCTGCCTTGCTCTCCAAAGCTACCTCCTCTCATGCCTTGCTGACTTCCTCCAGTCAGCATGTGGCTCTCAATTGGACCCTTTCATCTCCTCTCCCTGGTGAGGCGAGACCACCCAACGGCAGTGTCTGATGACACTACCCTCTGCAGTAACATCCCTCATCATTCGGTTAAGCAAACAGCAGCCTCTTCCCTCTTTGTAGACCTTGATAGAGTAAAGAGTTGTTCCAACACTTGGAATATGTCTTTCATCTTTGGCACATCTCTCACTCATTCTTTCTGAAAGGATCATCTGGTGAACCCTCTCATCTACTCACTTGGCAAACTGCTTCAAGAAGCTCAGTCCCTCAAACTTTTGCATGGGTCTCTCTTGGGAAAAACAGTTGTCAAAGTTGGCATCCAAATCCAGCCATCGACTGGGGGTCCTCCATCATGTCAAGTGTTTCCTTAGCAAATCTGAACAACTGACATTCAACAAGGGCTTCATCAACAGCTCAATGGTATACAGTAATCCCCCGTTTCTCGCGGGGGTTATGCTCCAAACCTACCCGCGCTAAGTGAAAATCCGCGATGAATGGACGCCTCCCCAAAAAATCGACTTGTCTGGTCTGGTCGGTTTGAGAGTGATCCGGTTTGAGGTGCCTGAGAATGACTCGTCTGGTCTGGTCGGTTTGGCAGTGATAGGGTTTGAGTTGCCAGAGATCGACTCGTCTGGTCTGGTTGGTTTGGCAGTGATTGGGTTTGAGGTGCTGGAGATCGACTCGTCTGGTCTGGTCGGTTTTGAGGTGATGGGTACGAGCAGTGCTCGTCCAACGGCGGAAAACCTTTTTCCTTCCCGAAGCATATATCGAGCACCTTAACCTTCTGGAGCGTCAGGACCTTCCTCTGGCGCTTTGGTTCCTTGTCAGAAGCCTTAGAAGGTGCAGGGCGTTTGGGCGGCACCGTAGGGCTTGGAGAAAATATTCGAAGTTCACAAGTGAAACTTTGTCTCGTGCGTTGTGTGACTGGTCGAGCACCACGCGTTATAATTTATTGCTTAAATAATTTATATTTTATATATTATTACTGCGATATACCGGGGGAATCCGCAGAAAAAATTAGTTACGTTCCAAGGGAAAACCCGCGATGAACCGGGGGCTCGATAGGTGAACCGTGATAAAGCGGGGGTTGACTGTACTCCTTTCCACTTTGGACTGGCACCTCTGTCTCACACCTCTCACATATTGATGCCGTGGAGACCAAAAGGCCCTTAAAATCATAGGAATCTCCTATGACAAAGCAAAATCTCTGGGCCTGTTACTCACAAATCGCATACAGATTGACAGTCCCTCTGTCTTCTCTCATCTCCTTTCTGATCTTTCACCCACAGACCTTTCTGTGCTCTGATCCTTCCCTTGTCACCTCCCTCCCCCTCAGATTTCTCCAGTGTACATGCATTCTGCCAGTATCCAACTTCTGGTGAAATTCCCCAAAACCAGGCTTGCTGCTCACCTTCACTCATTTATTCCTCTTTTCTCTCAACAAGAACCCCCTTCTTGCTTGTATACAGCTTGTTCAACCGATGCGTATTCCTCTCCTAAGCTTACTCTCAATTATCCCCTCGCCTCTTCTGCATCATTGGAGGGCCATTCTCAGAAAAACGTACAATTTATTTGAAAAAATGTCCATAAACATATCTTCAATATATGCACTCCAACTGCAACAGAAAGCCTAGGAATGATTGGAAATTTGGAAAATGACATGGAAAAAATATTCTTCTTCTAATTTGATGCCACATATTGTATAAATGTAAATTTTGTAAATGAAATGTCATTACCGTTACCTGTCCCAGGAAATGTCATCGTAGTAAAATTCGTAATTACTCCATTAAATTAACTTTGTCAGGGAATTGAAGTGAAAAAGAATGATTGCCAATAGTTTTAATACAATTTGGATAATTTGTCACATATTTGTCACAGAAAAGGGAGTAGAACGATTGAAATGATGCCAATCCCTAAATTAACTTTGAAAATGTCATTACCGGTACTGATATTGAATGAAGAAGAATTGTTAATAGAGTGGCCAATAGGGTACCTTGAGTCAGGAGACCAGTTCTCAAGGCACCATTTTAGAATTTACAAGGTCAAATAATTTGAAGAATCAGGAATAAAACGAGGTAATTATTGAATTTTTCCTATGTCAGGGAAATTAATGGTCATTACCGTTACCCTCAGATAATGTGGAAGGGGTTCGTTCATATTCCAGGCGTGTTTGTAATCATGAAGCGCTAATATTTAGTGACTTTCATCATGTTTTTTTTTGGTAAAATTCGGAGCAGTGTTGTCCGATAAAAAGTAAAAGTTTGTCATTACCGTTACCCATTGAAAATAACGATAATGACCTCAGGTAACGGTAATGACAACCTGATACTTTCAGACAGGCAAGGTGTGATAGCATGATCATTTTATCAGCCTTTAACTTCCATTTCTCTCACCTATGAAAGGTTTTGTTGAGCAGCAATCAAATATTCCATAGAACAATCAAATGTAGCGGAAGAGTCGACAAATGTCGCATGTTGTTTTCTATGTATAACTGATGCTGACCCAATATTTGGTCATTGACGGGTCAATCATTACAAAGTATGCAAGCTATTATTATCAAAGGGGATTCGTACTTGTGTCAGTTGGTAGTACCAGTTCAAAAATACAGAGGAAGGAACATGATAGCGATACAAAGGAGAAATTGTGCCACAAATTCGAGAAAGAATTCAAAGAACTCATGAAACATCAATACAGAATCATTAGTCAGTACTGTGCGGTGAGGAAGCTGAAACAGGAGATTGGGGATGCGGAATGTGTAGTACAGTGTGATTTCAGTTAAAACTACGATTGTAAGTTGGGCGAGGAAAAGATGTCGATGCACTTTGGAGCTTCTAAGCAGCAGATATCTCTCCATACGTGCCATGTTACATTAAGGAACGAGACGAGGTGTTACAGTACGGCAAGTTTGGACACCCATCACATGGCTCCGAGTATCTGGGCTCATCTTGAACCTGTACTCGCTGACCTGCGAAAACATGGAGTGCAAAAGTTACACGTTGTCTCCAACGGACCAACGAGCCAGTACCGGAATAAGTCTAATTTTCAACTGTTGGTCAACATTCCTTATATCATGGGATTCAAGCACGTGTCATGGAATTTTTTAGAAGCTGGTCACGGAAAGGGCCCGGCAGATGGTGTAGGTGCTGCAGTGAAAAAACTATGCGGATAAATTAGTTTCATATGGGAAAGACATTGCCAGTCTTGATGATCTACTTGACCATGTGGGGCGGAATATAAATGTGAAGATGTCGGCTATTGATCAAGAGAGAATGGATGATATAGAAGAAAGAATGAATAATATCGAAACTGTGAAGGGGACATTGCAAATTCATCAAGTAGTTTCCACAGAACAAGGAATGTTCTATATAAGAAATCATTCCTGTTTTTGTTCTGGCCCATGTAATCTCTGTCAGTGTTATTCCCCAGAATTGGATGAGGTTGGATGCATGGATTTATCATCTCAAAAATCATGCCCTTTACATCGTTTTGAGACAACCTTAAGCGAGCGGAAAAATATTTTATTCCGCCAATGCCTTGTAGAAGGATATGATGTCTATCGATGATTTGACTACCCTGGATGCTCATGCGAAAGATGATTATTGAAAGTGGGTCATTTGGAAATCGTTGGGCAAGGATGGCGACAGTTTGGAAGCAGATTTTGTGTTGCATGGATATTCTCCTGTATTGTTCACTCGAGGAACGCGTAAAGTTTTTTTATATTGGGAGAGTGATTTCAAGGCATCCTCTGAGATTGAAGTATCTGGAACGTGTTGGCGATAGTGATCGATACATTTTCGATTGGCCGAAGCGGGATGATATAACAGAGGGGGAGGAAGATCGACGCTTCATTCTGCAACAAGTGGCATTCACCGGCCCGCCACCATTTGAACTTGATCGGGAGCATACCAACAGCATCCTCAACCATAAACTAATGAATTGATGAAATACTAAAGTGATCAATACCAATTCGAAATATATGTTGTCCAGTTCATTTGTTTGTCATTCAAATGTTTGTAGATGTGTTCATGTTATAATATTAGAATGTAAGGTAAAGTTGAATTAGTTAACTGGTGACAATAATGATTTTTTCTTCAGTAAACCATTGGTAACGGTAATGACAATGGTAACGGTAATGACTTGTATTTACCGTTACCATCATAGAATTGTTTGTTTGTTTTTTGGTAATAAATGAGGTTTTTTTGCTTTGTGGCTGTTATATTATTTCCTGTCATCTTAATATTGACATTTTGGTGTAATCTCAAATGATTATAGAGTTAAAAATTTGTGAAAAATATCCAAATCTAACAATGATCTTTATCTGAGAATGGCCCTGGAATCTTATGGCAGGAGGTGGATTCTCAAGGACTGTCACTCTCCCAGTGGTGGTAATGTGGTGGGCTCTCTATTTTGTACAAGCATTTGACCTTGCTCCTCCTGCCCTCTCCTGCCACTGACACCCCATGTCATTTGCATTCCTTGAGCCATGGAAAGATGTTAATCACCACACAAAGAACCATGAAAAGATGGTGTTTCAGCACAATCAGAAGGCACAAGAGGAGAAACGAATGGATCAGACAAAATTCCTTGACATTCTGGTCACAATCAAAAAACTAAAATGGAACTGGACTGGAGACAGTATGAATCACAACAACCGGTAGAGAAAGCCCTGGAAGAAGCAGAGGTAGATCAAAGATCACACAGAGGGATTCAATTGAAAAGTTTTATAGAGTACAATGGCCTAGAACAGAATTGATGGGTTGAGAGAGGACTTTGTCCTTCAACTAGGCTAATACTGGTCAAGTCAAGGAGTCAATATTTAATGTACAATTACACCATTTATTGTCCCCACGCTTTGAATAAAATAAAAAACAACGAGGCCTGTTATTCGCTATGGGCCTGTTCCTTACTACTCCAAATATCCTACATATTGTAATCGGCTACATCAGTCAATTTATATCTTCCTAAATGGTTGTAGAGAAATTCAAACTTGGTAGATCACCACATGGCAAGAAGGTGTGAGAGCAGTATTATTTTGACCCCGCCCTCTGGGGGGGGTGGCTTAGAGCGGGGTCAAACGGTAAAATACCAATATATACAATTACGGGCACATTTTTGAACATCTTTTTAATGAGACTTTGTGTACGCAATTAACATTGGGGGGCACATGAAATATGTAATTTTTTGTGGATTTGACCCCCTGTTCATGGTCCAGTGGGCAAAACGGAAGATTTTTTATTTTTAACTCAGAATTTGATATTGGGTCATTCCTGGTGGAACTTTTTGCCATCTTTCAACTTTACTTTAGTTGGGAAGCGTGGGGATTTGCGATGGTGTGCCATCGACTTCACTCGATTCATTGTTTTTACAATGGCATGGAATGTAGAATCAACATAAGCTTGTAAATTTAATGAACAACAACCATAAACAGGTAAAGATGAAAAAAGTACTTTTGATCGACTTTGTCACTAACAAACTTGAATTTGAAGAATAAAACATGAAATAAATTGATGAGGTTATAAATTTGAAAATCAAAGAGCTGATCAAAGAAGAATTATCTGGCAAAAGCAGATGCAATCTTTTTTCCCTCCACCCCCTTGGCACACTCCTAAAAGACAATCGGCATGACCAATGTGGCATTTGCAACCAATTGATTTTTTTTTCACAATCAAGAGTGACAGTCCGTGACAATCCACCTCCTGCCGTTTTGTAACCAAAAAGAAAAGGGTTTCCCATGTAGTTCACATCTGTTCAGAACAATAACAGCCATCAACCAAATAACAATTTTGTATTTTAAAGATCACAATCAATCCCTTTCAACAAAACATGGAAATGTGTGTTTAATCGTCTGAACGTGTTTTTCATGCACATTCATGACTTGCCAAGTCTGTTGAAATGTTTCCCTCAACCAAAGTGTTGTCGGAAATTAAAGGTATGGTTCCAAATGCTCATTATGGTGATAGAGGGTACGCAGCATCCCAAATAACAATATCCACCACGGTTTGAGGTGACAACGTTCACAACTCAGAATTGTCAAGTTTCAAGTTTGCTCGAACCAGTGCATCTGACATTCATGTCTAAGAATCCTCCGTGTACATATGTAGGCACATATGCGCACACACCACGTGAATAGAACCATGTATCATACGTTCATGTCTCAAGGCTTGCAACTGTCGTCAACGAGTCTGAAATATGATATACAGAAACCACTTGCAGTTAAAGTAATCAGTGTGCGCTTCAGGTGGTGCACTAATTAGGATGTAAGTCCCATAGACTTCAACCACCACTTGAAACTAATCACCCTACAATATGGTGAGGAACTGAGGCCAGACCTTTTTCCAAATTGCATCACAGCACGAGATTGTAATTCTTCAGCAATTGATATTCCGAACCCAAAAAGTGGCTGATGGTCTGGAATTCTACTTTTGTTGACAGCTTCTGCAAGCCCCCCCCCCCAATGAGCTAATGCTTTTGTTTGACGTCAATGGGTGGATGGCGAAAAGTGATTCTTTGAAACACCAAAGTTCTTCAAGAACATCTCTTGCAACCAAATCCAAATAGACACATCAATATTTTAAACATCCTGCATTATTAAAACATCAATCTATAATTCCAGCAATCTGTGTGTGTGTGTGTGTGTGTGTGTGTGTGTGTGTGTGTGTGTGTGTGTGTGTGTGTGTGTGTGTGTGTGTGTGTGTGTGTGTGTGTGTGTGTGTGTGTGTGTGTGACCACTGTTTCTCGGCAACCTCTGGTCCGATCTAATTGAAACTTGCCAGGCATATTGCTGGGGACCTGAGGATGTGCCTTTTCAAGGTTTGATATTAATCGGACAAGTGCTTCCCAAGTTATGGCCATTTATTTACCAAACCAATGGCAAGACACGTTGTGGCCGATGGGGAAGGGAAGCACAGCCGCGTTTCCCATTATAGGTTACAACGTACGGGCTTCCGGAGAGTGATGACTTCGTGTATTCTAATAATTTCTCAATTTCTTATGCGCATTTATAGATAAACACAATGGCCCAAGTTATGATCGTTTTCATATTAGACGGTGTATAAATTTCGGGAACATCAGAGTGCTGGTATGCTCCATACCAGGAAGTAAATTTTTTCTGTCTCTTCTCTTCTCTTTTTGTTTTTCCTTGCCACAACATTGCGAAAAGGTAAAATACGTTGGCGCTAATTGAATAATTGGGTATTAAAAATAAATTGCGATAATCGTAACTGCGAATAATATCGAACTTCCGGGTCACGCACGTACGGGCACGTGAGAGCGAAGAAACGGCCGGTGTGGTTTATTTATTTATTATTATTATTTTTTTTAAGGGCACGTACTAGTAATTTATAATGCCTTCCACTTTGCATAGTGATCAAAGCTTACTTTTCAAGGTTGATCTACTTGATGCAGCTCTAGCACGCGTCATGAGGATGAACCAGATTGCACGCAGTGGAACAATGCTGAACAGCAAGTAGGCAATAGCCAATCTTTATCTTCTATTCTCTTGATGATTTCGCACCAATCACGAACAACAATATATATATTTACACGGCACTTGCATTCAGCAGACTATCATGCATTTATGCACATGATATAACTCAATAAATGAAAGACACAAACTTGTTAATAGTAATTATGCAAGTACACAATTGAAGTCAGGTTTCCAGGTTTCAATTTTTTTTTTAATACACCTTTCATCAGTAAAATATTAAAATGCTTCACTTAAACAATGCGGATTATTATTGGATTAACTTTTTTGATGGTTTGAAAATGGATTTAGACTTAATCAAATAAATTTTGCATCCACTGCCTTGCTTTGTACTATCAGAGAGAGAGCGCCAGTACTCTCTATGTGGGGAGGGCGTGGAAACAATAATGGCGGTTCCACCGCTATGTACAAAATTAAAGTTGGAGTATCTTCTCTAAAAAGTCTCTTTTGCTACGTTTGAAAGCCTACCTGGTCTGTTCAGCTGAGTGTTGAGGCAGGGATCACTTTTCAGTACTCCAGACCATGGCAAAGGCAAAACTCCCCAAAAACCGTGATTGGTCAAAACCGCAAAATCTTCTTCTTGATCATCATCATTATCATCATCATACGTCCTATTTCCAAGCTGCCTCTCTCAATGTCAATGATTCTCGTCCCATCTGACAGAGTTTTACTTTGTGCAGCATCCTTTGCTATCGTAATTTTAATCGCTTGAAAGGATTATACGAAAATTATGCAAAACTGCATTCCTTTGTAAAAAAAAATAGGAAGGGAGGGTGGGACTACGACTGTCAATCAGCCTGGTGGGGTGTGGCTGCTTAACACATTTGCCCCATCACACATATTATGTGAGTGTGGTTAACCGTGGAATATTATCAGGAAGTCGGTAACGGCAACAACCCACACATATTTCGACAAAGTACGTACTATTTAGAGTGTAAAATCGTCTATAAAGTATGTACTACAACATTTGTAAATCAGTAGTACAATATCTATACATGTATATATTTCTTAAAAAACCGTAAAGAAACAAGTAATAAAAACATTTTTAAAATGTAAAACGATGTAGGGATGTTACTCCAAAGAGTATGTAATCAAGGAATGGATGGTCATGAGAAATGATCATGTGGAACTATCCCTATATCTTTCATTGAATAATGGTTGTCCCTAGAAAAGACACTAACTGTGTGTGTTTGATATAACATTGTCTTTTTGAGGTTTTACATGATCATTTCTTGTGACCATCCCCACCTTGTTTACATAATTTTTGGAGTAACATCTCAACATGCTTTTACATTTTTACCTCCACCACCGAAGGTGGATGGAGGTTATGTTTTCACCCCTGTCTGTCAGTTTGTGAACAAAATATCTCAAAAAGTTGTGGACGCATTCAGACAAAACTTGGTGGGCAGATGTGGTATGTAACAATGAAGAAAGGATTCGATTATGGTGAAAATCCGAATCCAGATCCGGATCCGAGAATGTTTTTTAAACGATTCTTCACCATTGAGTGACAGGGTTAAAACGACGTATATCAAGATATCTCAAAAAGTTGTGGACGGATTCGGACGAAACTTGGTGGGTGAGTTGGTTAGGTGACAAGAAAAGCCGATTAAATTTTAGTTCAGGTCCAAATCCATATCCAGCCTATCAGTGGGATACACAATGTAAACTAATCAGCCTGGTGGAGGTATGCGCTCTACCGAGTGCCCTTTTAGTTTAAAAATGTTTTTATTACTTGTTCGTTAGGTTTTGACAGCTATGGTGGTTTATGTCACAAGCTACATAAAAAACAGCTACTGGGATGAGTCATTCATTTCATAACATCTGGAACCAAGGCTGCATTTTGATTATTTTCACAAAGTTGAAGGTTAACGGAAAGGAAGGTGAGATCCAAGGAGAGGAACTGCTCCTGTAGCGTCAAACAGTGATTTTAAGGAATGTTTACATTAAGTAAAGGCAGAGGAGATGCATGAGGAGCATCTGGCACAACAATTTCTATCTGGCAGTACCAACAGTCAAAAATCCCACCACAATAATGTGTGCCCTTCCAGACAGTTATAATATAATGAAAGTGCAAATGAAAAGCTTACCATCAGTCATTTCTCTGCACTACAATTCCTTTGAGCAAGGGCCATTTCTCTGTACAAACCCAATATTTCAATATTTCATGAGTAGTCCTTTTTAAACCAGAAAGGGATTATACCATTGGAGTCCTTTTGCAATATTGCATTATTCTTCTTCTACTTATGCTTCACTGCCCGAAGGTAGGTTCGTCATAATAATAATAATAATCATCATCATCATCATCATCATGAACTCTGCCCGATGCAGAGTGCTAGTGCTGCTGAAGCAGTTACTCAACTACAATCCTGGTCGAGTTGCCACTCCGATTCAGGAAGTTAGGACAGTAATTTGTTCAGGGTGCCAGCGATAGCTCGCCTACTCTTCACGAAGGACATTGTGGGATTTTTAATGTCCACCGTGAACTGTTGCTGGCAGATGGGATGCCAAGTTTAACGTCCATCCAAGGGACAACATGTCTATTGATGAATCAATGACCTTGCCTGTGAAACACCTGGATGACAGTTAATAGTTGGGCCAAGATTATGAGTAGGTTTATTGCTGCCAAAGTAACCCTATGAGGATTACAACAACTGGTTTGCCTTTGCCTGCCCAGTGGTAGTCATGGCACTAATTTGTAATCAATTCAGGATGCTTGTGATAACTTTCCCGCTCTAAAAAACACCGCGATATTTAATGTCCGCCAGCTAATGCTGGCAGACAGGATGTCCAACTTCATGTGCAACGGAGTTACAGTGCACTTTACAATGCAACACCCTGTCTGTGAAGCACGGATCTGGCAACCGTTAGGTGGACCGAGAATTGAACCCGACCTGACAGATCAAAGCTATGGGCACCACCTCTGTAACAACCTGTCAGACGTGTTATACTCCAACATCTCTGAAAACTGTCTGAATGCAGTATGACAACAAAAGACCTGCCCCACAGTCTCAGTATGAGTGTTTTCTCTCTACAAGTATATCAAGGAAATTTTCATCAGTGCGGGGAGGAAGAAGAGACATAAAGTGAACAAATCACATGCTTACCAGCTGTTTTTGTTCTTTCTCCAGTGCACCTTTGTCCCTCTCCAACCCCCTTTGCACCCTCTTCATCGCTCTTCCTTGTTCTTTCATCACTTCTGTTAAAACATTATTCTTGTGAAAATGTGTCGCTTTTACTTGGCAGCAAGATGCAACTTCGCAGTTTCCCATTCTTGTTCAATTTGAGAGAAAGGCCTGATGAGCATCAAAAATTCGTATACATGTGCAATATTTCCATACACATACAAAAAACAGCACTATCCAACCATCTCACCACTTTCCCAGGTACTGACATGCTTTCAACAAGCTCACAACCTTATCAAGACACGTCAGAAAAGCAAGCAGCAAAGAGTAAGTACTTTCAGGAGTCCAACTGATATTTTGCTGGATCCTCAGGTTTGACTATACATTTAGCAGCAGCCAAACTTATTACTGTTGCAAAAATTATTATTATTATTATGGCTGTCCCAAGTCATTACCACAACCACCGAAGGTGAAGGAGGTTATGTTTTCACCCCATCTGTCTGTCTGTCTGTGTGCAGGATGTCTCAAAAAGTTGTGGATGGATTCAAATGATTCAAATTCAAAGTCGGATCCGGATCCGACTACTAGACTTTTCTCAGTGATTCTTCACCATTGAGAGCTAAGGCCAAAAACGATATAGAGCACGATATCTCAAAAAGTTGTGGACAGATTTGAATGAAACTTTGTGGACATGTTGGGTATTTGACAAGGACGAATGGATTCGATTTTGATGAAGATCCGAATTTTTTTATTTTTAAAGCGATTTTTTACCATTGAGAGATGGGGCCAAAAGTAATATATCACATGATATTTCAAAAATTTATTGGGCCCGATATGGTCGACTAGATCAGGCATTGTGTGGCGAAGGTATGCGCTCTACCGATTGCCCTTCTAGTTTATTACTGGATGAGAACTATCTTATCCTATTTACTATTTCTATTTCCTCTCCTCGTTTCAAAAAATTTGGAACAAACAAAAAAAGAAAACTTTAATTTTCACTCTGTAACGATTCTCATTTATATTGAATTTTCTTCCACTCCTGGTTCCACATCCCCCACCACCCCCCTCTTTTCTCCAAACTGAATCTACATTAAATACTACAACGGGCTCTCGTAGAGCGCATACCTTCGCTGCATCCACTAGTTTGAACATAGCATGAGAGTAAAATGAGGAACTAAAATTCCACTAAATCTGCTCGGGAATTTCGCAAATTTAAAGTCCATGATCCAGATTTTGTGAAAGGATTTTGTTATTAGAACTATTACGATTATGACAATTTTAGGTGATTCGTTGTCCCGAGTGCCGAACTCCGTAGCATGTAGGGTCGGATTCGGTCGAATGTCACTGACCACGCAGACACGACCTGGATCAAGTAGATCATGTTTTCAAATCCGAGCGAGGACAAAAACGTCATTTTAATTGGCGTCTAATTAAACAAGAAAGTAAAACTCCTTTTACTAAACCATGAGCGAAGCTATGTGCATATCAAACTATACTAAGTCTCCTTAATGAAAATTTGTTGTATTTTACTTAGTAACTAAGTTTGGTAGGGCCCTTATGGCCCTTGTTGCATCAACAGACACACAGTTTAGAGACAGAGATATATTCTAGTTTACACCCAAACTTCACCAGGAAGTGTTGGGGTAGGGGCGAAATGGTGATAAACAGCAAACGACTGAGTTATTACGTGTTCAATATTGTATTTATTATACTTGACGGAACATGGTGATGGCATAGAACACAGACAAATATGGAAATGTATGAGATTACAGTAGATAATAGGAGACTAACAAAAGTTGGCAAAAGATACATGTTATTTAGTTAGATCTACTCATGAAACGTTATGTTGAAATATTTGAAATGGGAACAACACATTTTCGGTGATCGCGAATGTGCCACAAATGCGTGAGGAACAAAAAAAAAATCATATTTCGAGGGAGACACAAAGCATGTCGTGGTCTGAATAGTACGTGTCAACGACATCCACGTGTACGGCGACTGGCTGGTTGACGTATACGTGGTCCAGTAGAGATCTCTGGTCTGTCGTTGGCTCGGTCACATACTGGCGGAACCCGTGTTGTGCCATCAGCTGTAGGATATCGTTTTCCGTAGCACCAAGCAGGTCAAAATTGAAGTCACCCAGAATGATCGTCAATCGTTCTGTATTTAGTGCCGTCAGGAAAAGTTTAAGTTTATCTTTGAACGCCGTTTGACTCTGTGATGGAGGTCTGTATAACGTCACGATATTAATTGTCCTGTTGTGGACAAAGACGGATACTCCTTTGTGTTCCAGATCTGAGATAGTGTCTAAACTTGCTGGATGCATTTTTTCCGGTGCCATAATCATGATGCCACCTCAGCTGACACCATGGTCGATGGGCCTTTCGGCTCGGAAGCACTGCAAGCATTTCTTCAGCATCTGACATTGTCCGATTTGTAGTCCATCATGCAGAAATGTTTCGGCGAAACAGAAAACATCTATCTTTAGCATCACTGGATCCTTCTTCATGTCGTCCAAGTGCTGAAGATAGGATCTGACATTAAGGAAACTAATGTTGAGACACTTGTTTGTTTGATAATGGGGTCTTGGAGCATCAATTTTCGGAATGTTGGTGAGACGGTTCATTTCTTGCTGAACGGCAGGATTAATGCGGATGCTACTCGCATTAAATCCCAAAAAGAAAAGTCCCTGAATTGACCGGACACGGCTCATTGCAACATATGCCTGGCCAGGCATAAATTTGCCTCGGCCTTGCATCGTCACAACGATTTGTTCAAGCGTTTTCCCCTGAACTTTGTGAATAGTGCACCCCCAGGCAAGTGTGAGAGGGAACTGAGATCGCTTCACCTCCACCGAGTGTCGTGCCCTTCCAGTAAAAAATTGAACCTGCTGTCTCACGATCGGGACCGCGTCTGGATAGCGTTGCTTGTACTGGCTCTGGGCAATTGCATCCTTGCCGACTCGAGGACTGTCAAACTTGACGAGAATGGTAGTCACCTGATCTCCTGTAGTCTCTATTGCAAGGACGGTTCCACAGACGCCATTTGCCAAACCGTCAGACACGTTAATGTTGACGGTGATCACAACTCGTGCCCCTTTTGTCACCATAACGACTTGTCTGAGTCCTCCAGTGTCAGATGCTTTTGTGGACATAATCACATCAAGTTGACCAGTCCTGATATCCTTGTTTTTATCAATGGCCTTGATTTCATATATTGGAGATTTTGATTTCTTGATATGCGTCATGTTGTGGTTGACTACTTCTTTGTTCGTCTTAAAGACGTGTAAGGCGTCAGCTGGATAGTCGGGGTCGGATGTGGTTATCACTCGATTTCTGAGTAGTTTAATGTCTTCCTCATTACAGGACGCTGTTCTGACCCTCATGAGCAAATCAGCAAACCGCTTGTCATCTTTTTGTCTCATGCTTTCGGTCAACTGGATCATGGTGAAATTTTCCTCCCAGAGTGATCTGTGTAACCTGGCATAACAATCTGAGGGAAGTCCAAAGACATGATCTTGGCCAACGGGTTGGAGTTGAAAGAGATCTCCAACGGCAAGAATGCTGACGTCTCCAAAACGCGAGTTAGCATCTGATATGCCTGTGATGTCTTGAAGTTGCCGATGGATATGATATAGGAGATCTGCTCCCACCATTGACACCTCATCTATAATGAGAAGTTTGAGCTTCCCGATGCGTGATCTGAGTGAGTTAAGCTTCTCGCTGCTCGCGGGCATATACTCTCTCTTACTGCGTGGACCACATGCGAAACTAAAGGCCGAGTGTAGTGTCATTCCTTCGATACCGAATGCAGCCGTCAGAGTGCAAACAATACCAAAATAATATATGATTACGAAGATTTCAGCATCAAATAGATATCTTAGGGATTAATCCGACACCAAAAATATGAAGCATATTTACAACATGATTTAGTGCCTGATGTTCATGTACAGTTGTCTCCTTTGCAGCCATTGATGTTCAATAAAAGAGACCTCGTTGACCTTTGCCACTTCCGGGGATTTAAAATTTAATACCGAATATTTAGGCGTTAAGTTGATGTAAACTACAGCAGAAGTGACAGTGTTACAGCAACCTCCCCCCCCACCCCAACCGCTCCCTTGGGTGACAGCATTGTACATGTGTCATATTAGAGGGTGGTGAATTGAATACTGAACATTTGGCGTTGATTTGATGTAAATGGGAACAAATTTGAAACTGTTATCACAAAAAAATGAGTTTGACCTTGTTGTGACCTTGACTTTTGATCCAATCGCTTTCAAAATCTAATCGATTTGTCCTCTTATGATGTCAAACACGTCACAAAAATATCAGCCGATCCGCCTATTATTATTACCTTTGTATTAAGTTGTCCACAACGCATCTCAATACAAATATGCATTTTGTGACCCCCGTGACCTTTGACCCACAACCGCTACCTAGGGTGACAATAGTACTATACCTTGTGTCATTTCAGAAGATGGGGAATTGAACACTGAACAATTTGGAGTTAATTTGATGTAAATCGGAAACATATTAACCGTTTTCATCATGAAAAAACGATGTTGACCTTTTTGTGACCTTAACCTTTGATCCGATCGCTCCCAAAATCTAATGGATTTGTCCTTTCATGATGCCAAACAAATCCAAAACAATTAAAGCCTCTCTGCGTTTTGTTTTTTTTTGCGTTAAGTTGTCCACCACGCTTTCCGATATAAATGTGAATTTGTGTGACCCCCTTGACCTCTGACGCCCAACCGCTGCCTTGGGTGACAAAAGTACTATACCATGTGTCATATTAGAGGATGGGGAATTTAATTTTGAACATTTTGGAGTTAATTTGCTGTAAATCAAAACAAAATTGACAATTTAATCGCGAAAAAACGATTTTGACCTTTTTGTGACCTTGACCTTAACCTTTGATCCGATCGCTCCCAAAATCTAATCGATTTGTCCTCTCGTGATGCCAAACACATCCACAAAATTTCATGACAATCTGCGAAGTGGTTTTTGTGTAATGTTGTCCACAATGCTTCCCAATCAAAAACTCCATTTTGGTGACCCCCTTGACCTTTGACTTCCACAGACTAACTAGGGTTGCAAACACTATACCATACGCTATATCAGTGGATCGGGATTTGAATACTGAACATTTTGGACTATATGTGATGTAAATCGGAACAAAATTGACACTTTAATCGCAAAAAAACGATTTTGACCTTTTTGTGACCTTGACCTTGACCTTTGATCCGATCGCTCCCAAAATCTAATCGATTTGTCTTCTCATGATGTCAAACAAGTCCACAAAATTTCATGACAATCTGCTGAGTGGTTTTTGCGTAATGTTGTCCACGACGCTGTCCAATGAAAAATGCTTTGTGGTGACCCCCTTGACCTTTGACCTCCAACCGCTAACTCGGGTTACAACAACACCATATAATATGTTATATTTGAGGATAGGGCATTGAATACTGATCATTTTGGCATTAATTTGATGTAAATTGGAATAAAATTGACTGTGTTATCGTGAAAGACCGGTGTGTACCCCGGTCAGAATAGGTACACCATATCCCTGCGTGTCGTAAAAGGCGACTAAAAGGGTTGGCGTCAGGAAGGGCATCCGGCCATAAAAACATCGCCTCAAAAGGAAACCATGATGAGTATAACTGATGGGCAGGGTACAGCCGGAAGTACCTCGTGGGGGTCCTCACCCCCTCTCGTTAAAACTCAAGGTGGGGAACCCGATCGAAGCAAGGGAGGAAATTTTTCCATTTATGATGACCAATCGTCTGATGCCCCACGTGGAGATCGGTTTCTGAGGTTTGGTACATGGAATGTAGGGACAATGACAGGGAGATCTGGAGAAGTGGTTGAAACATTGGTCAGAAGAAGAGTGGACATATGTTGTGTGCAGGAGACACGGTGGAAGGGAAGTGGTGTGAGAATGGTGAAGGGAAGGCAGGGGCAGAAGTACAAGTTTATGTGGCAAGGGTGCCCGGAAGGCGTGCATGGTGTTGGTGTAATGTTTTCTGAGGAGTTTGAAGACAGTGTAGTGAGTGTGACTAGAGTGAGTGAAAGGTTGATGATGGTGAGAATTGTGATCGGAAATCTCTTGGTGAACGTCATCTCGGGATATGCCCCGCAGGTCGGTCGAAGCGATGAAGAGAAGAACATGTTCTGGTGTGCGATGGAGAAGTTGATGGAAAATGTGAAAGATGAGGAAGTTGTTGTGGTTGGAGGAGACTTGAATGGACATGTGGGTAGGAGTCCAGACGGTTTTGAGGGAGTCCATGGGGGTTATGGATATGGTGTGAGAAATGGAGAAGGTGAAAGGATCTTGGAGTTTGCTGATGGAGCTGATTTGTTGCTCTGTAATACTCAATTCCAGAAAGCGAATAATAAGCTTATTACATACACGTCAGGTGGGTTGACGACAACCATTGACTACCTGATGGTGCGTCAGCGAGATAGGGAAACCTCCGGGACACAAAGGTGATCCCAGGGGAGGAGACTGTTTCGCAGCACCACCTGGTTGTCTGCGATATAAGGGTGAAAGGTGCGCGGAGAATTCGGCGGGTGAAGTACCAACCGAGGATGAAGGTGTGGAGGTTGAAAGAGGTGACAGTGAAGGAAGCATTAAGAGAGAGGCTGAGTATGGTTGAAGATGATGTGGTTGAACTTGAAAGTGGTTGGATGTCAATGAAAGATAGTCTATTGGGAGCCGTTGGTGAGGTATGTGGATGGACAAAAGGACCACCGAGGCACTCGGAAACATGGTGGTGGGATGATGAAGTTGGAAAGACGATTGAAGAGAAGAGGAAGAAGTTCAAGGAATGGCAAAAGGCAAAGGATACGGTGGAAGAAGAGGCTGCACATGAAAGTTATAAGGAAGCCAAGAAGGCTGCAAAGAAAGAGGTTGCAAAGGCGCAGGAGGCCCATTGGAAAATGTTTGGAGAACGCTTGGATTCGGAGGAGGGTAAGAGAGCGGTATTCAGGATCGCAAAGCAGATAGCGAGAGAGAGATTTGATGTGACGGGGGTGAGTTGCTTGAAGGATGAAGTGGGACAAATTGTTGTGGATTCAGATGGAATTAAAGGAAGATGGAAGAGATATATGGAAAGGCTGTTGAATGTAGAAAATGAATGGGATAGAAACATCGAGAGTAACCCAGTTTTAGGACCAGCAGAGAAGATAACTGAGAAGGAAGTTGAGGAAGCTATAAGAGCAATGAAGAGTAGAAAAGCAGGAGGGCCGACGGGAGTTGTGGGAGATATGTTGAAGGCAGCGGGAAGTTGGGGTGTGAAGAAAATGACAGAGATCTGTAATCTGGTGGTGAAAGAAGGCCGCATTCCAGTGGATTGGGAACTGAGTACCCTCGTCCCTCTGTACAAGGGGAAAGGTGACCCTCTGGACTGTGGCTCCTATAGAGCAATAAAGTTATTGGAGCATGGAATGAAGGTATTGGAAAGGGTGTTGGAGAAGAGGATAAGGAAGAAGGTAAAGATTGACGAAATGCAGTTTGGATTTCTGCCAGGAAGAGGAACGACAGATGCAATTTTTATTGTAAGGCAGTTGCAGGAGAAGTACATGGAGAAGAGGAAGAAGTTGTTTTTGGGTTTGTTGATCTGGAGAAAGCATTTGATAGGGTCCCACACGAAGTAATGGCATGGGCATTGAGGAAGTTAGGAGTGGAGGAATGGTTGATCAGAGTAGTGATGGCCATGTACGAGAGAGCACGCACAGCTGTAAGGACGAAGGATGGGAACAGTGGTGAGTTTGAGGTGAGGGTAGGAGTGCACCAGGGGTCGGTACTAAGTCCACTTCTATTTGTAGTTGTGATGGAGGTGCTGGCTCGGAGGGTAAAGGAGGGTTTACCGTGGGAGCTGCTGTATGCAGATGATCTGGTGTTGATTGCAGAGAGTATGGATGGACTGAAGGAGAAGATGAACAAGTGGAAGGAATGTATGGAGGCAAAAGGTTTGAAGGTGAATATCGGAAAGACGAAGGTGATGGCAAGTGGTAAAGCATGTGGTGAGGTGGAAAGGACTGGGAAATGGCCATGTGCTGTGTGCAGGAAGGGTGTCGGAGTGAACTCCATTCAGTGTACAATGTGTGCTGAATGGGTTCATCGAAAATGTAGTGGGGTGAGAGGGTCATTAACCAGTGTGGCAGCTACATTCAAGTGTAAGGTGTGCATCGAGGGAGCAGCAGATGAAGGAATTGTTGAGTTGGATCTCAGAGATGGTGTGAAGCTGGAAGGGGTGAAAACATTTTGCTATCTCGGAGACATGCTGAATGGAGAAGGTGGATCAGACTCTTCGACGGTTGCTAGAGTGAGATGTGCATGGAAGAAGTTTCGGGAACTGAGTGGCGTGCTGACAAAGAGGGGAGTGTCGTTGAAGCTGAAGGGAAAGGTGTATGCTTCATGTGTGAGGAGTACGATGATTTATGGGAGTGAGACATGGGTACTGAACATGGAGCAGCAACAAAGGCTGGAAAGGGTGGAAATGCGAATGGTTCGGTGGATGTGTGGAGTATCGTTGAGAGAGAGGAAGACAAATGATGACTTGCGGAAGATGATGGGAATAGAGTCTGTGATGGAGGTTGTGAAGAGAAACAGGTTGAGATGGTTGGGTCATGTGTTGAGGAAGGATGAAAGTGACTGGGTGAGAGGAGTGTTGGAAATGAGTGTAGTCGGAAGTAGAGGACGGGGAAGACCGAGAAAAACTTGGCTAAATGTGGTGGAAGAGGAAATGTGGGTAAGGGGATTAAGAAGGGGAGATGCAGAAAACAGGGTAAAGTGGAGAAGATTGTCATGGGGCCCGCAAGGCTAACCCCCGCTTTAGCGGGGAAACTGGCCTTTAAATGCTTGTGTGTGTGTGTGTGTGTGTGTGTGTGTGTGTGTGTGTGTGTGTGTGTGTGTGTGTGTGTGTGTGTGTGTGTGTGTGTGTGTGTGTGTGTTATCGTGAAAATAAAAATGTTTGACCTTTTTGTGACCTTGACCTTGACCTTTAATCCGATCGCTCCAAAAATCTACTGGATTTGTCTTTTCATGACAACAAACCTTCCCACACAATTTCAAGCTAATCCGCTGTAAAGTTTTTGTTTAAAGTGATCCAAAACATTGTTAATACCATTTTTGGTGACCCCCTTGACCTTTGACCCCCAACCGCTACCTAGGGTAATTACGCCACACTTTCATGTGGCATAGCCTAGAATGTAGAATTGAGTAATGAACATTTTGGTGTTGGTTTTATCTCGTTCGGATAAAAATTGACCGCGTTATGACGAAAAAACGATTCTGACCTTTTCGTGACCTTGACCTTTAATCCGATTACTCCCAAAAGCTTCGCCTGGCGTCCTTGAGTAACTGCACATCATCTCTGAAAATTTCATGCAAATCGGTCCAGCAGTTTTTGCGCAATGTTGTCCGCACACATATTTACCAATAAATAAATACACAGGGGTCAATACAATACCTTTGTCAAACGAAGTTTGCGAAGGTAATAAACACATTCTTTTAAAAAAACATAATTTTTTTTTAAAGAATTCATTTCAACCTTTGTATCTTTTCCACAAATGTGACATGTGTTCTCCTCCACTATGATATATGTCTCTTCTTCTGTCCTCCTTGCACCTTGTCCAAAAACCTCATCTCCACGCAGCATTTGTCCATGCATTGAACAACTGTTCTAATCTCCCATCCCATAATCTTTATCTCCGTCTGTCAAACTTGGGACAATGGAATCAGGAAAAGCATCGAACCCAACCCCACCACTTCATGTCCCCCCAACCTGCATCCCTCCTCACCCCACCATCTCAATGCTTCCCCCACAACACATACACACACAAACGCTCCCCCACAAAATGCAAAAAAAAACCACACACACACAAAAACACTATCTCCTGTACTAAAACATTCCCCTGCACCCCACACTCAAACTTGCCCCCGCACCCCTCGCATTCAAACCTTCTCCGGCACCCTACACACTCAACCCGTCCCCCACACCCATTCACTCAAACTTCTCCAACACTCCACACAATCAACCCTTCCCCCACACCCATTCACTCAAACTTCTCCAACACCCCACACAATCAAACCTTCTGCGGCATCTCACACACTCAAACCTTCTCTGGCACCCCACACGCTAAAACCTTCTCTGGCACCCCACATGCTCAAACCTTCGCTGGCACACCACACGCTCAAACCTTCACCGGCACACCACACGCTCAAACCTTCACCGGCACACCACACGCTCAACCCTTCACCGGCACCCCACACGCTAAAACCTTTTCCGGCACTCCACACAACCAAACCTTCTGCGGCACACCACATGCTCAAACCTTCACCGGCACCCGACACGCTCAAACCTTCACCGGCACACCACACGCTCAAACCGTCACTGGCACCCCACACGCTCAAACCTTCACCGGCACCCCACACACTAAAGCCTTCTCTGGCACCCCACATGCTCAAACCTTTTCCGACACCCCACACGCTCAAACTTTCTCCGGCACCCCACAGGCTCAAACCTTCACCGGCACCCCACACGCTAAAGCCTTTCTGGCACCCCACATGCTCAAACCTTTTCCGGCACCCCACATGCTCAAACCTTCTGCGGCACCCCACACAATCAAACCTTCTGCGGCACCCCACATGCTCAAACCTTTTCCGGCACCCCACACAATCAAACTTTCTGCGGCACCCCACATGCTCAAACCTTTTCCGGCACCCCACATGCTCAAACCTTCTGCGGCACACCACATGCTCAAACCTTCACCGGCACCCGACACGCTCAAACCTTCACCGGCACACCACACGCTCAAACCGTCACCGGCACCCCACACGCTCAAACCGTCACCGGCACCCCACACGCTCAAACCTTCACCGGCACCCCACACACCAAAGCCTTCTCTGGCACCCCACATGCTCAAACCTTTTCCGGCACCCCACATGCTCAAACCTTTTCCGGCACCCCACACAACCAAACCTTCTGCGGCACACCACACGCTCAAACCTTCTGCGGCACCCCACACGCTAAAACCTTCTCTGGCACCCTACACGCTCAAACCTTCTCCGGCACCCCACACGCTCAAACCTTCACCGGCACCCCACACGCTAAAGCCTTCTCTGGCACCCGACATGCTCAAACCTTTTCCGGCACCCCACATGCTCAAACCTTTTCCGGGACCCCACACAATCAAACCTTCTGCGGCACCCCACACGCTACAACCTTCTCTGGCACCCCACATGCTCAAACCTTTTCCGGCACCCCACACGCTCAAACCTTCTCCGGCACCCCACACGCTCAAACCTTCTCCGGCACCCCACACGCTCAAAACTTCTCCGGCACCCCACACGCTCAAAACTTCTCCGGCACCCCACACGCTCAAACCTTCTCCGGCACCCCACACGCTCAAACCTTCTCCGGCACCCCACACGCTCAAAACTTCTCCGGTACCCCACACGCTCAAAACTTCTCCGGCACCCCACACGCTCAAAACTTCTCCGGCACCCCACACGCTCAAAACTTCACAGGTACCCCACATGCTCAAAACTTCACAGGTACCCCACACGCTCAAAACTTCTCCGGCACCCCACACGCTCAAAACTTCTCTGGCACCCCACACGCTCAAAACTTCGCCGGCACCCCACACGCTCAAACCTTGTCCGGCACCCAACACACTCAAACCTTCCCCCGCACCCCACACGCTCAAACCTTCCCCCGCTCACTGCACCTCACACACTCAAACATTCCCTTGCTCCCCACACACTAAAATATTTCCCCTTACCCAGATTAAGTCAGGTATGGGAGCATGCGCCGCGGAAGCGCATCGCTGCGTCCACTTTCCACCAGTAATCCAGGGGCCTCCGTCTGGCCATCCCCCAGGCAGATGCCTGGCCCATTCCCATCTCCTTGAGATGCCGATCAACCTGCTGCAACCAAGAGGCACGTGGTCGGCCCATTGGCCTCCTCCACTATCGAGGCTCCCACATTGAGAGAATCTGGTAAGCAGGATCAGCATCAGGAAAATGAGCCACATGTCCATACAGCCGCAGCTGACGCTCACGGACTATGCAGGTAACATATCTCATTTGAATCTCTCTCAGCAACCACTCGTTGGACACAAAGTCCGAACAGCGATAGCCAAGGATTCTCCAAGGAGACCTGGTACCAAAGGAATTAAGTCGCCATCTCAGTTCCCTGGTCAGAGTCCAAGTGTCACATCTGTAAAGCAAGACTAGAAGCAACAATAACACGAAGACTCGGACTTTCCTCTTCCTACACAGGTACTGACAGTGCTACATCCCCTGATCCAGTAAATCCATCACTCCCCAGGCCCAACCCAGACATCTATTGACCTCTGGCTCACAGCCAGCAGAGACATGAATGTCACTGCGAAGGTAAGTAAATCTCTCTATGACCTCAACATCCTCACCACAAACATGCACAGACAAGATAGCAGCATCCAAGATGTCAATGAAAGCCTGGGACTTAGTTTTGACCAAGGAAACCCGTAATCCCAGTGGCTCCGACTCATCATTCAGCACCATTCAAGGGCCCCTAAAAGGATATCTGGAACCTCCGCAAAGAAGACTGCATTATCTATGAAATCAAGGTCAGAGATCTTGACATTCCCAAATGATGCACCACAGCTTGATCTCGCCGATATCCGACCCAGAATCCAGTCCATACAAGCGCTGAAAAGTGTGGGGGCCAGTACACACCCCTGATGAACTCCAGTAATAACTGGAAATAAGTCAGGGATGGTATCACCACATCTCACAGCAATCTCAGTACCAGAGCATAGTTCAAATAACAGATTGATCAGTTTTGGTGGCACCCCACGAAGACCAAGAATTCTCCAGAGGGCATCCCCATTCACTGAATCGAACGCATTACAGAGATCAACATAGGCTGCAAGCAGACCCTGCCAAAACTCTCACCTGCGTTCAGTGAGGACCCGATGAGCAAGGATACCATCAATCGTTTACTTCTTTGGTGTAAAGCCTGCTCTGGATGCTGGTGCTCAAGCAGATGGTGGCAAACCCTATCAAGAATTATCCGAGCAAGGACCTTGCCCAGCACTGAGAGCAGCGTCACCCCCTTGATAGTTGTTGCAGTCATGGCGATCACCATTCCCTTTCCAGAGAGGGACACGAAGGCCCCTCTTCCAGTCAGTTGGGATGATGCTTATATTCCAGGCAGAGCACAGAACTGCAAGCATGACACGAGTACAGCACTTCCATCAGCCTTGAGAAGTTCAGCATGGATGCCACAGAAAGCAGTAGCTTTACCCCATTTCAACCAGATTACCGCAGCCTCTGTTTCCACAAGCGAAGGTGGATCACAGTTGATTGGAGGGTCAGCAATAGGGATCGTAACACCCCTGACATCCAACTCCAGAGCTGGTGGATCAGCCTGGTACAGCCGCTCAACGTAACCAGACAAGCAGGCCTTCACTTCGGACTCCTCTGTCAAGATCCCACCATCCTCTGCGCTAAATGCAGTACACCGAGAGATGGGCTTGGAGGAACGCAATGTGCAAATTCCCCTGTAAGCAGGTCGAGAATCACCTGACCACAATTGATGCTCGACCCCCCCCCCCCACATATTCTTCGCACATAGGCCTCCTTGTCCACCTTGAGCGCACGCACAGTTTTATGCCTCAGCTCCCTGAACAGCTCAGCTCTGCCATTCAGCCTGGCTCTGCGACTCTTGTCAACAGTATCCAGTGTTCCTTGAGAGACAATATTATTTTTCGCCCTCCAGTGAGTTCCAGGACATCCACCGGCAACATCAAGGACGGTGGTCTTGAAGGCACTCCACAACTCTTCAGGATTCCCCAAAGCACCCAAGCCCCGCAAATCCCCACTCAGCCTGTTCGCAAAACTCCTCAGCTACCCTCTCATCCTTGAGCTTGCCAACATCCAGCCTAGGCTGGGATGGTACCATTCTCCCAAATTTAAGCTGCAACTTCAGAGTTGCTAACACAAGCTTGTGGTTGATATTGAGGAACTGAGCACTCTGGTAGACCCTGCAGTTCTGGATCATCCACCAGTAATGATCAACGAGCACATGGTCAATCTCCTTTGCCACACCACCTGCGATGGAATACCCAGTCCAGCGATAAGCCTGTGGGCGCTAAAACCATGAAGCAGCCAGCCTAAATCCATGACTTCTTGCAAAGTTAAGGAACTTAGAACTATTCAGGTTCACAGTTCCAGACTCATGGGGACCAACACACGTTTGATAACCATCCTTATCAGTTCCAGTCGATGCATTTAAATCCCCCAAGACTAGAAGAGTCTCTCGTCCAGGGTACTGATGAACCATAGACTCGAGCGTGGCATAGAATGTGTCCTTCATGGTGAGATCACTCACCTCAGTCGGAGCATATACAGAGACCAGGAAAATGACACCCACGGAGTGATGAATCCTTGGTCTCATAATACGCTCATTGACCGGTGTTACCTCAATTATCATTTGAGTCAGCTTATTGGACACAGCTACAGCAACTCCTTTGGCATGGCAACCATCAAAGCAACCAGACCAATAGTTGGTGGAACCACCCACTCTGATCTCACCGCAATCCAGTCTCCGAACCTCAGAGAGTGCTGTCATACCGATGTCCAGACGCTTGAGCTCACATGATAACAGAGATAAGTGATCATCCTCTCTTTGGGATAGGACATTCCAGGCACCCACCCAAATGGACCGCCTCAGGTTAACCCAAGGAGACCGCCGTCTGGTGGACGACACCTCAGCACCACTCCGACACACTCTCACGCAATCTGACCCAGGAATGTTACCCCGTGGTTTCCCTACTATCATCAAAGATTGGGGGTCCCGAAGGCTTTGCCCCAATCCCATCATCTGGTGAGCTGAACTGCCAAAGGGTAACTGCACAGGTGGTACTCCCACGGTGTGGGTTTTCAGATTTTTTTTCTTTCTTTTTGTATGTTTTGCAAAATGAAAGGTTTAACAGTGGCCGGAGTGCAAATCCTGCCACCAACCTCCGAATAAAAAGTAACCCAAGTGCAGGAGGATGTCCACAGACACAGTTGGGCATGAGAAATGGATGGCTGTTGGCTCACAAGGAGCTCTTCTGCTCCTTACTCAATCCCCCTCAAAACCCTCACCTTGTCCCTGCAAAGCCTTCCCACTCCATCCTGCACCATCCCAACGCCTCCTCCCCCCTCCCCCCATCTCTAACTATGTGGACCTCAAACATCCGAGGTCTCCGCTCAAAACTGACAGATCTCTCAATTCAGGCTGTTGCCGATAAACCAGACATCATCTGTTTAACAGAATCCTCCCTCCCACACGACATCCCCTACTCCTTTGTGTCTCTCTCCCCAGTTAGTCTCCTCCGATTTGAGAGGCCGCAACCACGCCGTGGCGGTGGAGTTGCACTTTACATCAATAACTCAATTTCTGACTGCCCTTATACTGACGTTACACCTCCCATTCCCCAAGAGTACCTTCAGCTGCGACTTCCCCTCTGCTCCCACATATTGTTCATCTGTGGGTTGTATCGTCCTCCTTACAGTGACTCCTCCATCTACATCTCTCTCAGACAACATGGAAAATTTTTTTAACCACTCATCCTAACTCTCTTCCTCATATTAAATTGTCACCATGCAACTTGGCTGGGTGTTGATACCTCTCTCACCAGCCATGGCACTTCAGCAAAGGACTTCTGTGACTCCATGGGACTGACTCAATCTGTGAACTTTCCAACCCAGATTTCTCCCAATGGCAAATCTTCCCTTTTGGACTTGGTGATGATTAACTTTCTGACAAATGTCTCCTGCTCTTCCTCTGCTCAAATTCGTTCATCTGATCAGATGCCTGTGAAAGCCAACATCTATCTGGCTATTCTCAGAAAGCTCCTCAATGCCAGCAAGTCTGGCATTTCACTCAAGCAGATTGATCGAGATTGCAAGCAGCTATCTCTCTTCAGGACTGGTCTCACATCTACTGCCCCTGATGTCAAACAGCCTGGGAATTCTTCCACAGAAACTCTTCCACAGGAATTCTTCCACCACAACAATCCTTCCTCAAAAACATGCCTACAGCATCCCACTTATATCTATCTATCTCTCTCTGTCTCTGTCTCTGTCTCTGTCTCTGTCTCTGTCTCTGTCTCTGTCTCTGTCTCTGTCTCTGTCTCTGTCTCTGTCTCTGTCTCTGTCTCTGTCTCTGTCTCTGTCTCTGTCTCTGTCTCTCTCATACACAGCTTCATCCCATCTATTCTTCAATTATCCAAACCTTCTTCCTGCCCATGGTACAATGAATCCTGTGGTGAGGTAGTTGCTCTGAAAAAAAACTTGCCTTCTCTTCATAGAAGGCAAATCCGACTGAAGGCAATCTCGGTGCATTCCAAAAAATCCGCAACAAGTGTGTCCACTCAGCCTCAAGAATGAACTTTCAAACTTGCCTCCCTCCTCCAAAACCTGGTGGCACCTTGTTATCTCTGCAACCGAAGATGAAGGAGGTCATGTTGTCACCCCTCTCTGTCTGTTTGTGTGCAGGATATCTCAAAAAGCATTTTTTTGGATACCTTGTCGAGGCTCGTATGAGAGCTAACACACAACGCACAGCAAGGGGGGCATGAGACAAGAGGGATGGGAGTGGGAAGGACAAAACAGTGGGGAACAGAGACATTAGGAGATCTGTGGAAGGGAGAGGGATGGGGCGGGGAACATGGGGAATACAAGATGGACATTACAGGGGCTTTCAGGAAGGAAAGCAGAGAATTTGAAGGAGGTGGGTTTGGGGTGGATTAACGGGGGTAGAAAAGATCGAGGATTTGGATGGGAGACGATAAGAGGTGGTCGTGAACAGCTGTTTTGAAGGCCTGGAGGGAAGAATGGGATTGAACATAGTGAGGGAGTTTATTCCAAAGGCAAGAACAAAGAGGAATGAAAGAGTGAAGGTGAGCAGCGATTCGTGATTTTGGAAGTTTTACCAGAAGGGGGTTTTGGCGGACCTTGAGCACCCTGCGGAAATATGGTGGGGACAAATCGCAGACAGACAAAGGGGAGTGGGGGGGGGGAGACTGGAGAGGAGACGGTAGAAGACAGAAAGGACACCGACCTGCCTGCGGTGAGAGAGTGAGAGGCCCAAAGGCTCAGCCTCACCATGGGAGACAATGTAAGTTATTGCTTTCATTGTGTAAGCACACCACACATATATATATATATATATATATATATATATATATATATATATATATATATATATATATATATATATATATATATTAGTCGGGTAAATCTACAACAAAAAATAGCCTTACCCCCAAAAAATTGATACAAAAGGTTTTTTAACGGTTTTGGGTCGGGTTTGACCTCCAAAATGACATACTAAAAATCTACTCAAATCCACCTTCCGGAAAGGGCCTATTTTCAAGATGGCGTCCAAAATGGCTGCCGTGGGCTTAAATTGCCATAGAATGGGCACTAGTTGGCCTATATTTGCGATTTTTGTGTCAATTTCTATGTTTCGGAGGCCAACAAATCTATTGAAATCATTTTCAAAGTTGATCAGTGATGGGAAAGCCTTAAATCCAAGATGGCGTCCAAATTGGCCCCCAAAATGGCAGCCATGGGCATAAAATTGCTATTAAATTGTCAATAAATGCCGAACATGTTTGATGTATGTGCCGATTTCTATGTTTTGGAGGTCGACAAATCCACTGATATCATTTTCAAAGTTGATTAGTGATGGGAAAGCCTTAAATCCAAGATGGTGTCCAAAATGGCCCCCAAAATGGCGGCCATGGTCATAAAATTGCTTTTAACTTGTCAATAAATGCCGTGTATTTGTGATATGTTTGTGTCAGTTTCTATATTTTGGAGGTCAACAAATCAACTAAAACTATTTTGTCATGCCGATTAGTGAAGGGAAAGTCTCTAAAACCAGGAATGGCATCTAAGATGACATCCAAAATGGCCACCATGGGGTTAAAATTTATATAAAACAGCCAATAATTCGTTATACTCAAAATACCCAATACGTATCTGATACTTCCAATGTTTGGATTGGATTTAATCCGTTATTGTGGAGGTCAGCTGTATAATCCAGGCCAAAATCATTTCTTGCCAAGTGCTAGTGTAACAAAACTTGAAATTCTGATATGGAATCCCACTTATGTGCATTTTCCTTACTTTATAACTACTAACTCGGCTATTGATTATACATTTCAGTTTCAAGTTTGTGCGATCTTTTGTCGTATAACAACAAGTTCTTTGTCCCTGTGTTCATTGTTGCTTCAAAAACTTGCACCAATAGTCTATTTGACACCTTAATAATATGTGCAAAATTCAGATGGTTTGTTTTGTAATTTCACAATACAAGATTATGAAATCAAATCTAAAACAAAATGTCAATTTTGAGTTGGGTCATTTTTGTCTTATTATTTCACACTGTTGGTAGCAGATGTTGTAAATGTATTGGTAAGTCATGTAATATGATTAATTGACATTGCTTGTTTCAAGAACTCGAAACCCTAAGTTTCTAACTTACAATATTCAGAACAAAATATAGTAGACTTGATTTCCTTCTTTTTAGGCCATAAATCAATTTCTCCAGATAATGGATGCTAAGTATATTCTTCAAGTAATGCATAGTTTAATGTTGAACAATCTCTGAGTTTCAAACATGCTTGCAATTCTTTATGTCCTCCCCCAGTCTAACATGACAGTTCAAGCAGATGTTGTGTCAAGTTAAAGTCGACATCTTTACAAGTCAAAGAGTAAGAAACCTGAAAGTAAGTTAATCTTACTTTGCCTATTTCTTATACACGTTTATGAGTAGGTGGGTATATGTGTATATGTGTGGTGTGCATGTGTGCGTGCGTATGTGTGTCTAACTATGAGAAACAAATGTTACATCGAAAGAAAAAGTGATTTAATGTAAATATCCACGGAATGTTACAATCATTGTAGATTTATCTACTAGAAAATTGAACAGGTAGCATACAAATACATGTTATCAACATCTTCACTGATATTATTACTGTAATAATTATATTCTACTACTACCACTACTAAAAATGACATCACATGGTCACCATGATTATTAATTTCGTTCTATGATGAAGGAGGCATTCAAAATGTCATTTTCACCCAATATTTGTCCTCAGGTTTGCCATGGAATCAAGCATTAGTGGACAAGATATCTGTCCCATCTGCAAAGACTCTCGACTACGGAGAAGAGGTTTGTCAAATACGTAAAAAGGGAGCCGATGGAATCAATCAGGCGAGTGTTAAAAGAGGTGATGACATCGTTGTCACAGATGGAACTAGTGTGCATGTGACCTGTCGTAAATGGTACACAAATCCATGAATTATCAAATGCCAAAAATATTCAACTCCAATGCAAGCAAAAAGAAGTGCCAGACTAAGCTGCGGTCCATTTAACAGTAAAACTGACTTTATTTTGTGGAAACAGTATTGCACCTGGAAGCTCAGACCATAGTTGTGTAAAAACAGACACCTTTGTGCACAAAATCCTTCAGTGCTGTGAAGACAGATCGGACAACTGGTCCTTTGAAGTTAAAGGTAGGATCGAGTTCTTTGGAGGGGATCTACATGTTGCAGATTGTGTATACCATCATGCATGTAGCAGACATTTCCGATGTGGGCGTGATATGCCTCTTCAGTTCAGGAGTGGTCCAAAGGTGAAAAGAAAGAAGTCAGGAAGGCCAAAAAACGAAGACCAGGAGCAAGCATTCGAAAAGGTCTGTACATACTTGGATCAGAATGATGATGAACAAGTTACGATTTCTGACCTCAGAGAGAAAATGAGAGGGTTTCTTACTGATGATCATTCCAGTCCATATGGGAACCAGTACTTGAAAGACAAACTGAAAGAGCAATAAGGCGATTCGATACATATTACAACAAGTGAAGGACTTGGCGACATAGTAACCAAGAGGGAGAAAACATCTCACATTCTGCGAAACTTTTTAGGGAGTCGAATCAAGATGACGATGAAGAACTTCAGAAAAAGAAGATTATTGAGACTGCTGCTAAGCTGATCAAAAGTGACATTAAAACAAATGTTCCCTCCGTTGTGGACAATCGACGAAAAGTTGCAGGTATTGGTCAAGCAATCATCCAGGCAGTTAGACCAAGGACTGTACTAGCTCCCTTGCAGATTGGTCTTGGTGTACAGATGCACCATTTATATCGATCAAGATTCATTGTTAACACACTGTGTGAAATGGGATTCTGCTCGTCTTACACTGAGATCCTACGATTCGAAAAGAATGCTGCCAGCTGTGTTGCTCCAGACGTCTTGGGTGACGAGATTAATCCAGCTGAGCATACAATGGTATTTGCAGCTGACAACGTTGACCATAACATCATAACCATTGATGGCAAAGGAACCTTTCATGGTATGGGTATGATTGTTGCAATAACACCTGGCCAAAAAACAAAGCGTGTGCTCACCAGACGAAAAAGTCTTGATCTCAACATCAAGGGCATGACACAAATTGACATCAAAGATTGTCGATTTGCAAAGCATGCATGCCAGAGCATCAAATTTCGGAACCTTCCAAGAACTCTTGACTGTGATGTGAGCATCGATATTTTGTGGGAGCTCTCCTTCAGTTTCCGAAAGGCTACCCCAAACTGGCAAGGAATGATGTGCTCGCTTCATCGAGGGTATGAACACCCTGGTCAGTCTTCAGTGATGTTTTTGCCAATGATAGACATGTATTCAGGGGATAAGACTTGCATTCTATCGACTTTGGAGTTCCTTACCAACATGGCAATGAAGCACAATTTCTCACACATCATAACATTTGATCAACCACTCTACTGGAAAGCTGCTGAAATCATCCAAGATGCACTGCAAGACAGTCCCTTGAAAAGGGTTGTGTTACTGCTTGGCTGTTTTCATATGTTCATGAACTTTCTCGGTGCCATAGGAACACTCATGCAAGGAACAGGGCTCAGCAAGGTTCTGGAGGTCGTGTATGGTGAGAATGCAGTGGTGCATATGATGACTGGAAAGGCAGTTAAAAGAGCGTTCAGAGGACATTTGCTGGTAGACAAGTGCCTTACTCGAATGGTTGTATCCGAAATGATGAATGAGAATACTGAGTTTGCATCACTTGTGGCTCAGTCAGAGGATATGTACTCTAAGGTGTTGGATGGTGAGACAACGCTTGAGAATGTCGTGACATCTGAAGCAATGGTTACAATCAGAAAACAAATGGACAAATGGAAGATGGAACTTCGAACAAGATCCAAGACAAGTCAGTTGTGGTTAAATTATCAGACAATGTTAGGGGTCGCAAGAAAGTTGATCATGGCAGATCGAAAAGGATCTTGACCAATGCACCTACATGCTGTAACTGAATGTCTGCCAATATTTGCTGCAGCTGGCCATTACAACTACCTGAAGTCTTCTTACTTGTATCTTCAAGAAATGACAGAGCTAGAACAGAATCATCCAGATGTCTTCCGCAAGTTTGCAGATGGATTCCATGTCATCCGACGGAGTAATAAGTTCTGGGCGGGTCTAAGCTCTGATCTTGTCATCGAACAGACCTTGATGAGATCCCTGAAGAGCACTGGTGGCCTAACACGCGGATGTTGGATGGGTGAAGAACAATGGTCTTTATGGACAATGTCAATGCCGGTCACGTCGGAATATAACAGTGCGATGCAGGAATTCACTGATCTTTTGTACACGACTAGTGAACAACACAAGTAATCTAGTGGCGCAAGGATGGAAAGAGATGCTTCTGACCTAGCCAAAATCAGTTCAAAACTCAGTGAATGCTCTCCGTTTTCTCCAGATCCCTCAATAAGAAATGTTGTGACTGGAGTGGTGGCCGCGTCGGATGTGAATGTCCACGAGCATAAGTCTGTTGGAGAGAAGATTATGGAAAGTATGGTCAATAAACCCGCTTTCACATCTTCCTTCAAACGAAAAGACAGAGCCAAAACACTTGGAGATGTATCTTCAGTCAAACTTGGTCCAGACAGAGCAATTGACCCTGCTCTACTCTTTCAAAGATTTCTTGTTGTGTCAAAAACAGGAGATATTTCGTTGGAAGATGTCATGGGCTATGAGCTGAGCCCATTTTCCCCTGCCCTGTTTGAGGGTATAGGTATGTTCAGAAAGGCTGACAAACCTCAATTAGTTCAAGCTATCAGAGACCATTCTGCCAAAGTGTCAAATGATACCGTGTCTGACTCTGTTCCCCAAATTGAGCACTATGTTCTTGATGGTGGCTCCTTGCTGCATCGTTTGTCATGGACAGCCGGGGACAGTTTCAATGTGATAGCCAAGTCATATGCTGACTTCACTATTCGTCACTATGGAAAAGCAACAGTCGTTTTTGATGGTTATGATGATGGACCATCTATTAAGGACAATACACACAAGCGCCGTGGCCATATTGTTCATCCTGAAGTCAGCTGCACACCTGGAACAGAATTCTCTGGCAAAAAGGATGAGTTCCTGTCCAGGAGCTCCAACAAGCAACAGCTCATCAACCTTATCAGTGAGGAAATGAAGAAAATTGGCTTGAACGTAATTCATGCACCAGGGGATGCCGATGTAGACATAGTAAAAGTGGCAGTGACATCGTCATACCAACAATCAACTACCCTGATTGGAGAAGATACAGATCTGTTGGTGCTATTATTGCATTACGCTAGCGTCGACAGCAAAGAACTGTATTTTCGTTCTGACAATTCATCCAGGAACTGGAAGGTGCACAATATCAACCAGCTGAAAGTATCATTGGGTGAAGAGCTATGCCCACATCTTCTCTTCCTTCATGCCTTCACTGAGTGTGACTCGACATCTCGAGTATTTGGAATTGGAAAAAAGTCAGCATTTCAGAAACTGGCAAAGGGGGATTCAGCAATCAAGACTTGTGCAAACACCTTCCTTGTCCCCAACCAAACAAGAGACATGGTCGTGGAAAACGGCAACAATGCCATGAAAGTATTATTTGGAGGACATCCCTGTGATTCCCTCGCCAAGTTGCGATATAATGTCATTGTGAAGAAACTGGCTTCAGCTAAGTCGTTTGTCACCCCAGAACGTCTGCCACCAACAGCGTCTTCAACAAGGTTTCACTCTCTGAGAGTATACTATCAGATTATGGTCTGGATGGGGAGGAACAGAAACTTGAAGGCAACAGACTGGGGTTGGAAACTGGAGGACAATAAACTAGTTCCAGTCATGTCAGACAAGGACGCTGCTCCAGAAAAGTTGTTGAAGATGATCCGATGCAACTGCGCAACTGGCTGTAGAACAAGTCGCTGTAGCTGTAGGGGATATGGTCTGCCATGCCACAGTGTCTGCAGACCCTGTCAACTTGATACCTGCGAAAATCCTTTCAACAAGACAGTATCGGAGGACGAAGAGGAAGCATAGTTTATCTATGGTAAATGCTACTTCAATGAACGAACTTTCGTTGATGTTTTCGATTCACCCTAACTTGAAGGCATTTTAATTGAAAGTACGTTCTAGAGG
>NC_140973.1:43066220-43095220 GCF_056783735.1 Eptatretus burgeri | reverse complement strand
ACGATTATGATCTCGCAGAATGTGGAATAAATGTTTTAAATTTCAACCTGATTGGACGCATGGTCTGGCAGCCGGAATTATTTCATGTTTTGAATCTGGGTTCAGGGATTTAAATCAAACTTGGTACAAGTATGTAGAATGATGTAATAATGTAGGTGGAGGCATATCTAACGACATTGCGACGTTGAAGAGTGCCCTCCAAGTTAATTGATAAATTCCAAAGTTGACAGTCTTTGGAAAATTAATTATTTTCACTCACTTTGACATTGAAATTGTGGCAAAGTTAGCTCCGACAAAGAAAAATCATTTGCATGCCTTTAAACTTCAGTACCAGAATGAGACTAACAGCGTAGATGGCAAGTGACCAGGATTTCACGGGTTTGAACCGTTTAGTTTCTGAAAACCCGCAGAACCGTTTTAGTGTGGTCAAACCGCTATTGGATGGAAAACACGATCAATTGTGACCCTCCAGTACAAAACCAGTTGGAAGTCGCAAAAATTCAATTTTGAGTTCTTGGGTTTTTTTTTTTTTTTTTTGGTTTTTTTTTGAATTTATGTTTTTTAAAAAAAAAAAATTGAATTTTTGCGACTTCCGACTGGTTTTGTACTGGAGGGTCACAATTTTTAAAACGCAATGTTTCACTTCCATTCCACCCACAAGGATGGACACACAGACCAATAGGCCTGTAGCGACCTGTAGTCGAAATGCAAGGTAATGGTTCACGAAAAAATATTTTCACGAAAAAAATAAGTGACCACTATATTCGTTATTGTTGTGTGTCTGTCTGTCTGTCTGTTTGTCTGTCTGTCTCTATGTCTGTCTGTCTGTATGTCTGTCTGTCCTGAGCATCGCTCCGTGGGTTTTGATCCGATCCTGATAAAATTTGGGTGGGAGGTTTATATCATGATCTCGTTGTGTTTTCCTGAGAATGGGCGTGGTGCGTCCATTATGGGCGGAGCCACGCCCAAAAAACATGTTTTTAGGGGGTAGCCAATTTCAATTTACATCTTCTCTGAGGGGGTTTGTCGAATCTGACAGGGGTTTCGGTATTTGGTTAGCCCAATGGCACCTGCATAGCCCCACGGAGCTCGATTTTTCATTTTCGTCCCAATGTCAAGGTCACAAGGTCACGAACTAAGAAAATTGCGAATTGTGTTTTTAGGGGGTAGCCGATTTCAATTTGCATCTTCTCCTAGGGGGGTTGTCGAATCTGACAGGGGTTTCAGTATTTGGTTAGCCCAATGGCACCTGCATAGCCCCACGGAGCTCGATTTTTCATTTTCGTCCCAATGTCAAGGTCACAAGGTCACGAACTAAGAAAATTGCGAATTGTGTTTTTAGGGGGTAGCCGATTTCAATTTGCATCTTCTCCTAGGGGGGTTGTCGAATCTAGCAGGGGTTTTGGTATTTGTTTACCCAATGGCACCTGCATAGCCCCACGGAGCTCAGCTTTTCATTTTCGTCCCAAGGTCAAGGTCACAAGGCCACAAACTTAGAAAATTTCGAATTTTGACATAAAAATCATGCAACTGCCCAAACTTTGAGAGCTAGGATGACAATATTTTTTATGCATAATCTTGAGGTCATTCCCCACCTAAAGTCTTGAAGCCATTTTTCTCTATCTCGAACATCTTGCCCGTGGCGCCCCCTTCAAGTTTGTTTTTACGCTGATTTCATCAAAGTATGGATAATCCGAGGAGTGCGAAATGCCATATAGCCAATATGACGTTATATTGTTCCTGGAATGTTCCAGAGGAAGTTTTGCACCAAAGGTCGTAATCCTTGACCTTTGACCTTTGAAGTTCACAAAGGTCAAATTTTCAAAGTTGTGGGAATCGAACCGGGTTTTCGACCTTCTTCGACGAACTAACTCCAATAAGCTATAGCACGTATCGTGTTTCCTTATTTTAATGTCCACAACATTGTTTTGTGACCTTTAAAGGTTATGCAAAGGTCAAATTTTGAAAGTTGTTGAACAAAACCGGGTTTTCGACATTTTGCAGCTAATAACCTGTCACTCGTACCACATCATGTTTATCATTTTTATAACTTGGTCAAAAATTATCACATTTTCTCATCCTTGACTTCTGAAACAATCTACATCCTCAAATACTGCTCGTGAACCATCGTCGTCTTCAGACTTGTCATTCCAGTGATCTCGTGTCTTGTGTATTGGCTATGTCACATCATGAGCTTTTCCTCACTGAAGGCCATGTCGACCTCCTCCAGGATTCCACACCAAAACGATAACGGGCACTCAATAGAGCGCATACCTTCACCAACGCGACATCCCCCCCCCCCCAGAAACCGTTGATTGTGAGGGTATTTAATCCCATACCACATGTGTTATGATGGCTTAAAAACATTAAATTTCCTGCTGTTTGACATTGATTCACGTACATTGTACAATTTCTGTATGAACTCCCTGAACTTTTTGGGTATCGGAGTCAAGTCAATCTGATGACAACTGGTCACATTATAAGATATTATTTTCTGGCATTTTAGGGGCATTTAGCACACACGAGTTTCTGTTTTTCTAAATAAGTTATTTATTGTGAACAAACAAACATTCATTGTACAAAAATGACGATTTTGACCTTTTCATGACCTCGACCTTGACCTTTGTACTCTTAATTTTGTAATTGGTATTAGAGTGTGGGGAAAAGAACAGTCAACATTTTGGTGTTGGTTTCATGCAAATCGGATAAGAATTGACCCTGTTATGACGAAAACCGCACATTTTGCAATGTCGTGACCCCCTGACCTTTGACTCCCAACCGCTAATAAGGGTTATTGCGTCATTGTGTCTTGTCACATATCACAAGATGGGGCATTGAATTATGAACATTTTGGCATTAGTTGCATGCAAATTGGATACAAATTGACCGCGCTATGGTTAAAAGACGATTTTGACCTTTTCATGACCTTGACCTTTGACCCGATCGCTCCCAAAATCTAATCAAATGGTCCTCGGATAATAACCAATCATCCCACCAAATTTGCTGCGATTCAGTTCAATACTTTTGGAGTTATGCGAATTACAAACAAACAAACAAACACACATATTCACAAATAAATAAATAAATAAATACACAGCGATCAAAACATAACCTTCGCAACAAAGTTTGCGAAGGTAATAACGTCACTTACGATGATCACGTGGACCATATTGTCGTCACCACGAAACAATCGATCTGTGCTTTCCAATTCGCTCTTCCACTTCGTGGTGATATTTATCAGTACTTTCGAGGATATTAAACGGCAGGATTTGATTCGATTCGGATTGTTTTCATTCATACAAGGTGTCCAAAAATGACCAAATTCAAACCCGAAATAAAAAAATAATTAAATCTGATACATGATACCATCTTAGAACAAAGACCAACAGAGTTACAGGTTTGAGTAGCCTACAGTGCAGTATCCCATCCTATTCCATTGGCTGGAGGGCATTATCCCATTTCATTAATGATTATTATTATCGTTTCAATGTGGAATGGTAATTTGTTGCAGGAAATATCGTTTATGTTGTTGATTCGTTTGCAGCCTGTGCCTGCTGGCTGCATCATTTCTCTGATGTTCTACTGTTGTAGATGCAGGCGATTAGCATCAGTTGCGGGGAATGGCAGCTTTGTCGGGGGTGGTGGGGATCGACGATGCTGAGGGCAATGGCACGCTATGGTGGGGTCTTCCTGTAAGACTGATGTTGCGTCCCACTGCTGTACTGTCGGGTCTATACCAATCTTGGGGAAGCTATCCGGGATGATGTCAAGGGCGGCACAGGCTTCTCTGCTGAGGAAGAGCTTGTCAGAGCTGTCTGTGACATAGGTCATTTGCCTAGTTTCAACGGCCTGACCCCGTTTGTCTTTGCCCGACAAGCGGAGTACAGTGGCCCCAAGGATATTGATGCCTCCATTGTTGGCAGTGTGCATTCTCATGGTTACTGGGATGAGGTCAGATTTGCGCAAGCCAAAGCAGTGGATGACCTTTATACCAGCAAGGCAACTCTGGCACCCTGTGTCTGCCATCGCAGGGACATGGCAAGTCATGGTCTGAGTGGAAAGGTCAAAGCCAAGGGCTGCGTAGTCTTCACGCATAATTCTGACAGTCACATTAACAAATGGTTGAGGTTTTGAACTCTTCCTGATCCATGTATTCGAGAGTTTGTCATAAACTTGGTGGTCAAGGGTGGTGGAACGCTCACAGTGTGATAGACCCGAATTAATAACGTAATCAAACTCATTACATTCATGCCCAGATATGTTAGGAGTTTCTTTAGACTGTTGTGCTGATACATGGACAGTACATAAGGTATCAAACACAGCATTGTCATTGTTATTAGAAGAGGCACTCATGCATTTAGGTTTGTTCCTACTGTGACATACACCCTCCATGTGATTATCGCGATTGCAATGCCCACATCTGTGACCATACGCCGCACATTCTGTCTTGCGAACGTGGGCTGGGGCACTCTTCCCTTGTCCCCTTTTGCCATAGTAGGAGCATGGGTCGTTTCTGTCCTTGATGGTTACTTGCTTGACCTTTTGATATGCACTGCCAGCTGTTTCCACTGAGTGTGTGTCCAGTAGTGTAGATGCTGACCGTTTGCCAGATTCTTTAGCTTCAATGAATTGGAAGACGTCCTCCAGGGTCATGTCCTGTTTCTTGTCATCAAGGAGGTCAAGCTGGATCTCAGGGTCGGCAATTCCTCGTGTAAGAACATCACGCATGATCACTTCTGTGTAGTTAACTTCAGCGTCACACTAGGGCATTTGATTAGGAATTTGCATATTCCCGCTTGACCACGTCCGCGGGCCCCAAATCTGCGCACCGTTTCATCACGGTCTTGACGCATATTATGAAATGTTACTCTGGCCACCATAGTGTTCTCTTCGCGAACAGCAAGTTTTTTAATGGCCGCCATTACCACCTCTATGGGTTTGTTTGAAAGGCTACCACCTGTGGATCTTGTTAGATCCTTGCGCAGGGGTTCGTCACAGCACTCTAGTAACTGCACCACTTTATCACGACCAGTGACTTTGGTTGCATCGACGTATTCAGACCATCGTGACTCGAAGTAAGCCCACTCTTCACTGAGCCAGCGGCGACGATTGTAGGCCTTGTGACTTTTTCAACCTTGGTGGAATGTCCAGGGGTGTGGATGGCACCGTGGGCAGTGATGAGTGCGGCAGGTCAGGTCAGGTATGGGAGCATGTGCCAGAACAGCGCGTCGCTGCGTCCACTTTCCGCCGGTACTCCAGGGGCCTCCGTCTGGCCATCCCCCAGGCAGATGCCAGGCCCATCCCCATCTCCTTGAGATGATGGTCAACCTGCTGCAACCATGAGGCACGTGGTCGGCCCACTGGCCTCCTCCACTCATGAGACTCCCTCGCTGAGAGAATCTGGTGAGCAGGATCAGCGTCAGGAAAACGAGCCACATGTCCATACAGCCGCAGCTGACGCTCACGGACTATGCAGGTAACAAATCTCATCCGAGTCTCTCTCAGCAACCGCTCGTTGGACACAAAATCCGACCAGCGATAGCCAAGGATTCTCCGAAGAGACCTGGTACCAAAGGAATTAAGTCTCCGTCTCAGATCCTTGGTCAAAGTCCAAGTCTCGCACCCATAGAGCAAGACTGGAAGTACCAAGGACCTGAAGACTCGGACTTTCGTCCTCCCGCACAGGTACCGGCAGCGCCACACCCCATGATCCAGTGAATCCATGACTCCCCAGGCCCGACCCAGACGTCTATTGACCTCCGGCTCACAACCTGCGGAGACATGAATATCACTGCCAAGGTAAGTGAATCTATCCACGACCTCAACATCCTCACCACAAACAGACACAGACAGGACAGCAGCATCCAAGATGTCACCGAAAGCCTGGATCTTTGTTTTGACCCAAGAAATCCGTAATCCCAATGGCTCCGACTCCTCATTCAGCACCTCGAGGGCCCCCAAGAGGATGTCTAAAGTCTCCGCAAAGATGACTGCATCATCTGCAAAATCAAGGTCCGAGATCTTGACATTGCCAAACGATGCACCGCAACTTGATCTCTCCGACATCCTCCCAAAAATCCAGTCCATACAAGTGCTGAAAAGTGTGGGGGCAAGTACACATCCCTGACGAACTCCAGTAACAACTGGAAATAAGTCAGAGGCGGTACCACCACACTTCACAGCACTCTCAGTACCAGAGTAGAGTTCAGACATCAGATCGATCAGTTTCGGTGGCACCCCACGAAGACCAAGAATCCTCCAGAGGACATCCCGATTCACTGAATCGAATGCTTTACAGAGATCAACATAGGCTGCAAGCAGCCCCTGTCGAAACTCTCGACTGCGTTCGGTGAGGACATGAAGTGCAAGGATACGGTCAATCGTTGACCTCTTTGGTGTAAAGCCTGACTGCTCTGGACGCTGGTGCTCAAGCAGATGGTGGCGAACCCTTTCAAGAATTATCCGAGCAAAGACCTTGCCCGGCACTGAGAGCAGCGTCACCCCTCGGTAGTTGTTGCAGTCTTGGCGATCACCCTTCCCTTTCCAGAGAGGGACAACAAGGCCCCTCTTCCAGTCAGTTGGGATGATGCCTGTGTTCCAGGCAGAGCACAAAACTGCATGCAACGACGCGAGTGCAGCATTTCCACCAGCCTTGAGAAGTTCGGCATGGATGCCACAGATCCCTGGAGTTTTGCCCCGTTTCAACTGGTTCACCGCAGCCCGTGTTTCCACAAGCGATGGTGGACCACAGTTGATTCGAGGGTCAGCAACAGGGATTGTAACACCCTTGACGTCCAACTCGACAGCTGGGGGATCAGCCTGGTACAACCGCTCGAAGTAACCGGCCCAGCGGGCCTTCACTTCAGACTCCTCTGTCAAGAGCCTACCACTCTCTGCTCGAACTGCAGTGCTCTGAGGGATGGGCTTGGATGAACGTAATGCGCGAATTCCCCTGTAAGCGGGACGAGAATCACCTGTCCACAGGTGATGCTCTACCCCTCACAGATTCCTCGCACATAGGCCTCCTTGTCCACCCTCAGTGCACGTACAGTTTTACGCCTCAGCTCCCTGAACAGCTCAGCTCTGCCATTCAGCCTGGCCCTGCGACTCTGGTCAATGGTATCCAGTGTCCCTTGAGAGACAAAATTCTTCTTTGCCCTGCGGTGAACTCCAAGGCATCCACCGGCAACATCAAGGACGGTGGTCTTGAAGGTGTTCCACAACTCTTCAGGACCCCCCAAAGCACCCAGACCCCCCAAGTGTCCACTCAGCCTGTTCGCAAACTCCTCAGCTACTCTCTCATCCCTGAGCTTGGCAACATCCAGCCTAGGCTGGGATGGTACCATTCTCCAGGATTTAAGGTGCAGCTTTAGAGTTGCTACAACAAGCCTGTGGTCAGTATTGAGGAACTGAGCACTCCGGTAGACCCTGCAGTTCTGGATCATCCTCCAACGACCGTCAATGAGGACATGGTCAATCTCCTTTGCCACACCGCCAGCGTTGGAATACCAAGTCCAGCGATGAGCTTGCGGGCGCTGAAACTATGAACCAGCCACCCTAAGTTCATGACTTCTTGCAAAGTCAAGGAACTTAGTGCTATTCTGGTTCATAGTTCCTGACCCATGGGGGCCAACACACACCTCATAACCGTCCCTATCAGTTCCAGTCGATGCATTGAAATCCCCCAAGACTAGAAGTGTATCTCGTCTGGGGCACTGATCAACCACAGACTCGAGTGTGGCGTAGAATGTGTCCTTCACGGTAACATCACTCGCCTCAGTCGGAGCATAAATAGAGACCAGGGAAATGACACCTAAGGAGTGACGAATCCTTAATCTCATAATACGCTCGTTGACCGGTGTTACCTCAATTATCATTGGGGTCAGCTTATTGGACACAGCTACAGCAACTCCTTGGGTATGGTAACCATCAGAGCGACCAGACCAATAGTAGGTGTAACCACCCACCATTATCTCGCCGCAATCCGGTCTCCGAACCTCAGAGAGAGCTGCAATCCCGATGTCCAAACGCTTGAGCTCAGATGATAACAGAGACAGGTGATCATCCTCTCTTAGGGATAGGACATTCCAGGCACCCACCCGAAGGGACCGCCTCAGGTTAACCCAAGGAGACCGCCGTCTGGTGGACGACACCTCAGCACCACTCCGACACACTCTCCCGCAATCTGACCCAGGGATGTTACCCCGTGGTTTCCCTCCTATCAAAGATTGGGGGTCCCGAAGGCTTTGCCCCAATCCCATCATCCGGTGAGCTGCCCTGCGAAGGGAAGCTGCACAGGAGGTACTCCCACGGAGTGGGTTTTCAGATTTTTTTGCGTTTTTGCGTTTTGCGGAATGAAGCGTTTTACGGTGGCTGGAGTGCAAATCCTGCCACCAACCTCCTAATAAGAAGTAACCCAACTGCAGGAGGACGTCCGCAGACACAGTTGGGCACTAGATATGGATGGCCGTTGGCTCACAAGGAGCTCCTCCGCCCTTTGACAGGTTTTGTTTTTAATCCTGCTGGGTGTCCATATCCAAACACCCTCCTCACCAGAAAACCTGGTGGGGGAGACGGTTTAGTCGCCGACAACCCGACCATGGAACAGGTTAGTACAGGTTTACATGGTACCTGTAGCAGGTCACAGATCGAACCTGACCTGACGAAATGATGAGTGCGGCCACGATAGCAGGATCGAGGTCTTCAGTGGTGTAGTCACAACCGGCGATTGGGCATCCCACAGCAGGCGTCGTGGCCTTGTTCGGCGAGGTTGGAGACCGTGTTCATAAATAAGACTCGTTCTTTTTGTTAATCCAGTTGGCAATTTATTGCAACATCAACAATGAACACGGTCTGAAAGACATAAGAATAAACATGATCATTAATAATGATTAAGAATCCTCGATCCGCCATAAACCACACTTTTTTTGGACAAAAAGGTTACTTCTCTGGCAAATGGACAAATAGCATGATATCTCAAAAAGTTGTGGACGGATCCGGATGAAATTTTGTGCACAGGTTGGGTGTGTGACAAGGATGAACTGATTAGATTTTGGTGAAGATCCGGATCCGCATCCGACTACAAGAATTTTTAAAGTGATTCTTTGCCATTGAGAGATGGGGCCAAAAACGATACGCAGCCTGATATTTCAAAAAGTTGTGGACGGATTCGGACGAAATTTGATGGACATGTTGGGTGTGTGACAAAGAAGAAATGATTCAATTTTGGTGAATATCTGAATGTGGATGTGGATGCGAGAATTATTTAATTTTTAAAGTGATTCTTCACCATTGAGAGATGGGGCCAAAAACGATACACAGCCTGATATTTCAAAAAGTTGTGGACGGATTCTGACGAAATTTGATGGACATGTTGGGTGTGTGACAAAGAAGAAATGATTCAATTTTGGTGAATATCTGAATGTGGATGTGGATGCGAGAATTATTTAATTTTTGAAGTGATTCGTTACCATTGAGAGATAGGCCCAAAAACGATATATAGCATGATATCTCAAAAAGTTGTGGACGGATCCGGATGAAACTTTGTGCACTGGTTGGGTGTGTGACAAGGATGAACTGATTAAATTTTGGTGAAGATCCGGATCCGGATCCGAGTACAAGTATTTTTAAAGTGATTCATCACCATTGAGAGAAAGGCCCAAAAACGATATATAGCACGATATCTCAAAAAGTTGTGGACGGATTCGGACGAAATTTGATGGATAGGTTCGTTGTCTGACAAGGAAGAAATTATTTAAATTTGGTGAAGATCTTAATCGGGATCTGGATGCGAGAATTATTTAATTTTTAAAGTGATTCTTCACCATTGAGAGATGGGGCCAAAAACGATATATAGCATGATATCTCAAAAAGTTGTGGATGGATCCGGATGAAATTTTGTGCACAGGTTCGGTGTGTGACAAGGACGAAATTATTCAATTTTGGTGAAGTTCCGGATCCGGATCTGGATGCGAGAATTATTTAATTTTCAAAGTGATTCTTCACCATTGAGAGATGGGGCCAAAAACGATACACAATGCCAAAAATGCCTGATATTTCAAAAATGCATTGATTTTGCCGATATGTTCTCGTGGATCAGGCAGTACGTGGTGGAGGTATGCGCTCCACCAAGTGCTCTTCTCGTTTCCCCTGTTTTTCAGTTGAACCTGAAAGATGTCATTCATTTTCCGGTGGTCGTGTGTGTACGTCCGCAGCTCAGCCGGTAGTTTCTCCTGGCTCACCTTATCTTTTCACAAGTGTTTGCGTTTCGTGGGAGAAACAAAGACGGTGGAAAGTAAAGGAAAAGTACGGGGCATTGTGTGGATTATTAAATGCGTACAATAAATGTAATTTTCCGAATTTAAATAGCATAGCGTCATGACGTCAGCACGCCGGATCGTTGACGGAAGTTGTTTTACCTCAGACGTGGAAATTCGCTTTGAGTATTTTGATTTGTGATTTAAACGTTTTAACTTGAACTTACAAGTCAGGATCGCGAACATGCCGCTTCTCGGAAAGGGGAAGAGCACCCAAGGTGAAGTTCATCTTTGATCGTCGATTGTGTTGCTTAAAAGTTAAATTAACAGTTTACGGTATGCTTGGGGAGAACAGGGGTGTGTTCCATTACCAAGCAGCTGGTAGAGCGCTCGCCAAGCGGCTTTAGCACTTTAACGAAACGATTGATAAGGGACGGCTGGCTTGGCAAGCGATAGCAAGCTAATTGGTAATGGAACACACCTTTGGGTCCTCTTGGTCCGTGACACTGGAATGGTGGAGAATAGTAGTTTGTATAATGTATGGAGCTGAAGGACCGATGTTGGTAAAACTGCTCACTACGATCAGAAGTTTGTCGAAGGAATGCCATGCTATAGTGATATTGCTGTGGTGCCGGGTCTCGGTGGTGAGCACGACCGCTAGGGGGGGCAGTAGAGTCTGCTCCGCTGAACACCCGGAATTTAGGTCGTACCTTTCAGATAAATCCGAAAGGTCACGGGTCCCTTATCGGACCGAAGATTGCCAATATGTCGACCACGTGGGGTAGGGTCAATTGCCAATTTCAATATACCGAATTACCCACGTCGTCAAACGACCGGGGAAATTCACCCTCGGCAGGATCTGCGCGATCCGGGCCGTTACCGAGCCGGATCCGAGTTGTAACCCGAGCGGAGAGTACCAGAACCCTGCCGGCCAATTGCACGATTACGGCAACAATGAGACCTCCTAATTCCCGTTTGCAGCACAGCAAACCAATGATAGAAAGGACAAGGACGAGCTGGGACATTCAACAAGAGGGGATTTATTTACAACTAGCATATACCCGTGCTCCGCATGGAGTTGAATGGGTGGCAAAAGGTGGATGAGGCATAATAGTTGATGTTATGGGAAGCTGGGGAGGGATGTGATGCACTATGGTTACCTGTCCTTAGTTTTCCAAAGGACCTCCCTGTAGATGACATTTTGGGTGAGTGTCTTGTTGCTGAATAGTCCTTGTGAGGAATTATTGTCCACTTTGATAGATATATATATATAGGAGTAACCTCTTGCATGTGAAAATGCAACATGTAGTTGGCCATGGGAGAACACGGGGGCTGCTGGGAGGTATATTCCGAGTTTGTCAAATGTTTGGCCCTGGGATTTGTTTATGGGCATCGAGTATGCGAGTCTGACTGGAAATTGCATCCTCTGCAGTGTGACTGGAAGGTTGGCGTCTGTCTGATGGGGAAGGTTTAACATGATATAGGCCTAGCCCTAGACTGAACAGGAGCAGTAATATTTAAAAAAAAAAATCTTTACTTTAAATACAATGTTTCATGTTACATTTTTTGTGTCAAATTCACCTTCTGAGGTAGTCAGCATGTGCAGAAGAGGGTTTACATTGCAGACGCTGTTTTTGAGGAGTGGCATTATGCCTCTCAGCGGTGACGGTCTGTCGACGACAGACGTAATGACGTCAGCGAATGACCAATGATGTCATGACGGAATTACGTCTCTCAGCGGTGACGTCACACGTCGCCATGCAAACGAATGTCAAAATTAGAAAATTGCCCAACATTCCCAAACCTGTCCATCTGGCGCGATCTCACATAGCCCATGCTGTTCCTTAGACCACAGAGCACCCACATGCCGAAAATGGCGACAATCCGTCCGGCAGTTTTGGAGGAGATACGTCAAATTACGCGCAGACGTTAACAGAAATAATATATAGATAATCGGGGGACGAGGGGAGCACATAAGGGCAGAGTTATCCGAATATAAAAGAAATGGAAATTTATACACAAGCACTTATACAGGTGCTACTTAAAGGACTGGCCCGCACCAGACACACACACCCCCAAAAAGAAATGGACCCCGTCGGGTCTTTATTGATACCCCCAGCTCGGAGGGAAGGTGAGCTGGAGGTAAGAAGCTAGCTTGGACCTTCCCGCCTCGTGCGGCCCTTGACGATCTGGCTCGGCGGGACTCGAACCCGCAACTCGTTGCCCCTGCAAGCACCGGGTACGGAGGGCAGCGTCGGGCTCCAGCACGCTCCTCCGGCACGTGACGAGACAGCCAGCACCAGCAGACAAGACAGGCAAGCGATTCTCGGCGGGACAGACTCGCAGTCAGGCGATCCTCCGCAGGACAGGCTAAAGGGAAAAAGGCAGACCTCTTCGCACACACCCGCTCTTCTCTTCACGCCCCCCCCCCCCCGACGCAACTCGCCTCCAGATTGGCCGGTTCGTCTCAGGCGATCCACTTGCCATTCGTGATTCGTCCGGGGGGGGGGGGAAGGGGGCGTGGCGAGCATCCTCGCGGCCCGTCCCCCTTGAGAGGCAATCCTCCTTCTTCGGGCGACGTGCCTCCGCATTGGTTGGAATGCGGCATACGTCGCTCGCGCTTTGCCTATTGGCTGAAGGCAACATGTCTTGCTCGACACTGGAGCGGAGCCAATGCGTCAGTTGCCAATGGAACTCCACCCACAGGCGCTTGGCACGTATGCGCGTCAGAAAGGCCGATGGTGGAAGGAAACCATGGAGGATGCCGTTGTTGTTGGTGGTGTAAAAATCCTAACTATAAAATAACCCGTAGCGCACGTACACTTAATTCCCATTAGACATAGGGGAAAGGGAACTATCTATCCACATTTACTTAACGAAATAACTGAGCTACGGGGACGTGAATTTTGAATGCTCATGGCTGCCAGATTCATAACAATATATGTAATAACACAGTGCGGTGCAGTGTGTCGAATTGTGATTTCAATGGCAATGATACGATAAGAGAGATAGTCCACGTCACTCCAGGTTTTGGAAATGAACAGTATGGAGGGGTTTCAGTACCCATGATGCAGTGCTCACGCGCCATATTGGTTGGCAAACGACAAAGGTAAACTAGACCGAACAAGGTGAAAGGATTTGCATTACCCTCCATGGCAGGTAAGTCAGAATAACGAGATATAAAACGTAATCGATTGTAGAGCGACTGATGCTATCATTGCCAGGGAAAGGAATGCAACCAACATGGTGGCACGCACTGCATTATGGGACAGCTCTGAAAACCCTGCATTGGCAAAGAAAAAGACCAAATTAATTTTATTATATCGTCAGGAGACTGTGGGGTTGGTATCAGTGTCGTAGCACATGCACGTGGTCAATACCTGTGGGGCTCCGTGGTAAGCACTCCAATAAGATTTCATTAAAACCTGGCTTTGTAACATATATATATATATATATATATATATATATATATATATATATATATATATATATATATATATATATATATATATATATATATATATATATGTAGGGTGAATATACTGGTTCTGGCTCACTTTTCCCCATGTAAATGAATGGGGGATTTTCAGCGATTCATATTTTTTTTTCCCTAAAAATAAATCCCCTTTTTAGCCCAAGGTATATTTATTTGTCTCCCCTTTTAACATGGGGACACTTTTTTTCAAATAACCCATGCAATAAGATAAAGATTTGTTAAAGGTGATTCTAAAGAAATATCTGAAACGTCTAAGCCTCGGGACACTCTTTATCAAATAACCGATGCATATTGTTTCGCTCACTCATTGAACCTATAAAGATTTGTTCATTCTCAAATTCCTTCAATAGTTTAATTTTCTTTGCACAATAATCCCCATCTAAAATATTGAAAAACAAAACATTTGAATCTTTATATTTTTTAAGATACCCCTTTTGTGCCATTACGAAATGATAAACTTCTCTTAATGCTCTTGTTTGACCACCTCCTGAGCCACATATCATTTTGAGATTATAATAAATTGTTTTTTCATTGTTCAATTGATAACCATCAAAGTTTTCAGTCCATTCAAGGATATTCATTTTTTTCTTTACATCCTCTAACTTACTAGTTTTTAAATTGATTCGCTTATTTGTTTTATTTACCTTTGTTTTAGTTATTTTTTCAATAAGACTTATTTGATATTTTTCACATTCATTATGTTTTCCATTTATATACCAAGACTGAGATTTTCTCCACTCTTTAGTTTGATTAATACTTGGTTTGACCATTTATATATTGCGAAAAAACACGGCGGTTGCCCTTAAAAAACCCTAACCCATCTTCCCATCGTTAAAACACAATCTATTCTATTCACTCTATCATACAATATCCATATGGAACACAATCTATTCCATTATCTAAAATAACTCTTATCATCAAAGGCTCCTAATGCCTTTTTATTTACTTCTTCACTATATATATTATGTTTATAACTTCTTATTGTATTCATTTTCCTATATTCTTCTTTCTTATTCATCAAACAATTATAATAATTTCTAAAAGTTATTGATTTCTTTATTACATATTTCTTTATTCCCTTTAACCTCTTATCAATCTGATCACCATACTTATAAGCATATGCCTTTGCTTCTTCTTCTTCTTCTTCTTTCGGCTGCTCCCGTTAGGGGTCGCCACAGCGGATCATCCGTATGATCCGCATAGTGATTTGGCACATGTTTTACGCCGGATGCCCTTCCTGACGCAACCCTGGTCGCCTCTTACGACACAGGGATATGGTACACCTATATTAACCGGGGTATACACCGGCCCAGTACACTGGTACTCACTTCGCCGACCTCGGAAGGATGGCAGGCTGAGTCAACCCCCTGGTGTATTAATTCAGTGGCCCAACGGGGCTTGAACTCAGGACCTTTTGGATCCCAAGCCGCTGCCCAAACCACTGCGCCAACACCAGGCTTAAGCATATGCCTTTGCTCTCAATCCAATAAACTCACTCATTACTTTTCCACCCAACTCATCCTTAAACTTACCAATAACCTTTTCATTCTTTTTGGAAAATAGCTCACTCTTCTTGCTGAAATTACTTGTATCATATACTCCAATATTTTTCTTCATATTCTCATAAACATCATCAGTTTTTATATCTAGGATAAAACTATCAGTGTCCATATACAACAATGAAACATTTTCACCATACTCTTTCTTTAAGTCATTATACAAATAATCATACATCAATATCTTTGATAAATCAAGAACTGCTGTTCCAATATAAATTGGTTTATCCATTACAATACTTTCCTTTTTCATATGAATAGCAGAAAAGTTCTCTGAAAAAACCTCTTCTCTCTCAAAACTTGGTTTATTTATCAATCTCGAAGCTTCTTTCCAAGATGTTGCGAATCTAATGTTTTGCCTGTTTCTAACATTTTCCATAGTCTTTCCAAATACAGCATTATTCATTAATTTATAAAAGTCCCCTTCAAATTTTACTTTTGTATTTGCTCTCATATCTGTATTGAATTGAATATACTTTTTCACCCAAGGACTTTGTTTAAATTTTAAAACTCTATGAATTTTAGCTACTCTCAATCCTTCTCTCAAAAACTGTTTTAAGCTTCTCTGATGCAAAACATATCCCTCTTTATCATAGAATGTTGTTAATAACTTTTCTGTTGATTTGCCTTTAATATTAAAACTTTTATGATAATCACTGAACCATTCTTTCTTTGGGGTTTCTTTCTCACATGCAAAAGGAAGGTCTTTATGCTTATTATGAAGATCACTCGGGTACCTCAAATCAACTTCAAAATAATAACCTTCTTCTTCATCATTCAATTCCTCTTGAGAAGAAATAACAATATTCATCAAAGCCTTTTCATAATCCTTTTCTTCCACCCACTCTAATTTACCATAAGGCAGAGATTGAGACATTGCCCATCCATACAAATTATTAGCATCAAAATACATCAAATAATTACTTTCTTTTTCACTATCATAATTTGGAAGATATTTATTATTTGCTTTAGCATATCTTTTTGAACATACTTGTGATATTCCACCTCTCTTGGACTTCTCAATCATCAAAAGCATATCAACATCACTGATTAAATCTATATCTTGTTTTGTCATTTTCAACATTGCACTCCAAGCTAAACCAGGAGCTGTGAAATAGTGGGCAGGATCTAATCCATAACAATTTTTATTATGACAGAGTGATCCAAAAGCTTCAAACACATCAGCTAACAATAAAACATCTGTTTTTAGATATAAATCATGATATTCTCCAAGGTTCTTTATCTTAAATATTTTCCATATTTCTTGTGCGTGTTTATATTCCTTATCACTTATCTCTTCTTCATAAAGGTTATTATAGAAACTTTCTTTTGAAGGAAGTTGTGTTTCTTTAAATATCATAAATGAATCCATATAATCATAAGGATAAATTCCCTTACTTGTAAGAATTTTCTCTTTACTTTGAATTTCATTCCTTGTTTGAATTTCCTCTCTCGTGAGAATTCCTTCTTTAATCAGAATTTCCTCTTCAGTTAGAATTTCATTCATTGTTCGAATTTTCTTTATAATTAGAATTTCATCTTCAGTTAGAATTTCTTCATTAATTTCCTCATTAATTCGAATTTCCTCTTTACTTTGAATTCTCTCTTTAATCTGAATTTCCTCGTTAGTGGGAATTTCCTCTTTTGGAAAGAATGAATTAAGATTTGGAAAAGAGTCCGTGGAGCTTAGGTTTGATAAGAGGTAGGCTAGTGGTGTTCCCATAAACTTGTAAGAATCTAGAAACCTAATACGAGTTAAAGGTTTTGTGAATATCATTTTTGTAAATGAAATATACTTTTGACTTGTGTTTGTTATGGCAGAAATATTCCCTGGTGTTTTTGAAAGTTCATTTATAAATAGATGTGTATCATAGTTGGCGCTGTTGTGAAGAAAGACTGGAATAAAAGAAGGTAATTTATAATTAAGATTACAACAGGAATGAGCGGGACCTCTATATTTACCAGTAGGATGACAATGATCCCTAACTTTAGACTCCTTAATTTCCCCCTCACAAATATGACAGATATTGTTCTTTCTAAATTCTAATTTTTCTTCTTTGGTTAATTTCATCGGTTCATTTGTTTCTTTCATTAATTTAGTGAGTCTTATACAATCCTTTTCTAATTGTTTTACAAACTCTTGTGAAGCTTTTTTTCCACTATAATGTTCAAGTTTGTTATACTTTTCTCCAACAGATGATTTGATATAATAACAGAAACCACAAGGAATATGTTTTTGATATGTATTTGTATATGATTCTTTTGGATGAGGAGAAGCAGTATTTATCTTTTTAAGGATACATTCAAAATCAGCGTATATCACAAATGGGTGCATGATAGATTTATTATAATCTTCAAAAGAAATCTTCTCACCAGGTTTAGGCATTGTAATTACAGCTGATTTATGATTACTACAATATTTTGAATGTTGTTCTAATCGTTCTTTTGTATGAAATGAATTAAGACATCGTTTACAAGGATATATTTTGTTTGCTGTTCTGAATACCTGAGAAGAGATTAATCTTGATAAATTATTGATGTATGTGAAATGTGAATTATTTCCAACACTAAAATATAAAAGATCAATGTGTGTTTCTTCATTTTTATAGTTGTTTGAAATTTTTAATATTCGAACTTTGTTTGTATCCGTTAATCCATATACATTAATAGAAAGATTATTCTTTTTCTAAAATTTAGGAATATCTGTTAGTGGCATTGGGAATTTAAAATCTTTAATGTCCAAGGTATTCTCATATTTCATATATTGTTTTACTCTTTCTGAATTACATTTTGGTGGATGAAAGTGAGCAAGAACAGAGCAGAGAAAACATTTATTATCATTGTTCTTAATATTAACAACTGCCTTCTTTAGTTTTATTTCTTTTGGCAATTCAATATAAGAAGAAGCTTTAAGAGGGTTTGATTTTAGAATGTGTATATCTAAAAAGATGATTTTTTAAATATTGAATCCACTTCCTACCACTGTATTATCAACATCCTCCTCTTGTTTTGATAGTTCTTCATAAACCCCCACTATTCAAAAAATCTTGAAATGATGTTATAAAATGAAGATCTGTTCTCATATAAGGAGTTTGTTCTTCATCTTGTCTTTTCATATTCATTTTCACTCCCATATAAAACTTTAAAGTTTTCATTTCTTTTAATGTCTTTTTAATAACTTTTTCAACATCAGGTTTCACTATTTCAATTGATTCAGCTATTGATGATGGACCGGGTTCTCCAAATTGAAAAATCCTTATTTTTATATGCCCTTTAAATGCCCCATCAGTGTTTTCAATATAATAGTCTCCCTTTACTTTAAACTCATTTTTCTTGTGTTTTTGTGATTTAAGATGTCTATTATAACTTCTCTTCAAAACATCCTTTGAACAGATATCACAATGTTTTCTTTCCAACTCAAGAGGAGATATTTTATGAAATAGATTAAATGTGTGTTTGTTGGTTCAGAGGTGTTTTCTATAATGTTTATATTTGTGATTACAAACATCGCAGTATGTTGTATTCACCATATTTATATAATAAATCTTTGCTTAAACTAAAATTTTCTTGATGAAAATTTCGTTTATTTTACAGGTGAATCTGTGCTTAAAACCATTTTATCCTCCAACTTTTTCACTTAATAAATACAATGTTTCAAGACACAAACGACAAGTTTCAATCAATCTCTTCATTTGTTAAAGATACTGAGAAATATGTCAAGGATGTAAAATTGAACAAAGATAAATATAACAACTATTGGATAAAAACAATTATGGTAAATAATATGAGTTCTTCAATTTCCTTCAGTGGAAGGGCTTTTAGTATACCTGGTAGAACTTCAATTAAAGTATCTCTAACAAAAGTTTCTCCTCTCCTTCTGGTAATATATTCAAAACTAGAAAAAGCAATGAAACAAGAAAAAGTATCAAAAAACAAAAACCTTATGGATGAAGCTTTAGAAAGAAAAGATAAGACCATCTGTAATATGCAAGGAGAAATTTGTATTTTTTTCAACAACCCTAAAGATGTAAATCCTGATGAAATAAAGGATGTTAATATATCAGGTGAAATGACATTTCGTTCAATAGTAGTTAACGATCATTTTAAAATTACCTTTAATATAAAAAATGTTGTCGTTGAATCTGGTAATGAAAAAAAGTATATCGATATCGATGGTAATATTATTAAATGAGTCAAGATACAACTGAAAGTATAGATGAATTTCAGTTTAAGTAAAGTTTTACTTTATAAATATGCTAGACTTTCCTGATTCTCCATATGACAAATTTGAGAATTGTCCTGCGTGTGAAAGACGGGGATTAAACACAGAGTCAAAAGCCTATAAACAATGTATATTCTGTGATTATCTTCTAATTAATGAAAATAAAAAATGTAAAAAGGAAAATAATTCTTTTAGATTTACACCAAAAATGAATTACTTTACAAGATTGATTAGAGAAATGAATGTAAAGTATGAGGGTAATAACACACCTTTCCTTACAAGGGAAGAAACTGAACGTATTAGAGACATGTTCAAAGGATTGTTGTTATATATTATTGATGGATGTGATTTTCAGGGAAATATCAACACAAGATATTGCATAAATAAAATAATGGATTATCTTGAAATTAAACCTGAACTTAGGATAAAATATAGAGTTTCTAAAAAAGCCAATAATAAATTAAATAACCTGTTTTCCAAACATATAAATGAATGATTTTTTACCTATTTGGGAAAATAAGATAAAATTTAACAACCATAAAAATCTCCCAAATTCATTAAGAGGTGTCATAGTTGGTTCAAGTGGATGTGGAAAAACCTGCTTACTTTTAAAGATGCTCCTCACTCCCAACTTTTTAGATTATGATAATATAATAATTTTCACAAAGTCGAGTTTTCAACCAGAGTATCAACTACTCTCACAAGGTTTTAATGCTGGTCTTCAAAAAGAAGATATAATCGGTTTATTTAAACATCAAAAAAACCTAGATGATTATAACATTGAAGATATAATTCAACTATTTTGTGATACACAGAGATGGAAAAAGAAATTAAATCCGATAACTTGTATTCTTAGTGATAATACGGATGATATACCTTCTCCCCAAGATTTGGATAAATCAAAAAAGAACCTCGTTATCTTTGATGATTGTGTTAATGAGAGAAACCAAACGGTAATGGACAGCTACTACACAAGAGGGAGACATTCTTCTTGTAATTGTATTTATCTTAGTCAATCGTACTTTCAACTTCCTCGTCATTCCATCAGAAACAATGCTAATACTTTTATTTTATTCAAGTTAAATTCAATAGATATCAATAATTTTTGGAGAGATAATTGTTCTACATTATGTAGTAAAAAGAAATTTGAGGATTACATGAAGCACACGACTGAAAAATATAAATATATTGTTGTGAAACAAGATGAGATATTAAGGGATATATTTTTTGTTTTATAAACAATTACATATATAAATGACAACTATTATTGTAAATCTTGTGGGTAAATCTGCTTCTGGAAAAAACTTTCATAAATCAAGGTTCTTGTGTAGTACAAATGAGAATATTGTAAATTTACTTAAAAAACACCCGGTGATACGCATTGTATCAACAACAACTAGAGCAATAAGACCTGGAGAAGTAAAAGGTAAAGATTATCACTATATTTCAGTGGAGGAACATATGCGATTGAGGAATGAAGGTCAAATATTTGAGGAGGTTTCTCTTGGTACAACAAAATATTCACATTGTAAGAGTGAGTTAAGGAAACTAAAATCTGGTGGTCTTGGGATATTAGAAACTAATCCAGAAGGAACGAGACAAATTATTAAACATCTGAGCGGAGTGAAGATTTTATCATTCGGTTTTGATGTTGATGAAGAAACTCAACGCAAACGTATGAAAAGCAGAGATGCAAGTATTAGTGAAGAAGAAATTACAACTCGCATTAATGTTAATAAAGAATTTGATGAAATATTTAAAGAAAAGGATTTATTTGAACACATCTACGTGAATGATGAAGAAAAGGAAAATTTCCCTGTTGATCTTTACAATTCATTAAATTATATTTTACAATAAATAAATGGATGCAAAAGAAAGAGCAAGAAGATTTAAGGAACATCAAGAGTTGGTTTCAAAAGTTGTAAAACAACAGGAAGACATAAAGAAGAAACGCAGACAGAAACTAACGGGCGAAGAAGCATTTGAAAGAAAACAAGAGAAATTTTTGAAACCACTTTTAAAAACTTCCCAAGAAAAAATGAAAGATGTTTCCACAGTTCCCACAGTAGAATATACTCCTAAAAAACTTCAAATGTTAAAAGATTGTGATCAAATGACGGAGGAAGAATTAGAGCATTTAGGAGAATTAGAATATGAAGATGAAGGTTTATTTCAACAACTGAAAGAGATTAATCGACCCCCTGATTATATTGTGAATGCTCTTCAAAACAATGAATATTCAGCGGATTCAAAAACCAAAGCAGGACTCATTCCAACAGAACAACCAGCAATATTTCATCTTGTTCAATAAAAGGTATTGATATTTAATGATGAATTAAGGTTCTTGGGTTCTGCTCAACCCCCTGTTAAACTAACTCCGAGATTAATGTTTCTTCTCACAAAAGATGGAAGACAAGGTTCAACTGTGAGGGATGAATCAAAATATATTGATAAACCATTGGATATGAAAAATAATGATGATAGAGTATATATTGATCTGCTGAACACTCTAAATTATAGGGTTAGTATTTCTAGTAAAAGTAGGAAAAATGAGAAGGAGAAACACATTATTCAGGCTTTAAGTATTCTTGGTTCAGGTATTAGTTTTCTTCCAAATGACCCATCGCAATTAGTTAATAGACTGTTATTGTTGTTCGGTAGTAAGAATGCTGGAAATAACAATTGTTTTAATGAAGCATCAGCCATTTTAGACCAGTTGATGAACATGAAAATAATTAATAAATCTCAATATAAAGACATTTTATCTCATATTAAATAATATGAGAAGCACAATCCTGAGTTTTAATTTCACAACAAGCGACCACACATCTTCATTCCCATACCCACTACAACTTGACCCAACAAAAGAATATGAGGCATCTTTATTGTCCATGGAAACTTATAATACCTTATTTAATATAACTGATAAAAATGACAAGTTTAGTTGTAATCCCGGAAGTGGATACAAAACGATAACAGTCTCACCCGGAGCATATGAGATTTCTCAAATATCTTCCGAAATTGCTCATCTTATGAAAGAACAGGGTGATGAACCAAAAAATATTGTTATAGACATTCAAAAACATACTTCTAAATCAACGATTAAAGTTAAAAATAACTACAAGGTTGATTTCATAATTGATAATTCATTTAGAGAGTTATTGGGTTTCTCCTCAAAAAAGATTGAAACTAATGGGACGTTTTACAGTGATAATGTCATTCAAATATCCTCAGGAATAAATTCGGTGTTAATTCACTGTGATTTGATTGATGGTGCTTATAATGATGGAAAAAAAACAAATACAATATTTTCATTCAGCGCATACTCAACCCCAATTGGTTAGAAATTCAATTTGGAACCCAAAAATTTGGTTTATCTCCCTGTGTCAGGAAAAACCAGACACACAGTAAATTTTAGGATAACCAACCAAGATAATCGTATGATTTCTTTTAATGGAGAAGTTATATCCATCAGAATTCACCTACGTGAAGTTTTCCAATAAATAAATACGATGGTTATTGTGAGGAAACACGAGTTGGGAAAATATAAAATAATTACAGGGGATGGGATGTTCCTTTCCCCATACTACAAGGGTGAAGGTATGTATCTTGGTGGAGGATACTATAAACCTAAGAGACAAAGGGGTGTTGGACATCAATTTAGAGGAGATGGGATAATTGATACTATAATGGGTATTGGTTCAACTATTCTTAAACATAAAGATCTAATTGGTTCAACTGCTTCTGCTGTGGGAAATGTAGAAAATAGTTTTACTGTGGCAGTTCCTCTTAAAGGTATATTTGGATTTTGTGATCATGATAAAGTTCTGTGTGGTCTTAAAATTAGATTTCAACTACAAAGGAATGATAATGAAAATCGATTGCTTTTTGGTGTTGGTAGTGCTTTTGGTGAACAGAATAAATTTGTAATTGAGGAAATGAGTTGGTATATCAGTGAATATACTCCTAATCTTAAAACAGAAGAGATGTTGAATAGAAGACTTCACTCAAAGAAACCACTCAGTGTATCATTCCTCAAAAGAAGATGTCAACACGTTAAACTCAACCAAACTACTTACACGTGGAATTTGGGTGTTCTGGGAGGAAAGCCACGATATCTGTGGATCATTTTTAAAAAGCCAGATGGTGATACTGCGACTGATAAGAATAATGCATTGAGTGATAATGCTAAGGTGAAACAACTTCGCGTTTCTCTAGATGGAACATTTTATCCACGAGATAGATTGGAAATTAATTGGGCAAAAAATGATTTTGCTGAAGCATTCAAGTCTTACCAAAAGGTGTGTGAAAGTAATGGAAATAAAGAACCTATTTTGGATATGACAGCATTTAAAAGTTTGTATACAATCTATGCGTTTGACCTGAGCGCTCAAAAGGAAACTATAAAGTCTAATCGAGTGGATACTTCCCTATACATTGAAAGAGGAGAGAGTGAAGAAGTTAATACATATTGTTTGCTTTTGGAAGAAACAGAATTACAGATTAATACAGATAATGGTGTGATGATTAGTCTCACATAATTTTTTGTTAAATAAATGAGTGGCAAAGTACCAACTGGGGTATATGTTAATCAAATCAATCTTCATAAACTATCATCTTGTGTTCAAAATCAAAAGCCTTGTACGATTAACGTTAATACAATTCAGAGAAAAGGAGCAGTAAGAATTGATGTTTTGCTCACAAGAGAACAGGTTAAAATCTTGAATGACACTGGCTCACTTAAAATTAAAATGACAAAACCAATGTTGAAAAAATATTCAATAACAGAGACGAGTGGAGGATTTCTCCCATTTCTAATTCCTTTATTTGCTGGTTTAAGTGCGGTTGGAGCCTTGACGGGTGGTATTTCAACAGCAGTGAAAACTGCCAACGAAAGGAAGGCTCAACTCCAGGCTCAAAAAGAATTGGAAAGACATAACAAGAGTTGGAGAAACAAATTAGTGGAAGTGGTGTAATTGTAGATTTTGCTGAAAAACTTGAAGGTCTGCCTGATAAAGCGAGATTGTTAGTTGGAGATATGCTTTCTTCTATAGCACAAGCAGGTGTAAAATTAACGAAAAGAGGTAATGGATTATATCTTTCTAATAAATAAATGAGCATTGATGAGTGGTTTAAAGAATTTGGAAAGAATACAACATCAAATTTACAACTTGTCAAATATTGTAAGAAATTAAAAATTCATCATGTGGTTATTTGTATGAGAGATGAATTAACAAATGTGCCGAAACGTACAAAGAATATTATTATGAACTTAGAAGATAATAATGGGAACGGTTCTCATTGGGTTTGTATTTTTAATAGTCAAGACAAATATTATTTTGATAGTTTTGGTCTTCCACCACCTGTTGAAGTCATAAAATTCTTACAGAATGGTGTTTATCAAACATTTCAAGTCCAAGAATGAAATTCCAAGTGTTGTGGTCAATTATGTCTATATGTGTTATTTCAACTCAACAAAAATAAAAATTTTTATGATATTATTTTTAATCTAATATAAATGACTGATGTTGGTAAAGATGGTTCTATCTTTGGTGTATCCCAAGAACTGGATATTGATTTATCAAATTATTACACAAAGGCACAGGCTGAATGACATAAATATAATATAACCAAAAATATTAACATGAAAAATGCTTATAAATTAAAAAATTATCCAAGCCCGACTGACGCGAATGACTTGGTGAGATTAAGCGATTTATCACAATATATATCCTTAAATAAAACGGCCGTGTATTCCAAAGATACAGAAGTGTTGATATTATCTCCAGGTCATACAGAATTCACAGTTCGAATTAAAATAAATTTCTATAAAGAAGGGCGTATCGTTTGTATGAGAATAGAACAATGGCGGTATGATATGAATGATTTAGGGTATAATTGGTCATTTAAAATTAACCTCGAAGACCTGGAACAATTAAATCAGTCTCGTAAGGAAGAATATTATCCACTTGGTATCGAGAATGAGTTTTGTGGGGCCACGATTCGTAAACAACAAATAAAAGAATTTAATAAGGGTAAATATAATAATGGTTTTGCCCTTGTTTATATCATGAAAACAGAAAAAACAGGATTATATATAATAAGTAAGGAAATACAAAATGATTTAACTATGAGAAGATGGGGAGGTGTTTCGTGCCATAATATTATTCTAACATATATTTCTAATACATAAATGACAGCAAGAAGGCTTCAAGAAAATTATCATTTCTGTGTCCAAGCATATCTTCAAGAAAAGGGTATTCGGTATTTTAATAAATATGTTCTACAACATAAGAATGAGGTATTTTCAATAAAAGATTGGCATTATGCTGATGTTGAGAAACCGACAACTTTAGATTTAATTAGAATGTTAAATCATGAAAAAAATTATAAAGTTAAGAAAAGGTAAGGCTCTTTTAGAAATTCAAAATAAATTTTATTGGTTTCCTGTTGTAAAAAAAATTATTTTGGATACAGGAATAACAAGAAATCCTGATGAATATATGTATGATATTCTATGGGGTGTAAGCGATTCAAGGATAATAAGGGATGAGGAAGGAGTTGAAGAAGAGAGGGAAGAAGAGAGAGAAGGAGGAGAGGGAGAAGAAAGAGAAGGAGGAAAAGGAGAAGAGAGAGAAGGAGGAGAGGGAGAAAAAAGAGAAGGAGGAAAAAGAGAAGAGAGAAGGAGGAGAGGGACAAGAGAGAGAAGGAGAGGGAGGAGAGAGAGGAGAGGGAGGAAAGAGCGAGACAAAATAAATATCAAAATATGGAAACCAGTGAGATTAAAAAAAGATTGGTGGTATTACACAAAATAACTCAACCCACCGAGGAGGAAAACAAAGAATTGACAAGTCTATTTGAAATATTTTCTACAAGACTATTGACATCGACAAGATATTCATTTTAATTCAAGTTTTTCATTTTTATTTTTTTTCTTAAATAAATGGAGGAGAGAGTGAAGGCATTTCTAAGGATTCTTTAAGTTTTAAAAATTAAGATTCAAATGTGCATGTTGGAAACTAAAAAGGTTTTTGCACTCTTCAGGAATTTTTCACATAAATAAATGAGTTATTGTCTCAAATGTAAAAAGAAAACTAATACTAAAAATATTTCATATATTAAAAGTAAAAATAACAGGGTTATACAAAAAGGTATATGTTCGGTGTGTGGTTCAAAAAAAAATCAATTTATCTCCAAACACAAACGAGGAGGAGATATACAAAAGTTTTTATCAGGAAGTAAATTTACAACTACTGGAATACCAGGGGAATTACATCTTCCAGGGTATTCTTTCTGTGGTCCAGGCACAAACTTGGATAAAAGATTAGATGAGGCAGACAATCCTAAATCATGAAGTAAACCCATCAATAGAGTTGATGAAGTGTGCATGAGACACTATATTGATTATGGGAATACCACAGCGTTGGAAGAAAAGCATTAAGCCGATAGAGAAATGTTGTATAATTTGTCTCTGATACAAAATCCAACCTTGAGAGAAAAAGTTGATCGGTTCATTGTGAAGAAGATGATCAGTGCTAAATTGAAACTTGGACTTGGAAATTCAAAAAACTTATAGGCTCTAATGATGTCATTAAGACTGAAGAGCAATTAGCTGATGAATTACATAAACCAATATTCACAAAGTTTCAGAGAAGGAAAGTTTATTCCAAGAAAGTAGATTATATCTGGTCTGCTGATTTGATTGAACTCAATAATGATAAGGGGTACAAGTATACTTTAACCGTTATTGATTTGAGGAGTAGATACGCATGGGTTGTACCATTAAAAAACAAAACAGGTAATACTCTTATGTTAGCCTTTCAACAGATATTTAATAAAAGTAAGAGAAAACCTGAAATATTGTGGACTGATGAGGGTAGAGAGTTTTATAACAAGACATTTATGAATTTTTTTAAAAATAACAGTATTACATTATACAGTACCTTTAATGAAGGGAAGGCAGTTGTTGTTGAACGTTTTAATCGTACCTTAAAAGAGAGATTATATAAAAAATTCACACAACTCGGTTAACAACAATGGTCATCTTTTATTCAGGATATTGTGGATAAGTATAATGACACGGTTCACACGTCAACAAATATGAAACCATCAGAAACATTTACAAAATTAAAATATGGAAAAGAGATTAATGTCAGAAAACCTAAGTTCAAAGTTGGTGATATCGTAAGAATATATAGGTGGAAATCTCATTTTGAAAAGGGTTATATTAAACGATGGACGAACGAACTTTTTTAAATTGTTGATGTAATAGATACGGTTCCTTGGACTTATAAGATATATGATTTGGAAGGGGAAGAGATTTTAGGTTCATTTTATTCACAGGAATTACACAAGACAAAGATAAATTGAAATTTTTTGACTCCGCCCCTTTTTGACTCCGCCCACACAAAACCCACCCACATAAACCCCACCCCACACAAGCTCCACACAAACCCCACCCCACACAAACCCCACCACACACAAACCCCCCACAAGCTCCACACAAATACTCCACCCCACACAAGCTCCACACACACAAACCCCACACAAGCTCCACCCATATTCATCATATTCACATAATTAGTGATTAGTTAATTAGTTCCACACACACAACATGTTTATTTAATTAAAAAATTATCCACCCATCCACACAAGCTCCACTCATCTACCCATCCACTCATCTCTCCACCCATCCATTTATCCACACAAACCTCATCCACATAAGCCTCATCCACATTCACCCCTCCCACATAAACCCTGCCCACACAAGCCCCACCCACATAAACCCTGCCCACATAAACCCTCCCCACATAAACCCCTCCCACATAAACCCTGCCCACACAAACCCCACCGAAGCCCACCCACATAAACCCCACCGAAGCCTCGCCCACATAAGCCCCACCCACATAAACGCCCTCCCACAAGCCCCGCCCACACACACCCCGCCCACACAATCCCCCACCGAAGCCCCCCCCACATAAACCCCACCCACACAAGCCCCGCCCACACACGCCCCTCCCACACAAGCCCCGCCCACACACGCCCCGCCCACACAAGCCCCGCCCACATAAACCCCACCCACACAAGCCCCACCCCCCTCATCCCCCCTGTGCACCCCCACCTTTGACCCACCACCTCCCTCATCCCACCCCCACCCTTCCCCACACACACACATGGGGAGGGGAGGGGTGGGATAAGGGGGTGATGGGTCATTGGGGGAGCACACCTACCCCCCCCCACCCCCTCCCTCCCTCTCCTTCATGTCTTGATTCTCTTTTTGAAATTCAAAATCAAGTAATTGTAAACAAAACAAATATAATTAATCAAAATTGAAAATATTAAATATTCATTTGCAAGAATGTATAATCTTTCCCCGCAATCTTCTTCAGATGTCTTGTGATGTCGAAACTCAGACACCATATTCTGTTTTGAAACAAAAAGTGGATAATAATTAGGTTTTATAAAGATAA
>NC_140973.1:43041011-43065720 GCF_056783735.1 Eptatretus burgeri | reverse complement strand
TGAATTCTTTACTTGTTTGAGACTATATTGCTGATTGAATATTTGATTGATTTGAATTCATCCATTTCATCAACAAGGAAATAAAAAGTCCTTCAGTTTATTAATTTTTCTTCATAATAAATTCCTTGTTGATGTTTCAACCCGTCCATGATTGTCATTTCTTTCCATTGATCCAACATTGTCTGAACCGAGAGAGACTGGGAGATTATAATTCCCAAACTAATTAACCTGTTATAGTCGGAGTGCACCAGCGGAAAACGCTCGGCAGCATTACTTATGATCTAATCAAGAAAAGATTGGTGCATCGCCGAAGTCGCGTTCCCCGGTCAGGAAACCAGGTGACCTCCAGTTAAACGGCACATGAGACGGTGGACACTGGAACTCGTGGTTAACTGATTGGCATCCGTGGTTGTTCAGCAACCCACCACACCACGATGTTAACTGTGAGCGGTGGCCCCAGGTCCAGTTCTTCCGAGGAGAAACAAGGATTAATGCCCTCATAATACACTCGGTACCCATGGCCGGAGCAATATATTGTTGTAGATTCCCGCCCGCCGGCGTGTGAACGACCACATCTAACCAATAGCGGTCGCTTCGCCCACCGAATGGACAATCCAGTCACGGCTTTCCGGATCAACGCCGGAACCCAGCCACGGGTGTGTTTTCAACCACACCACAACCTTGTCCGCACTCCACCCGCACGCTACAGGGTCCGATCACCAAATCTTCGATTTACCTAATTATTCGCTCAGGGAGGTTACCGAGAGATTGTACCTCAACGCGACCGCTTGGAAATGAGCCGCTTAAGCAGCTCGCTTCCTTTTGGGATAACCGAGCGGGGTATTATCGCGCAGTCCCGTTGGACCCGATCACTTTACCGACTATTTAAAAACCAACTATATTCCGATCTCAATATGGCAGTTCAATGAGGGAATGGACGCAGCAAACAGGTTTACACTCACACAAGGACATTTATTTGCACACATATACGGTCAAAGAAGCAATGCAGATATATACAAGCATGCAATGAATGGGGGTAGGGACAAGACGCGAGCAAGACAAAGACTACAACCGTCTACTTATTATGAACAGTCACTTGCACTTAACAGCAGTTCCTACTTATTAGATGGGCCCACGGACACACGTACGCACACACACACACACACACCCAATAAATGGTGGCAGAGGCCTTTAATAACGAGCTCCAGCTTGGAGGACAGGTGAGCTGAAACCCAGAACCTATCTCGAACCTCTCCACCTCGTGTGGTCTTCAAGTTGTTCAGACCCGGGCTCCAGTGAGAGCGAGCTGGATCCAATCGCCGTGAGCCGCGATCCTTCCCGAGCTCCCGCGAATCCTCCCGCGCTTCTCAACATGTACTGGTGAGATGAGGCGCCGATCCTTCCCGTCGATGCACTGCTTCCCCCAAGGAACCACCTCCAAGAAGAGGTCGATGAGTCACACCAAGCCGGGAACCAAAATGGAAAACAAAGAGCTCCACGAACCAAGAAGAAGAAGAAGAAGCCACCACTCACTGCTCGAGCAGTGCGACCAGCTCAACTCTTTTCCAAACAAAGCAGCTCGAAGCAAAAAGCTCTCCCGAGCCAAACAGAAGCCGAAGCTCACTGAACCACCAAAGCAAAAAGCCTCCTCCTGAGCCAGGCCGCAGCCGAAGCTCACTGAGCCAGCCAAAGCAAAAAGCTTCCGAAGACCTCAACCCTAACCCAAGCCAAACAGGACCAGAAAGTCTGCTGACCGACTACTCTCTGCCGAAGAAAAAAAGCTTACTCATCAACTCCCAACACGAACAAAGAAAAGATCTCCTCTTATCCTTCTCCCGCCCTCTGCCCGCTCCCGGCATGACTCATGACTCATGCCCTCGTGCTCCATCCCCCGCTCAGCCACGGGTGGGAGGGAGTTGTTGACGTCATGAATCACCATGGGATGGCAGGGTTCTTCTTCCTCTTCGCAGAAGAGGGGGAGGGCCGTCTCCATTGTTCGCTCCCTAACTATTAAATCGATCCGCAGCGCATCTAATCAATTTCTGAACATTTAAACAATGGAAGGTGAGCTATCTGGGGAACAAGCACTTATCGACATAGTTGACTAAAGGAACCTGTATGTTGTGTGCAATCGAATTCCAAATTCGTAACAATATATATATATATATATATATATATTTATATATATATATATATATTATATATATATATATATATATATATATATATATATATATATATATATATATACATACATATATACGTTAGAATTCTGTTTAAGCAGGAGCTCATAATGCTAAGATTCATTTACGCTGTGTGAGCGCCTTGTCAATTCCTACCGACATCACACCCTCAAAATCGTCCTGGGTGAGCTGCCAGATATGAAACTTGGTTGGCTTCGAGGCATCTTCGGAATGAAAATCCCCTTTATCTATTTGCTGATGACTCCACCCTCTGCCATGGCATACCTCATCCTTCAGACAGACAGGCTGCAACATTTTCTCTCTCTTCAGACTTAAAAAAAAATATCACAAGATGGTCAAACGCTTGGCATACATCTTTCAATCCTGACAAATCTCACACTCTCACCATCTCTCTCTGAAATGACTGTCTTGCAAACCTTCCTATCTACTTTATTAACAATCCTCTGGAGGAAGTTCAATCATTCAAACTCCTGGGTCTCACTATCAGCCATGATTTGTTTGGGGCAAACCACATTTCTCCAAAACTGGGCTTCCTCCATCTTACAAAGTCCTTCCTTGGCACCCCTGAACTCCTGTCGACCTACAAGGCCTTCATCCACAGCTTTATGGAGAACTGCTCTCCTCTCTAGGCTGACTCCCTTGCCTCACACCTTGCTCAGCTTGATGCTATGTATACCAAGGCCTTCAAGATTATTGGAATTTCTCACGATGAAGCTGAGTCTATGGGTCTATCACTATGCAATCGCAGACAGGTCGGTGGTTTATCTGTCTTCTACCCCTCATTTCTGGTCTTGCACCGTCTGCTCTTTCCATGCACCCCCTCAACCCCCCCCCCCATTCGCCCCACCCCAGGTTTCTGCAGGGCACACATGATCCCCCATCAACTCCCTTCTGTTTAAACTTCCTAAACCCAGGATCATTGCTCACCTCCACTCATTTGTTCCTTTTTTCTCCCACCCGTGGAACAAACTTCCACATTCTCTTCAATCTCATCCTTCCTTCCAGGTCTTCAAAACAGCTGTTCACCACCATTTCTGATCATCCCCAATCCAAACCCATGATCTTTTTCGATCCTCGTTAACCCCACCCAACCTCAATCCTTCCTCCTTCCAAATTTCCAGTTTCCCTCATGAGGTTCCTTCTGTATCCCTCTTATCCACCCTATACATCCTCTCCTGCTCCTCACTCCTCACCACACCTATTGTTTGTGTAACTCAGCCTCTGTATTCTTTTTTTTTCCAACTGCTCTGCTGTTGGTGTTTCCCTCATCTCTCAACAGTTCCTTTTGTGCTGTTGTGTCCTGATCTGTTCAGTGGACTGATTCTAGCTCTTCCACGAGCATCAACTATATACACACAAAAACAACAATACTCTCAAGACCCCAAAAACCTTCAAGACCTCCTAAAACCCTCAAGACCATCAACTTTTACCTTTGAAGACCCTCTCAACACTTTCAATACATTTCGACCCCTTCCCCCTTTAGACCTGGAGAACTTTTCGACCGCAAAGACCCTTTAGACCTTTACACCCCCTCATTCCCTTGACTGCCTTTAGACCCCTTCACCCTAAACACCAATTAGATCCCTTGTGATGCAGGGATCCATGATCATCATCCTGTTCAGCGTCCAAGACTTGCACTGCGACATATCAAAGCATGCTTACATTGGTCAAATCAGCACATCTGATTGACACGGAAACAATGGGGAAGTATTGTGTTCAGTGATGAATTCAGGTTTCTCCTTGAAAGGTATGATGGCCATGCACGGGTCTACAGAAGATACGAGTGACATACTCCAGTCTGTGTCCAGGAAGCTGCAAATGTTGGAAATGCCATGATTCACCATCCCTCTGTCAATAGGGAACAAAGTGCAAAAGGATCAAACCCCCAAGGGGGGTTGCTACACACCTCTTAGCTGGGCATGCAGATTAGTAGTAATATTAGTAGTAGTAGTAGTAGTATGAGTTGTAGTAGTTGTAGTAGTTGTCGTATGGTCACGATGTGGAGTGGTGTGTCATGTGTTGTTGAAACCTTTCACATCAACTTGATCCGTATCCATGGAAATCTGATGGCAGCTCGATACATTAATGAGATCTTACAGCAACATGTGTTGCCCACCCATCAACAACATGGCCCAGGAATCATCTTTACGGACAATAATTCACCTGATCAAAGGGTCATTTGAACAAGGAATGTTGTCAATGCCAACGTCGGATGTCGTGACATCCTGTCTGACATCTTGCCAGATTTAAATCCAATTGAACATCTCTGGGATATCATTGAACATCACATTCGAACCTTGCCAAGACAGCCACAAGCCCTTGATCAGCTGGAACAGGAGCTGATGCATGTGTTAAATGGCATTCCCCAGGCTGGTTTAAGTATTCATACGGTCAATGCAACTGCCATGCAATGCGGTGATTGCTGCAAGAGGAGGACATATCCATTATTGAAAGTGGTCCTTCTACACTGGATCTGCAGGTGAAAACATTCACCAACAACACTGCATTGTGAGATTAGGCCACAATGGAATGGAACAGTAATTATTCAGCATTTATCTTTATCAGAGGTTTGCACATCATCTGTGTCCCATGATGTCACATAAATAAATCGCATCATCAACAATCACTTGTTCGTTTTTTTTTTTTTTATGGTGCAGAGTAGGTAGTGAGTGTGGCTGCTCCAGACCTCAAAGCATTGCATTTCTTAAATCTTTTTAAATGGAGAATGTGTCTGTGATGCCAAAGAACCCCACTACCCTCTCCTTCTTTCTTTTGACCCATTAACCCCAATGTTGTCTCCTTTTAGACCCATTTTTAAGACCCTGTTTGTTCATAAACTTTGCTTATTTTGTTTGTCCTGCAGACCATTCACAATTGGATGGAAATTCAAAGAGCAGCCGGTAAACTGGGTTGTAAACTTGATGTAAAATGGCTTATTCTGTGCCAGCCTGTTGGTGTTGGCCTTCGCCACTAGGGGCCACTCTGCTCATGTTTCCCTCGTATCATTAATCCGTGCATTGTCAGTCGATGCACGCAAGAGCTGCCTGTACGGTATGTTGTAGCAACTGAAGCAGGGAAGCAAATTTTTAACCCTGAGAACTAATCCAGCCTTCTCTTCTTACAAAGCATTAATCACATTTATGGGATCTGTGTGCCTCTGGCAGTGGCACAGATCGATGGATTTTATCATTCGTGTATAAATGAAGGTCTGGCCGCGGGTGGTGCTTTGCCATATGGTGCTTACGTAGATCTAAACCCCAGGATGTTTACTGATTATGTCTCGCAATTGACTGCGGCGACAGCAGCTTGTGTGCTCTGTGGAAATGCACCACCACTGCCTTATGTCATACGTCTGCTGAACTGCGTAAACTGCTGCAATGTCGAGGAGCGCTTCCATGTGCAGCACCTGCCAGGTGAATGTGATCATGGCTGGAGAGAATTGTTCTTTCGGATGTGAAGTTTGTGAACAGCTATTTGCTATTCTTTCATGGATTTCAGCAAATGACCTTCTGCAAAGTGCTGCAAGTATACTTTGCCGGCCCACGGTCTTTCTTATGACTCTGGGCCAGCCACTTGATCCTCCAGAACCAAAGACTTTGGCCACCATTGGTATGCAAAGGTCTCACCATGGCAGTTGAACTCAGACTTGGTTTATGCACTGGTTTCCTTTCGCCGTTTATCCAACCTTACTCACCAACACTTTCTGTGATCTATTCCTTCCTAGTGCAGCCAGGTCAAATATGCTGAATGCACAAGTCCCCTTGTGTCCCTCTTCTCTTGTCTTCATCTTCTCTTTACTTGCTCATCAATTTTCTCACATATATGTGGAACGTATACTTCCATTCAGTGGTGCTTTCTTTCGATGCAACAGCCTCGCACAAATCCCATGGCAACGCCCGTATCCATCCTTGATCTATCCTGTCTTGCAATTTCTTATCTCTTTCAGTGTCTGGTAAATCCCACCCCGTGTGTGTGTGTGTGTGTATGTGTGTGTGTGAGATAATTGATTGACTTTGATTTTTCTACTTGGCCAACGGTCACTGTCGGTTTGAGTTCCGCCGCAAGCCTCCAACTGCAAATAAAGTCTTCCGTTCCTTTGTCTTTTCTTTCACAAACATGTGATCAATATGCTCCTCACATCATGTTAATTGGACAATCAGGTGATGTGTGGCATTGATTACTTACTGCCTTTCATTCACTTTCTCGCATTGTTTGAGTGCTGACAGGTTGAATTTTTTGTCAACGGCTATGATGGCATCACCGCTTTCCACAAGTTGTGCATTTGTGTCATCTTTGACCTTTCTGGATTTGTTCCTCACACTTGGACAACTTTTCTGAGAGCCTTAACTGAAGTGTTAATAAATCCCACATGCTTTGCATTTCCATTGCGCCTTTGGCGAAGATGGTTTCCCATGTGGAGAGAAAATGGCCGTACCCTCTTTGTCACAAATTGGCAAGTGAGTAATGTATTTTGACAAAAGGAGTTAAAAGCATTGCAGAGAGAAAATTATTACGCTTCACATTCTTCGCTCAAGGCCGGGAGTGTCTCATGTTAAGTTGTGCGTGTTAATTTGTTCACCAGGGTTGGTGGCACAAAGAGAAGTGAAATGTATTTCAGCTGGTCTTGATAGACCCGGCCCCAAAGTTCAATTATTGGTTTATGTAACTTTTCTGCCTAGAACATAGCGGACACAAATTTATTTTTTCTTGAATTTGTCTCTATATTGCATTGCTTTAATCAGAAAATGATGACTATTTATCGTTTGCTTGGTTTGAAGATGTTATTGATCAATGCCTGGCCACGATACATGTGTCCAATAAATAGTCCGATGGGAAAAGAGGTTGTACCCTATGTCGTTCCATCAGTGACCACGATCCCACCCTCATCTACTGCTGGTCCTGTCTGCTGCGTGTCTGGCCCAGAACAATTTCGCTTTTATTGATCACACTGGGAGGGTCGGCTCTGGGGCACCAAGGAAGTGCCAAGGCTTAGTGTTTCTATAGTTCTGTTCGTCAGAGCCCGGGCCTCTGATGGAATCTGCACCGTGCCTCATGCTGCCATGTCTGGAAATAAATGGAGGATGTTTGTGGGATTTGTCGACCACTTGTCAAGCTATGCCCTTTGGGGGTCCAGGTGAAATGTACAGTGTTCCCATTTTATAGAACACATGTTATCACAAATATAATTATTCCTCTGGAAGACATTCCCTCTAAAGGAATACTGATTTGCACATCGTCACTTTGGAGGACATTTGTTTTAATGAGCCAATTTTAACTTGACATAATTAACAGTAAAATGCAGAACTTAAAAAAAAATTAAATTGAAACCTATCGATCCATTATGGAGAAGGAGGAGGTGGTCTTAACCAAGTGCATAGAACATGGTGCGTAGGACTAACGGAGTATGTGAAAAGCTCAACAGACTACTGGATGAGATTTGTACACGAGCAAGAAAACAACAAACAAGAAAAGGGACCCTTAATCCATCATCAATGCCCAAGACCAAGGACACTACACTAATGGCTTTAAGAAAATGGCGGGATTGAGCCAATCGGCCAAATGCAGGTTTTGTGGGGTGGAAATAGAAAGTACCAGCCACCTCCTCTGGGGATGTAAAAAAACTCATGTCAGAACAGCTGTACACAGAAAGACATGACAACGTCCCCAAAGTAATCCACCGGCACATCTGTAAACATTTCACATCCCGGTCCCAGAACAATCATGGAAACACAAACCAGAGCCGATCCTCGAAAATGAACAAGTAATGCTCACGTATGACGAGATGATCCCATCAGGTGTGGACAATGCAAACGAAGCAATGCATCCAGACACGGTGCTCAAACACAAAAAGGAAAAGTCAGCATTGCTGATCGAGGTTTCAGTTCTCAATTACTTTGGAATAAATGCGACAGAAATCAGGAAAACGACCAAATATCAGGATCTGAAAAATGAGGTCGAGGACTTGGAAATTGAAGAAAGCTGTGATTGTACCAGTGATAGTTGTAGCTCCAGGAATGATAAAGGAAACCCTGAATGAGGACTTAAAAATAATTCTAAGGAATATCACTACAAATGAGCTACAAGTGGAGGCTGTCCGAGGTTCAGTGAAGATTCTCAAAAGAGCTCTTGGAACGAGGCTATGAGAACGAAACTTCACAGTTTGGTTCATGAATCATGACCCTTTACCAAAAAAATAGAAGATGGAGAGTTTGAGTTCTGGGAGAACTCCCTCCCACCTCCTGAAACCTGCAAATGGAGATAACAACCAACGAGAAATTAAGTAGACTCTCTATTAAAGTCGGTTTGTGAAATGCTAAATATGGCCAGATGGGACTACAGGTTGAACCCTACAAGCTGGTGATGGAGGCCCATCCTCTTGACAGAGAGTCAGGTGTTTATGACAAATCATGACCGTTTTTGTGGCAAACAACCAATCTTGGACAGGTGGCCACTCGATCACAGGATGCAGAAATTCCCACTGATCAAACATGAGCATCAAACTGACACAAATGAAGGTGATGCAACAAAGCTTTACCCACTCCCTGACTGACCTGTTCTTTTGAAGGTGAAATGTACAAATGTATTTATTGCCCTGAACACCAGAGGGAAATGTCTTACTTTTTCTTTTGGTTTGAGGTGGGAGGGGGGGTGGAGAGAAGTTTTGGGATGGGGAGAGGGCTGTCCTGGTTTCACACATTTGGGACACAACCAGTTAATGGAAGGGATCTGTTTGTCGTAACGAGACTCCACTGTATCATTCCACTGAGCTCAAACCTTTGCTTTAGATACTAAAACAAATGTGCAGGAGAGGGCACAACAGACAAAAATGCATGACATGACATCTCATTCTCATGTATGTTGCTTGGTTGGTTTGTCTATTATCTAATCTATACCTATATCTATCTATATATAAATTCAAGTTGCCTGATTGTGTCTGAACAGGTTTGTGTCTGACCCACAGCACATGCACTGCTGAATGATATCTTCATTTAAGACCTCCTGGGTCCAGACAGTGCATGCAGAGGTTGACAAATATTGATACTCATGCAATTTTGAGTTATGTTCATTTTTGTTAGACATGTGGTGGATTTGCTCAGAGTCATTGGTTTGCACACCAACCAGAAGTTAAATTAAAAAAAAAACATATGGGAAATAACCCTGAGCAATCACCTGGTAGAATAATGATAATGAGGGAGAAGCCAACGTGAGAAGGAATCAGCAAAATGTACCAATGAACCAATGTGGCAGCGAATACCTATTTTGGGAGGCACTCTGGCCACCGTAAAACCCTACAATCTGCAAAACACAAGAAAAATGCAAAGCAAATAGAAAACCCACTCTTTGGGAGTACCTCCTGTACAGCTGCCCTCCACATGGCAGCTCACCAGATGACGGGATTGGGGCAAAGCATTGGGAACCCCAGTCATCCACCAGACGGCGGTCTCCTCAGGTTAACATGAGGTGGTTCCTTTGGGTGGGTGCTTAGAATGTCCAATCCCGAAGAGAGGATGATCACCTGTCTCTGCTATCATCTGAGCTCCACCATTTGAGCATTAGTATTGCAACACTCTCCAAGGTTTGGAGACCAGATAGTGGTGAGATCATCGCGGGTAGTTACACCAACTAATGCTGTAGTCACTCTGATGGATACCATACCCAAGGAGTTGCTGTAGCTCTGTCCACAAAGCAGACTCTCAGGATAAGTGTGGTAACACCGGTCAACGAGCATATAATGAGACTGAGGATTCATCACTCCTTGGGTGTCATTTCCCTGGTCTCTGTATATGCCCCAAGTGAGCTAAGTGATCTCACTGTGAAGGAGGCATTCTCCGCCATGCTTGAGCCTGTGGTTGATCAGTTCCCCAGGCGAGATACACTTCTATTCTTGGGAGATTTAATTGCATTGACTGGCACTGATGGGGATGGTTATGAGACGTGTGTTGGTCCCCATGGGTCTGGAGCTGTGAACAAGAATAGCACTAAGTTCCTTGACTTTGCAAGAAGTTGTGGACTTAGGGTGGCTGGTTCATGGGTTCAGCACCCACAAGCTCATCACTGGACTTGGTATTCCAACGCTGGCAGTGTGGCAAAGGAGATTGACCATGTCTTTGTTGATTGTCACTGGAGGATGATCCAGAACTGCAAGGTCCACCGGAGTGCTCAGTTCCTCAATACTCACCACCGGCTTGTTGAAGCAACTCTTAAGTTGCACCTTAAATACAGGAGGATGGTACCATCCAGCCTCGGCTGGATGTTGGCAAGCTCAAGGATGAGAGTGTCGCTGAGGAGTTTGCAAACAGGCTGAGTGGAGATTTGGGAAGTCTGGGTGCTTTGGGGGAATCTGAAGAGTTGTGGAGCGCCTTCAAGACCACCTTCCTTGATGTTGCCAATGGATGTCTTGGAACTCATCGAAGGGCAAAGAAGAATTTTATCTCTCAAGAGACACTGGATACCATTGACTGGAGTCACAGGGCCAGGCTGAATGGCAGAGTTGAGCTGTTCAAGAAGTTGAGGCGTAAATCTGTTTGTGTACTGACGGCAGACAAGGATACCTATGTGCGAGGAATCTGTGAACGGGTAGAGCATCACCTGTGGTCAAATAATTCTCGTCCGGCTTACAGAGGAATTCATGCATTGCGTTCCTCCAAGCCCGTGGCTCGGTGTCCTGCAGTGAGAGCAGAGGGTCATGGGCTCTTTACAGAAAGTCTGAAGTGAAAGCGCGCTGGACAGGTTACTTTGAGCGGCCATACCAGGCTGGGCCCACCAGCTGTTGAGATGGATATCAGAGGTGTCACTATCCAAATTGCTGATCCTCCAATCAACTGTGAATCACCTTAGTTTGTAGAAACACAGGTTGTGGTGAACCGGTTGAAATGTGGTAAAGCTCCTGAGATCTGTGGCATCCTTGCTGAACTTCTCAAGGCTGGTAGAAATGCTGTACTCGTGTCGTTGCATGCAGTTCTGTTCTCTGCCTGGAACACAGGCATTATCCAGAATGACTGGAAGAGGGCCTTGTTGTCCCTCTCTGTAAAGGGAAGGGTGATCGCCAGGACTGCAACAACCACGGATGAGTGATGCTGCTCTCGCTGCCAGGCAAGGTCTTTGCTCAGATAATTTTTGATAGGGTTCGCCACCATCCCATCTTCTTGTGCACTAGTGTCCAGAGTAGTCAGGTTTTACACTAAAGAGGTCAATGATTGACCGTATCCTTGCTCTGGGGGTCCTCGCCTAACGCAGACGAGAGTTTCGGCAGGAGCTTCCTACACCTATATTGATCTCTGCAAAGTGTTTGATTCAGTGAATCGGGATGCCCTCTGCAGAATTCTTGGTTTTCATGGGGTGCCTCCAAAACTGATCAATCTGATTTCTGAACTATACTCTGTTACTGAGAATGCTGTGAGGTGTGGTGGTTCCATCCCCTACTTATTTCCAGTTATTACTTGAGTTCGTTAGGGGGTGTGTATTGGCCCCTCAACTTTTCAGCACTTATATGGACTGGATTCTGGGAATGATGTTTTAGAGATCAAGCTGCGGTGCATCATTTGGGAATGTCAAGATCTCTAACCATGATTTCGCAGATGATGCAGTCATTTTTGTGGAGGCTCTGGATATCCTTATGTGGGCTCTCGAGGTGCTGAATGAGGAGTCGGAGCCACTGTGATTATGGGTTTCTTGGGTCAAAAGTTAGATCCAGGCTTTCAAAGACATATTGGATGCTGCTGTCTTGTCTGTACCTGTTTGTGGTAAGGATGTTGAGGTCACGGAGAGATTAACTTGCCTTATCTGTGTCATTCATGTTTCCACATATTGTGAGCCAGAGGTCAATAGACATTTGGATCAGGCCTGGGGAGTCATGGATTCACTGTATCATGGGGTGTGGCACTGTCGGTACTCGTGCAGTACGAAAGTCCGAGTTTTTAAGTCCTTGGTGCTTCCATTCTTGCTCTATGGATGTGATTCTTAGACTCTGACCAGCGATCTGAGACGGCGATTTAACTCTCTCAGTACCAGGTCTATTCAGAGCATTTGGCTATTGCTGGTCAGACTTTGTGTCCAATGAGCGGTTGTTGAGAGAGACTCAGATGAGATTTGTTGCCTGCATAGTCCATGAACATCAGCTGTGGCTGTATGAACATGTGGCACATTTTCCTGACGCTGATCCTGCTCAAGAGATTCTCTCAGATAGGGAGCCTCATGAGTGGAGGAAGTCAATGGGCCGACCACGTGCCTCGTGTTGCAGCGGGTTGATCAGCATCTCAAGGAGATGGGGATGGGCCAGGTATCTCACTGGGGGGTGGCCAGACAGAGGCCCCTGCAGTTCCGGTGAAAAGTGTATGCAGCAACAGGCTGCTCCAGCACATGCTCCCATACCTAACCTGCCAAGGAGTTGTGTTGTGATTGTGTGTCTTGTGTTTCGCCGGTTTTGTTATGAAGGTACACACGTTTCTCCATGTTGGAAAATCTGTGTTTGACCTTGTTTCTTTCCTTCATATATGTGAATGGAATGGTCTTAAGATGCTACTCTTTTGCAACATGGATTAAATTAGTAAACGATTTGTAGACACTTAGTTTACAGTTTATGAGTATGGAATCAACTTGATGACATGCTTGCAGAATTTCACTGTATCTTCTTTCACTCAACCTTTTGAAAAGTGCATGGTTGTAACCATATCGTAATGTTTACATTTGAATTGTTGGACCACACAGGTTTGTTTGTGGGTTTCAAAGTGGAATAATATACGATTGAACCACACTCTCACATTGCGCAGAGGTCTTGTATCCTGTGTTACACTGTCTACATGTGGGTGTGTTTCACTGTATGTGGGTGTGTTTGTCTCTCCAACTATCTGCGTCTCTCTCTATTTATTTATCTGTGTGTCTGCATCTATCGATCAGTCTGTGTGTCTGTCTGTCTATCTATCTCTTTGTGTCCAGGTACAGTGTGTGTGTGTGTGCGTGTGTGCGTGTGTGTGTGTGAGTGTGTGTGTGTGTGTGTGTGTGTACATACGTATAGTTATGGTGAGCATCACCATGGATTATGTCTCACACGGTAAAACCGAATAATCCGCAAAGAACAACTATCCGTCTGCCAATCAGATGATTGTTACCACTAATAAAAACCATTCAATCAACCAGATGGCACATGATGCAATCGGTGGGTAAATTGAAACATGTGGAGTGTGACGAGCACTCCCTCAATATCCATTGGATATAGTCCTACACTAAAGCATCACCTCCAACCAGAGGCTTCGGCCTGGTGACTCTGTCAAACAGACAAAGATTACATGGTCAACATCAGTTAAACAACAAACAGAGCCACCTATCTGGATTTCAGGCATATTTGCCCTCATCAGGATGGCACACTGATAAACATCTAACCAATGATGACCACATTCGTCATTTATACATCAAATGGCCATATTTGTCATATATATATATATATATATATATATATATATATATATATATATATATATATATATATATATATATATATATATATATATATATATATATATATATATATATATATATATATATATATATATATATATATATATATATATATATATATATATGAATGATATATCTCAATATATATATATATATATATATATATATATATATATATATATATTTAAATATAATTATATATATATATATATATATATATATATATATATATATATATATATATGATATATCTCAATATATATATGTATATATATATATATATATATATATATATATATATATATATATATATATATATATATATATATATATATATGAATGATATATCTCAATATATATATCTCAATATATATATATATATATGAATGATATATCTCAATATATATCTCAATATATATATATATATATATATATATATATATATATATATATATATATATATATATATATATATATATATATATATATATATATATATATATATATATGAATGATATATCTCAATATATATAAATAATATTTTTCTGATCTCCTGTGCCAAATAATACTTTTCTGTCCACGCGCTACAGGGTTGATCGCCGAATTGTCGATGTACTTAATTATTCGCGCAGACAGAAATACCGGGGATTTACACCTCAACGGAGCCTGCACGAAAATGAGCCGCTTTAAGCAGCTCGTTCTGTTTGTGATCGCCGAGCGGTTTATTATCGCCAAGCCCCGTCGGACCCGATTATCTTATCAGTGTTAAAAACCAGCTAATATTCCAAACGCAATCACGGCAGTTCAATGGAGGAAGGGACGCATCGAGCAGGTGAATATTCAACAAAGGGGACATTTATTTGTACACGTATGCAATGAATGGGCGTAGGGGACAAGACACGAGCAACAAGACCTGCAGCCAATATCTATTTTACCATGCACATGCACTTAATCAGTTTACTACTTAAAGGACAAGGTGCCACAAACTTCCATGCAAAAACCCCTGGAAAAAAAGAAGAGAAACACCGGGCTCATAAGCCTTTATGATTGCTCAGAGCCGGGATGACCGCAGGGGCTCTGGGAGACCATGCAGGCTACGTGCCACCCTCTTGGTGACTCGCTGGGCGACCTTCGATGTCTCTGCCTGCACTCCACTGGACTCCACCAGCTCCCCAACTCAACTCTCGACTCCAACGACGCCTCCGACAATGCCTCCAATGGCGCCTCCAATGGCGCCTCCAATGACCAAGGAGACCAAGAAGAGAGAGCAAGGAGAGACTCTCTCACCCACTTGATTTGGCAAGCCACCATGTGGAGCTGGAGATCCACAGAGATGTGGACATAAGTCATTCCCATATCAGTCAATGACTTCTGAAGATACTCCAGTGAAGTCACTACAGTGTCTGGATGAGAAGCTTTGGCATCAATAAGGGGTCTGAACATGTAGGTACTTGCTGGCTTTTTTTCTGCATGACTGGTGAATGCTTCTTGGCTGTTGAACCCACCCCATTCCATGGCGTTCACCTGTGTGCTGACTGTGTTTAGCCACTTCATGTCCTTTTCCTGTGCAGCAGCTAAACTAGCTTGCCAGGCACACACTTCTTGGTCGGAGAATCCAGAGGTTGCATCCACAGCCGGGGGGTTCACTTTGGATGGCCCAGTGTAGTGCTGCAGAGGAAGCCTCCCTGATAAGCTGCTGCTTGTCCTAGACTGGGCAGCTTTCTTAGACAGCCATGGGATAATAAGGTCGCTCTTCCCTGGGTGAGCATGCCCATACTCAAGAATGCCTGCAGGATGGGGTTGCTGAAATTCATGTGAGAGGACATGAGTAGTGCGCCGACCATTAGGCGTGAACACTTGCAGATCAAGATTATCAAACCAGGCAAAAATCACGCCAACAGTTCTACTCAAACCCATGAATTGGTGGAGAAGCTGAGCATTGTCACCGAAAAAATGAGCAGTGGATTTCCTGAATCTCAGGACCTCATCATATGACGTTGTGAACCCATGTTCATGAAGGAGCTTTAGAAGATCAGAACTGCCATGGTGGTGCAGTAGTTTGACAGCCAGTCCTAATGTTGTCTGATTTCTGGTACCTGTAACATGACTTTGAATTGACTGGCTCAGGCTTAGAGATTTCCTGGTCATTTGACCACCAGACACTAAGTCTGAAATCAACCTCAGTAAAGTTGGGCTTGTTGCCTTGATTGTGTTTGCTTGTGTAAATTCTGAGAGGTCATAATTGGCACTGTTGTACTTGACTGAGTGTGCCTCCTTCTTGATCTGCCTTACCACAGAACCAATACTCCTCTCATCTGCATCATCCACTTTAACCATTTTCAGATGGTTAGCAATGAACTCACGGAAACCAACAATGGTAGCACATCCATCTACCCGAACTAACATAACGTCCTTACTCATGCAGTCTGTTAGTTTGCTAAACATATCACGTCGAGTGAGTTTGCCACCAAGATCACAGTACAGGGAATGAAGTTCAACGCTATTCTACATCTTTGACCTGTCACAATTCATGCGCTCTATGACGTTCTTTAGGGCACTTTCTTCTGCAACACCAGTTGGAAAATCAGCATATTTAGGGACTGTCATGAAACTGTTATAACAGCATACATGGTATTTGCACTCAGCCGCAGGGAGATCAACCAAATATCCAATATGTAACTTGATCGTTCTGGCTACTTCATCATTACGTTGCTCAGCAGCATTAATGATGGCATCTTTCATAGTTGGGATGGGATTACCTTCCTTGTCAAAACGTTCTTGAGTCATGCACTGATGAACACGATCCCATCTTTCTGGATGTTTGTCATCAACAGGTAAACATTCTTTGCCACAAAATGCAGTCACGTTTGTAAACAAACACACCACTGCCTGTTGCCTGTGTGCGAGATCTTGTTGTCACTGTAACACAATCATCTTCAGCTTTTCTTTTCTGTGATTTATGAAGTCTCAATTTTTTGTTTTGATGTGTAAGTACAGCAGCATCCTTTGTGACATTCTATGCGAACAGCATCACCACCACCATCAACAATGTCCTGTAGTTTTGCACGTAGCTCTTCATCTCCACGGGCTTTGGCACAGGAGATCAATGTCTTGATCCCTTGATCAGCGAATTTCATCAATTCCCCTCCACCATGACACACGGGAAGAATTCACCTTGAATCAGCCATATCTGTAAAAACAAAACAATGAATTAGTAACTCGCATTAATGTCGTATGTGAGCGTCCAGTTGTCAGAATAGTGACCTTGTTGTCATTCAAAATGTATCTCACACGGCAAACAATTGCCAGGAACTCGAACATTGACCTCACATTTACTTCTAATCACAAAAATAAGGTTAAATATCGATTCCTCATGCCAAAATTATATGGAAAAGATGTCTCATGTGTAATTTTAAGTTCATCACCTAAAAAGTTATATTTTCAGCCTGGTCGATGACGGCCATCTTGTATTTGCGCAAAAATAACAGATTTCCCCATGGTTGCCAACCGGGCAACCAAGCTTAATTTTGTGTATGCATGCCTGTGAACAAGAAACCACCATAAAACCATACACTTTTGAGGACAACAAGGTTACTTCTCTGGCAAATGGACTAAAAGTATATAATCAAAATATGATTTCCGATTTGAGGATCGGATCTCATGGAGTGAATAAGTGTCAAAACCTGGAGTGAAATCTGAAAATTTGAAGAAATTACCAATTCTTATAACTAAGTGTATTTATTTAAGCAAAGCATTAAACTTAACTTTTTCTAATTTCCGAAGATTATATCGAGTGAAGAAATTATTAAGGAATGTCCCGAAAGTATAACTTCATTGAGTGCAAAGAAAATAATTAACTAGCGGGAATGCTGCGCTCCACAAGCTGCTTTTGAAAGCTAAGGCGATAGTCAACAGGGGTCCTCTGGTTTTTTGGCTATTTCATACTCAAATACATATATTTTTTTACATGTGATTGCTTCTTTCACCTTTTTGTGCGATCTGCTTTCATAATATCTATCAATACAAGGTGGGCCAAAAGCCACTAAAGGTTTTCTCTTTTTTACAACTTTTTTATTTTTAAATAAAAAATAATGAAATAAATTTCAAATGGTAGTTTAATTCATAGAATTTGCTTTTTTAGATTAATTGTGAAAAATAATGTCCTGCAAATGGCCCCCATTGGCTTCTTCGCAAAGTCTTGCTCTTTCCAAAATGTGATCCATTGCAGAGGACAAAACTCTTTGATTAATTGCTGTAATTCCCTTGGAAATATTTTTCAATTCCTCTCGTGTCTGTGGCTTGTTGACATATATGCAATATTTAAGGTATCCCCACAGAAAAAAATCTGTGGTCATTAAATCTGGTGAACATGGAGGCCATTTAATGTTCCCAAATCTTGAAATCATGCGATTACCCAAAACTGTCCTTAACATGTCCATTGTTGGCCTCGCAGTATGGGCCATAGCTCCATCTTGCTGGAACCACATTTCTGGTAAATTTTTCACTTCTGGAGACAAGAAATTTTCCAGCATTGCCCTGTATCACTCACCAGTCACAGACATGGCATTACCGTCATCATCTTGAAAAAAAAAGGTCTTCCACTGTGGGCTGAGTCATGAACAGACCCCTTTGACTCAAAACGAGCAATCAAGTTCTGAATCATGCTTTCTTATGGTTGTTCTTGAACATTAAAATGATTGCGAAATTTTCTTTGAGATATACTTCACAGCTCAAATTGAGCTTTGTTCTTAAAATGTCTCTGCATACAAAGCTTTATACAAACATATTCTTGATGGCCCATATTATTATTCTCCGTCAGCAGGGTATGTTTTTGCCTCGATCATTAGTCATCTCCTCTACCGCTAGACTCCTGGTCTCAGCAAGCTTTCAAAGGTGTTGATGAAAGCAAAAAGCTTACATTTAGATTGATAGATAGGCAGGGGGGTTAGTTAATGAATGGGGTTGGCTCTCTGTGGCTAGGAATGCAAAGGAAAGCTGGGTGCTGAAAAATAATAAAACAGGAAATTTGCCAAACTGTATATCATGGCAAAGTCGCAGATTTACAGCTCTGCCTCTTTCTGGGGAATTTAAGTCATGCTAGGGGGTACAGTCTCGAATGCCTCCAGGTGCTCAAGCTGGGACACTAGAGCACCAAAGGATGCACAAAAACATAACATTATAGCACAGTAACCAGACTCTGTAGTGAAATGGTTAGAGCATCTGCTCTGAGTCTGGGAGAGTCTGGGACTGGAAGAGTCAAGGAGGTTGGCAGTTTAAACCCCTGCTGAGTTAAAACAAAGACTTTAAAAAATAATGGTATGTTCTGCTTACTTGCTCAATACTCAGCATTTTTTAAAAAGGATAGAGCATGGAAAAAGAAGGCTGGGAAGGCAATGGCAAATCACCCAGTATAACCCTTGCCAAGAAACTGCTTTGGCAGCACCAACCCTCTGTAAAGAGTATGCTACATCAAATCAAAGAACAAAAAAAAAAGCAATGCACCTTGATGCCTTGAAAAGTTTTTTTGAACTAGTTTGAGGCATCCATATAACTGGGAGGTAACATTTCATCTCAACTGGGAGACAGTTTGGAGGAGAACAAGGACTTTTGAATTCCTAAGGGAATAAAAAAAAAAAATGAAATCAAATGGTGTGACCAAATAATTGAAAAATTCCAGAGGTCAGTTTAAAAAGATGGGAGGATTTACTGGGTTGGTCTTCAAAGAAGTAACGAAATTGAGATTTGCCTGGTTGAAAACCTCATTCCAAGATTGAGAGCAATTTTGAATCTTTAAAACTGCAATTGATGATGCTACAGACTTCCTGTCACTAGGATAGAGGGCTTTGCAGCATAAAGTGAAACCATATATAGTGCAGAAAGTGGAATAACAGTCTGTCCATCGAAGAAGAAAGATCGCTGAAGTACATCAAAAAGAAAACTCATTCAAAAACCTTGACTTGGACCACATTATGACGAACGAACCCATCGATTGATGTGAAGATGGCAAGTAGAGCGTTGATTGAACATAAACGCCAAACTGATGATCTTCGGTCAATCAGTTGACAAATAGAAATGCCAAATTCACATTACCTACATTTAAGGATGCCTCAATTTTGATGATGATGGCAAGTACGTTGAGCATCCTCGAAAGTCTAATTGAATAGAACTAATTGAGTAGATCCTTTGAGATCCAATCCATACCAAGGTATGATGCTCTTGGTGCCCTTTTTATATATTAAGGTTATATTTGACATCTTCTTAGAAGGATGGCAGCCAGTGGAGGAAGCCTGTTGAATAAAATACACAGCTCAGACAAGCCAGTAAAATGAAGGAGGATCCGAATGGTGATGAGATTTTGTTTGGTTTCTGAAGTTAAAGCAACCTGTGAGAGGGAAAGCTTTTCTACCTATGAGAGGGAATTTTAGTGTTGAGCAACAAAGCTTTCAGGAAAACAAGCTTATTAAGCGATGAAGCAAATACCATGGCCTTTTTATGTGATGGTACATGAATGACGATGCCATTGACTGTGAACAATGCAATCATAATGAAAGAGCAAATACTGGATTTGATTCATCAGAAAGAACCTGACGAAGCAAAGACAAAAGACACAGCCATCAGGTGGAACCTGGATAGGATTCAGGTTTTATCTGCGACTCCACTACCCTCAAACCCATCCATGTGCAGCCAAGATAGCCTTACAGCAATTTTTTTGTAACATTTGAATTCTCTCTAGACAGAGAGGTAAAGGAAGAGAAATTAAGAGTAAGAGACAGATAAAAGAGAGGAAAATTAACAAAAAGAAAGGAAAAATCACGAATTCAATGAATAATGAGAAATGTGACAAAATCAAAAGAAGAAGTGTGAAAAGAACAAAGATCAAAGATGTTGGAAAGAATCCAGATAGATAGATTTCAGCAGTTACTCCCCAGGCTCAATCGCAGCAACAGGTACAAGCTACCAGAGGTCCATCAGTGGAGAAGCACAGTCCACACAGCATCAGAGTATTGGACAAACATAATCAAATGGAAGACCAAATACTGCATTGGAGTCATCAGAAGGAGCCCGAATAAGCAAAGAGCAAAGATCATCTATCTTCTGTGCAGAAGAGGGCAAAAAAAGCAAACATTGGATGAAAGAAACAGGTTGATCAACACAAATTTCAGTTGGGAATGATGACTTGTTACAGACATTGTGAAAAGGTGTTAAATTACTGATGGTGTTTGACAGGATGGTGCAGAGAAAGCAAACGTGCGTTTGAGCCACCAAGTCTGGAGTCTCTTCTCAGCCCAGCCATCAACTGTTAGATTGGTTCTTCGCAGGTAGGGTATTGCATCAATAAGTGCACTGCTCATCGAATGGATATCGAACTGAGGATCTGCCTGCTAGCTTTAGTTGGTGGAAGTTAAATATCCAACGGTGTCCTTCGATGAAGAGCATACAAATCATCGTCAGTACTCTGAACAAATTCCAAATTTCTGCCCTACCTAACATAGGACAATGCATCGAGGGCGCAGCAACATTCGCAGCAATGACAAAGCGACATTTGGCCACAAATCAATTAATTATTATTGGTGTGGTTGCCTTCTGGGAATAAAAGGCAGGTTCTTTAATAGTAACTAGCCCATCCGCTATGTAGCCAGTGGGTGATGGGGTTTTGCAATTGTGTGTGTGTGTGTGTGTGTGTGTGTGTGTGTGTGTGTGTGTGTGTGTGTGTGTGTCCAGGCCATAAGTTTTTTTTTTACCATTTGAGCTCTTGTCATCAAATTTTCAACAAACCTTTATCATGAGAATAAGAAGAACACTAATTCTGTTTTTTAATTTGACTTTTTTAGTTTTTCTTTAAGTTTTAGTTTTAATTTGACTATTGTTTCCATCAAGTTTAGTTTGAGTACAATGCAGATGCAGATGGGCTTTACATGTTGAGATTCTTTATACATAATGTAGCTCAGAATTAGGACAGGTGATCTCCAGGCACAATGATATGATGCGTGCGTACAATATAAGAGGTTTGTTCATTCCTTTCCATACAAGGCATAATAGAAGGTCAAATCAGTTGCCTTTCACATTCCCCGTATGTGCAATACTCAACGCTCCAAGGAGTATGACCAGGTTCATTTAAATCTTTAACAAAACATAAACAGAAGTCTCAAACAGGAGCAGAAAAGAAGCAGCGTGAGATGTTTAACCCAATGTTCTCTTCTGACGTACCATACTCTATTGCAGTGCTGTTTCTTGGCTGTTGAAGCTGTTTCTTGGCAAGGGTTATACTAGGTGGTTTGCCATTGCCTTCCGAGAACCTAACGTTAGAGATATCCAAATCAACAGAGAACCCAACACATTTGTGGATAATAAAGTTGGAAAGTCGAATGATTGGGTGAGGCCGATCACCTAACAAAAGTACCATAATGAGTAAAAAAAATTATGGTTGTCAAAATCACGACCAAAAAAACCCCAGAAAGCTGCATGGGTACAGAAGAGGCAGAGGCAATCATTAAATGCAAGGAGAGAGTTAAAAAGGAAATAAAACAGATACACGAGAGCTAACACGCGTGCACCGTGTGTGTTCTTCAGTGCATTACAATAATTGCAAAAATGCAGATTTTCTTCAACATTTCCTCCCTATATTCTGCTCCCCTTCCCAATCCTATCTTTTTACCAACCATATTTGCCTTTTTCCCCCCATTCCTGCCATTCTCTCAAACACGCTTCCCCCCCCCCTTCTTCCATCATCCCTTTTTCAAATTTCACAGCGGATCACATAATGGAGAACTGCCTTGGTGCCGTCAACCAAGAGGTAAGAGATGAAGACTGAAAGGGTCTCTACCGGCCTACAGAGGTGTATTTTGGCAGAGATGCAGAATGATGAAAAAAAAAAAAGGAAGAGTAAATGATGGCTGAGATGATTGGTTGGATCTTTGCTCTGACTTTTGCGAGGCTTCGTCTCTGGCACTCAAAACGAAAACTAAGCCCGGTGTTGGTTCAGTGGGTAGGGTGGCTGGCTTGGGATCTTAAAGTCTTGAGTTCGAGCCGCGTTATTCACTGAATTAAAACAAGGTGGGGTTGACTCAGCCTGTCATCCTTCCGACGTCGGCGAAATGAGTACCGGTGTACTGGTATAGGGGCACAGCATTAGCGACACAGCTGCGCTTCCAATAAATGATAGCTACCCAGCAGCCAAGCTGCCATACACAAGAACAGAAAACGAAGACTTCGTATGGTGTGAGGGAAAGATCCTTAACTTTGTAAGCAATCCCAATTCATTGTATCAAGCTCAAAATCAAAACTGCTAAGTCCCGGAGAGATAGAATGATGAATGAGCCTTTCTGAAAATGTCAAAATAATGTTGAAGACAATTGTCTTAATGGTATTTGCCAAATGTAGATGAAGGACTGCAAATTCGAGAGTACTGGTATTTGCAAACATTTTTTATGACTTGAAGCACAAATCACTGGCATCAAGTGAAAGCTTGAGGGTTGGTTCCATTTGTCCAAGTCAGTAGACAGTGACAGAGCAACAGTCTGCCTGTCATAGAAAAAGTGGTTTTCCAAGGCAACTGCAAAGAGAATTATAATGATGGACCACTTCATCTCGGTCAGTGTGTTTGTGTACACTAGAATTATTTGATAATGTTTGAAGATATTTTTCACTAATTTATAATAATCAATGGAATTTTCAGTTTTCAATGCAGAACAGTGAAGTGTTCTCGCTTTTCCATGAGCTTTAACCTTGTATACAAAAAAAAGAAAAGACAAAAAAAAAAGAACCATACAATCCATCATTTTTCAGGAAGATAACACTCGTCGGAGTGGAAGTAGAATAAAACTAACCTACGTTGGAGAGCGTAGTGGGACGTTGCAATGCCAAAGATGACCGACACCTATTGGGTGGTCAATAATCTTAATATTTTCACTTTGGTCATTCAGACTTGCTGGACTTCTACAGTGACCGAAGGCTCATGGAGCTTGTAATTAAATCACATCAAGAGACATCCTTATGCTTTTACATGAATACCAAGGACATTACCAGAATTGATGGTGTAATGGTAAGAGCATCCACTCAGTCTGGGAGATCGGTGGTTTAAAACCCTGGTCGAGGCATACCAAAGACTTAAAAATGGTTCATGCTGCTTTCTTGCTTGTAGCTCAGAATTTAAGGATAGACAAAACCATAGGTTGGCAAACATAATACAGACTTTGATGGGCTCAATGGCCTCCTCTTGATGGGCTCAGCAGCAGCCTGGATTGAGAGATCTGTCAGGTTGGAGCGGAGACCTTGGATGATTGAGGTCCACACCGTTTGGGACAGGGGAGGAGGCGTTGCGAGGGTACAGGACGGGGAGGAGGCGTTGGGAGGGTGAAGGATGGGGAGGAGGGTTATTGAGAGGGTGAAGGATGGGGAGGATGTGTGTTGAGAGGGAGCAGGAAGGAGAAGGGCGGAGGGGGGGGACTTTGCAAGGGCAGAGTGAGAGGAAGGATTTGAAGGGGCAAGGTGAGAGGTTTGAGTGGGTGGGGGATTGAGTGGTAAGCATTTAGGGGTGGGCTGAGGAGGGATGCATAAAGGGGGGGGCACAGGAAGTTTTGACGGGGTGGGAGAGCATAAAGAGAGGGACATGAAGTGGAGGGATACTGATATCATGGAGTATGGTAGCACTTCATATCGTGGGATGTTGCGGGGGAAAAAAAAGTGGCCACCCATTCAAATGTGTATGCAACGATATGCTCATTGAATACGAAACTGATATGTTGCCGTGATGAGTCCTAAGGAGTAGTCAGGGGGACTATGTTGTGATATAAAGACCCGTGGGATTTAAATGATTAGAACATGCCACCAACCTAGGTAGACTATTTAGGTCCCAAGAAGTAAGAAAATCCATGTTGGCAAAATTGGAAGTGTTGCAGATGGTGGCCATCTTGGATTTCAATTTCTTTCTGTTTTTTTTTACCTTAACCCTTTTGTGACTGACTTTCACAACTGCCATAGAGTTAATGTATACAAGTCTGCCAATGGTACTGACAGGGTTAACGAAACTTTTGAACATCATATAAAGCTTA
>NC_140973.1:42993511-43036011 GCF_056783735.1 Eptatretus burgeri | reverse complement strand
TGTAATATAAAAGGGTCTTTCATAGCACAGCACTCTAATCAACAAAGCACACTTCAAACAGAAGTGTAGAGTATTCTAAAAAACATTATTTGATCGGCAATCGGTGAGGATATAGAAATGGGCATGCTGAAGTGCTTGTACTGGGGAATGAGTTTGAAGGCAAATTTAAAAAATGGAGCCAAATGGGGGAAGTGAAAGTGATAACCTTCTAAACCTAGAATTCGAAAAGTAATACAGCACTGATCGGTTTTAGTAATCACTCAATTTGCCAACCATCAGGATGCCTCAAAGCAAATGGTTGTTCATTGAAGGCCCATTTCCTCAAACAAGCAGACATGGGGATTTCAAGTTATTTGTGTAAATAGGGTAAGGAAAGCAAGGAGGAGAGGGAAGAGGGAGAGGGTTCTTCTGATTGTAATTGAACACACAAATGACTCATTAGGAAAAGCACGATTAATCATCCATCTTTTTGGATCTCACAATTTGTGTCTGCATTGTTGGATGACAAAGGCCTCCTTCAATGCCTTTTGTGTCTTGTGCCATGATTTATGTACAATATATCGGATAATTTCTTTATTGTGGTTTGGGGTGGCATGCGCGATGTATGTTACGTCAACTCAGAAACTGTTTTTTTGATGAACCACCAATGAAAGGCAAAAAGGTTTTTTAAGTATGCCATTTAATTTGCACTGAAGACAAGCTTCGTATCCACTAGAATAGGAAAAGAATAAATTTTCATGAGTTTTTGGACAAACATGTGCAGATAAGCATATTGTTTCCCCGCACATGCGAAGCAAAAAAGGTGGGTTTAAGCAATTGGTTCATGTCCGCCCGTCTGTCCATCTACAAACGTCGAGGAACAACTTATTTCAATTGTATGTTATACGTTTAGTTGAACATGAATTGGAAAGTGAATCCGAAAACAAACCTGCCATTTAACAGTACTTTGTCTATTAATTTGTCGAGATGGCACATGTGCAGGGAGGAGTGAGATAATATTTGTCTGCCTGTCTGGTAGTCAAAGAAAAATTAAATAATTCCAAACAGGAAACTTATTGTTTTTACAGACATCATAAAGGACACATACAGCAGGCAGAAATAACTAATGTAAGGTGTTTGATAGGTGGTGTAATTGCCACTGCATCAATTGTGGTAAAACCAGGAATTAATTTATTTATACTATTTTTACAAGCTTTATTTTATTTAAATTGAATTATATACAGTACTTGAACATGAGAACATAAATCATCCTTTTGGTGCTTTCAAAACCCTTCTATTTAGTAGTACTTGGACATTTTAATTAAGGTGATGTATAAGAGTGGTATATAAGACTGCTTCAACAGCACTAAACATATGAAATTTTTAACAATCTATAAAATCACTATTTTGTTTAAATTGAAGTGCAGTATATACTTTAACACTGCACGGCGTATTGTGTTCTATGAACTATCTAGTTTTTTTACTTGTTGTATTTGGTTTCTTCATTGTGCATTACTTTCTGCTAGTTATACTTTAGCTTTGTTCTCCAGTCTAAATTGTCTGACATTATAGAGACTGCCTTTCCTTTAAAATATCATGTTTCTGGCAAAGGGAAAGTAACACAATGGTCCAATAAGTTACCACACAGCCAATAGAAAGTGGATTGTCATTCATCAGTTTGGCACTCAGCTCTCCAATAATACATGACTCTTGTTGATTGATAAAACAACCCCAAACAACAGAACTCAATTATTATATTTTTTGGCTTTGTGAAATGTCAAGATATTCTTAGCCAGCAGGAAACGGGGTTTTACAATGACTCATGTGTGTGCTTGTCTGTCTGTATGTCGAGGCCAGAACTTTTTATTATTATTATTATTATTATTATTATTATTATTATTATTATTATTTATTTATTTTTTACCATTTGAGCTTTGGTCATCAAATTTTAACAAACCTTTATGATGAGAATATGGAGCAAACAATTGGGTCAAAATGCCAAAGGGCAAAGACATAGTGAGTAGAACTAGCCCTTATTAGACCGGCTGCCACACTTCAGCACGAGATGGACGGGTTTGTTTTTATCATTGCTTCTGTGTTTATTCATTTATTCACCACTTGAGCTTCACTGTGTTTGTCGAGGCCATAACTATTTTACCATTTGAGCATTTGTCATCAAATTTTCAACAACCTTTATGATGAGAATATGGAGAACAATAATTAATACATTTCACTAAAATTTTATCAATCGTTTTCATCAAGTTTAGTTGGAATACAAAGCGGATGGAGATAAGGTTTGCATTTAGGGATGCTTTCTAGTTTTGTATGTTATTTTGATTTATGTTGATCTGCGATACTCTTTCATACCAAAGCATTTTCTTGGCAAGGGTTATATTGGGTGATATGCCATTGCCTTCCCAACATTTTTTCCGTGCTCTGTCCTTTTAAGTGCTGAGCATCAAGCAAGGAAGCAACATGTACCATTTTAAAACTCTATGGAATGACTCAGCCAGGGTTCAAACAACCAAACTCTCAGATTCAGAGCAGACGCTTTAACCATTACACCAGTGAGTCTGGTTATCTCTGCCACAAAAGGGGGATGGAGGTTATGTTTTTCTCCCTGTCCGGTTGTTGGGTCGCCGAAATAGGTGACCCTTATTGTTCGTAATTCTGTCTGTTTGTTTGGATGTTTGCTCGTTTGTCTTCAGCATAATTGGTAGGGATTTTGACCAAAATCGGGTGGTAGGTACAACTTATGACCAAGTGCTTTGGAAACTGTGATGGTTGCTAGGGACGCTTTGGTTCCATAGCAACAACCGAAAAACCTTCAAAATCGGTACCGTTCAGGCGAAATCAATTCCAAAAGCCATTATCCCACGTATGGTTATGAAATTTGGCACGAATGATCTACAGGTGATACTCTATCAAATATATTCCGGTTTTTGTGATATATGGAATACTTTACCCACAGCGCCCCCCTACAATTAGGGTATGCGTGAAAATTGGCGAAAATTGAAGGCCCCCTAGCGACCAGGTGAGTGCATCGATACGAATGAAACTTTGCAGCTTCATGGTACTCAATGAGTACTACAACTTTGCCTCAGGACATATTGACCGATTTCGCTTATGTCAGGGGTCAAAGGTCAATTAGTGTAAAAATGGATAATATGCGAGAGCTGGAGGTGCCTTCGCGCCAATTGTTACTCCTCCTAGGGTTATGGTCGGATGGTCATGAAAATTCACACTAATCATCTGGAATACATTGTGCACAAACAATCAAGCCGGATTTTCGATTTAGATCTTTGTTCACCCACAGCACCCCCTCGAACTTTGGGGATTTCCGATTTCAAACCGCATTTTCGGTACTTTTCATTCAAATGGATACCGAGTAGTCATCAGTAGATGGAACTGGATGAGATTTGATATGCATAATCTTAAGGTGATTCCCTATCCGCGATATGACATCAATTTTGCTCTATATCTTATAGTTTCCATGCTCGGCGACCCATCGCCGCCTACCGGCTTGTTTGTCTGTTTGTCTGTCTATGAGCAGGGTATCTCAAAAAGTTATGGGTGGATTCAGATGAGATTTGGTGGACAGGTTGGGTTTGTGACAAGGACGAATTGATTTAATTTTGATGAAGATCCAGCCACTATATTTTTAAGTGATTCTTCATCATTGAGAGACAGGGCCAAAAACGATATATCGTAAGATATCTCAAAAAGTTGTGGACGGATTCCCATTAAACTAAGTGGGCAGATTGGTGTCTGCCAAGGAGAAATTGATTCCATTTTGGTGAAGATCCGGATCTGGATATGTGAATTTAATTTTTTTTTCAAGTTACCTCCACCACAGAAGGTGGACGGAGGTTATGTGTTCAACCCTGTCTCTTTGTCTGTGAGTAGGATATCTCAAAAGGTTATGGACAGATTCGGACTAAATTTGGTGGACAAGGTTGGGTGTGCGATGAGGGCAAGTTTATTCAATTTTGGTGAAGATCCAGATCCGGAAACTATAATTTTGTAATTGATTCTTCACCATTGAGAGATAGGGGCAAATACAAAATAGCGCAGGATATCTCAAGAAGTTATGGATGAGTTGGTTCAGTGACAAGAACAAGCTGATTGTATTCTGGTTCAGGTGCAGATCCAGATCCGGCCGATCAGTGGGATACAAAACATAAACTGTTCAGCCTGGCGGAGGGACTGTATGCACTCCACTGAGTGCCGTTTCGAGTTACCTCTACCACCGAAGGTGAAGGAGGTTATGTTTTCAATCCTTTCTGTCTGTCTGTTTGTCTGTCTGTCTTTCTATCTGTTTGTCTGTCCGTTTGTCTGTCTGCTTGTCTGTCTGCTTGTCTGTCTGCTTGTATGTCTGTGTGTGCAGGTTATCTCAAAAACTTATGGGTGGACCCGGATGAAATTTGTTGGGCAGGTTGGGTGTGCAACAAGGACGATCCGATTAGATTTTGGTGAAGATCCGGATCCGGATACGAGAATCTGTTAATTGATTCTTCACCATTGAGAGATCAGGCCAAAAACTATATACAGCAAGATATCTCAAAAAGTTGTGGACGGATTCTAATAAAACTTGGTGGACACATTAGGTGCGTGACTACGACGAATTGATTCGATTTTGGTGAAGCTCTGAATCCGGATCTGGATGTGAGAATTATTTAATCTTTTAATTGATTCTTTACCATTGAAAGATTGGGACAAAAACGATACATAGGATGATATTTCAAAAATGTATTGGGCCCGAAATGTTTTCATGGATCAGGCATTATGTGGCAGAGGTATTGCGCTCTTCCGAGAGCCCTTCTAGTTTTATTCTTCTTTTCTTTGAGAAATATTTTTTTGAAAAATTACTACATGGATGTAAGAAGCTTTCCTTGATATTCTGCAAGTTTACCATAAAACTTGAGATTTATTAGTAATACCTGCATGAAGGTTACACAAATCTGATGTACGGTAATCGTGATGACACAACATTCCTGGTTTATATCATTTCTGAGAGTGTGGCTGTGTTGGTGATACAGTGGCCTCTGTATTTCAAGGCAGGAGTTCATAAATTGATCCTGGTGCTGGCAATAACTCACTCACTCTTCGGAAAAGACAGCAAGGGATATTTAATGTTACCAACACAAATGTGTGTGTGTGTGTGAGTGTTTCAGTGTCAGTGTGTCTCCTCCATAAGTCCAAAACCATAAAACCTATCAGCCTGAAACTTTGCATACATATCAAGGGAACAGGAAGGAAGTGCAAGAGTGAAAATGGGGTGTTTGGGTTAATTAAAACATCCCCTTTGAAGATAATTAACGGCCGTAGTTAATGATATCCTTTATCAGGTGCATCCTCAGCTATCTCACTCTTTGGGGTCTTAATGTGTCTCCTGGGTAACCTCGCTGGGTCTGAAGTCGCCATGATGTTGGCCTGTGGCCCTACCATGCCTTGACTTGGATTTGGAACAGGCTGCGACGATTTCTTAACAAGAAAGTTTTTTTTAATTCACTTTCCTCACTCATATTATCGAATGTCGCTTCATCAAAGCTATGAATCGCTGTATACATCACTTTTGTTAGTGCTATAGTTTTCAAATTTGGAGCTTGGAGCAATTTCATGCATTATATGAGATGATTTTCCACGATTCCGTCCGTACTTACGTACGTCCCCTACGTACATAAATCCGTGCTAAATCTCGCTATATTTATGCCTTTGTTGGCAAAGTCACCGGAAGCATTATGTTGACGGGTTGTCCGTCCGTCCGTACCTACTTATGACTGTACATACGTACGTACGTACAGTATGTGTGTCCGTCCGTGTTAAATCTCATTATCGCGATATCTGATGAACCGTGTAGCAGAGTTTGTTCATTCGTGGTACGAATATGCATAATGATGTAATGATGAACTGATTCGATTTTGGGGTCAATAGGTTGAAAGTCAAGGGTCAGAGGTCATATGTAAAAATTATGTCACCGTGCTAACTTGTGAAACAGTGATGGGATTTTGACCAATTTGGCATAAGTATACAGTATGATGTAAAGATGAACTGATTAGAAGGTGGCATCAAAGGTCAAAGATCAGAGTCTGTGATAGGTTTTCTTTTCTGGGATAACTTCAGAATGGCTGAAGGGTTCCTCATCAAACTTGGTACAAGTATGTGTCATGATGCATATATTAATAGATTAAGGTATGTGGTCAAGAGTTCAAAGGTCAAAAGTCAGGTCAGGTAAAAATGAGATATTTGAGAACAGCTGAAGGGATTTAAATCAAACTTGGTACAAGTATGTGTCATGACGCATATATAAATATATTAGGGTATCTGGTCAAGAGTTCAAAGGTCAAAAGTCAGGTCAGGTAAAAATAAGATATTTGAGAACAGCTGAAGGGATTAAAATCAAACTAGATACAAGTATGTCTAATGTTGGCATAATTGTTAGGGTGGTGGGCTTGGGATCCTAGGATCCTGAGTTCAAATCCCCCTCAGCTGTTGTATTAATACCAGGTGGGGTTGACTCTGTCTGTCATCCTTCTGTGGTCGGCAAAATGAGCGCCAGCTCGCTGGTTTCCTGTGTTGGAGTAGTTACCTGTCCAGGATTGTACCCAATAGCCAAGGAGACTGCTTCGGCAGCACCAATGCTCTGCACAGACTATGGTCCCAATGGATGGATGGATTTTCCATGATCTACTGTCATGGACTAATTAAAGTATATCTAAGTATTATTTTGCTTTTGAGGATCGGATATTGTCCGGACTCGATAAGTGTCGAAATATGAAGTGAAATCTGATAATTTAAAGAAATAACTAGTCCACTAAGCTGATATACATATTTACTTCAAGCAAGCTAGGCTATGGTCCTTCCTTGTCCATACATACACAAGAAAATGTGAAATTTCTTATCTTTTTCTTATATACCCAAGAAAATAGCATTAAACTTATCTTTTTCTACTGTTTGGAGAATTATATTCAGTGAACAAAAGATTTAGGATGTCTCTGGACATTTCTGGATGGTGGTTATGACTGGATGGTGTTTGTCTCCGGACGTGTCTGATCGGTGTTTGTCTCTGGACAGCTTGGCTGGATGCATCGGGGTGGTGTTTGTCTCTGGACGCATCTGGGCTGCAGTTTTTCTCCGGATGTGTTCAAGCAGTGTTTGTGTCCGGATGACTTGGCTCCAGATGCTTCCAGCAGGTTTTGTCTCCGAACATGTCTGGGCAGTGTTTGGCTACAGACCATATTTATAGTAGACCGTATTATAGTATTTGTCTCCAGACCGATAGATAATGGATTTCAGACATTTTGTTTCCATTTTCACTGTTATTTTAGGCAGAATAATTTTGATGAAACAGTGTGAATCATATTTAATGCTCCACCACATGTCTGCCTTCCTTTCCTCTCACCTCACCCTGTCTTCCCTTTCCACACCCCTCGTCACTCCCACACCAATCCTCACTCCCCCTCCCTCCTCTCTCTTTTCCCCTCCACCTCTTCACTCCCCGCTCTCTCTCCCCCCCCTCTTTTTATCCTGCCCCCTTTAGTATTCCCTTCAGCGAAGCAATGGTATTTGTTCATGAAAATATAAATAAATAAATGGAAAATAAAAATGAAAAAAATGCAGGTAAGTGACCCGATACAATGGGGAAGCACGGTAATTTTGAATGCCGACAGACATCGAAGTCGATACACCGGGAAAAATCACAGGACCATTGGAAAGCGTTCTTAAATAAAAATATAAATAAATGAAAATAAATAAATAAATAAGAAATAAAAAAATAGATGTAAGTGAGCGACCCGACACAATGGGGATGCACGGTAATTTTGTGTGCTGAAGGACATCAAAGCCGATACACCAGGAAAAAAAAATCACAGAAACAACAGAAAGAATCTGTGAATGAAAATATAAATAAATGAAAATAAATAAATGAAACATCAAAGGCAGGTAAGCAACCCAAGACAATGGGGAAGTATGGTTTGTTATTGCTTACAATATGTAAGCATACCCCACACGTATATTATAAAGCAGGAGTGTCTGTCCGTCCCCAAACGACTCCTTGAGTTTTGACAAAAATAAACGTTTAAAATCATTTCCACAAAGCAGAACTAAAAAGAACCACAAACCTTTTTGTTGTGCACTCCTCAGATGAAATTTGAACAAAGTGAATGAGACAATGATGAAGAACATATACAGTATAGGCCACCTATCAACAAGACCAATTCCGAATGGATGCTTTCTGCTGACATCACCTCCCAATGCTCGAGGTGGGTGAAGCCTGTTCAGTGTTCATACTCCAATTGGAGGTTGCAGAGTCGGGGACAGGCCCACTGCAGAATCCTCCATACACTTCCAGGAAACTGGCATTGTTTCTTGAGGTCATAAGAAAACAAGGCAGAGCTATTCCTATTCTTGTCTGAATATGTGACAAAGGTTGAAGTGGAAGACAAAGTACTGATCAGCACAATAAATTATGATGTTGTGTAATCTGTGCCCATTGACAAATCTGTTATTGCATCCTGCAGCCATGAGGAAGCAGATACCAGAATACTGCTCCATGTGTCTGATGCTGTCAACAGTGGGCTGTCTTGTGTAATGGTATGAACAGTTGATATGGATGTTGTGGTCCTCTGTGTAGTGAATGTAAATAGACATCAAGTTACTGAACTCTGGGTGGCATTCGGCACTGAGAAGCATTTGCAGTACATACCAACACATGCAATTGCAGACTCTCTTGGATAAGAGAAGTGTCATCATGAGAACATAACTCCATAAAGATTGTAAAGTAGCTCGTTGTGAACTGCATTTGGTGTAGCTAATTGTGAATACATTTGGAGCCATCTTGGAAATGGTGGCCATTTTCATGTCATACTCATTGGTTGCCATGCTGGGTACCAATCATTTCTAATTCGACATATACTAAAGTCATTTACTACCAAATTACATGCTTCTATCATGATTTGAACAACTAAGGTAAATTTTAACCGATTAACCGCTGTACAACTTCCACAGCCTGTTCTGTCTCAGTCTTCCCTTCACGACTTCAAGCAAGCAGTGTACCGACATCTCTGGTCAACCCCAAGTGTAACAATTGATCTTTATTACCTTCATTGATCATTCCTAACCCAACAACTTATTTGCTAGTTTGTGTTTCCTCCCCTCCTCCCTTTCATCTTTACCTGTTTGTTAATTTCCTTGATGTTTGCCCAGCTGTCGGATCTACCTTACTCTTCCATGAACCTCAATCCTGTAAATAAAAAAAACAAACAAACGATACAAGATCAAGCTGTGATAATTTGTGTGATTGGCTCAGTGATAACCCAAACAAGCATCCTTGAAATTAAATAGAGGAAAATAATTCATTCCAGACCCTCAAAATAATGTAAATAAATAAATAATGAACGAAAGTGTTGTGCGACAGTCTTGAAAAAGGAAAACCAAAATGAACAGGGATGCTGTAACCGAGGAGAAATCATCGGTTGAATTTGAACAAATTGTACAGCTCCTCCTTTTAATTAATCCAAAGTTTATTAACCTCCGCCATCGAAGATGGACGGAGGTTACTGTTTTCACCCCTGTCTGTTTGTTTGTTTGTTTGTTTGTTTGTGAACAGTATTACGGAAAAAACTCCTGGACGGATTTCGACGAAACTTGGTGAGGGGATTAGGTATGGTCCAAGGATCATGCCATTAGATTTTGGACTTGGTCCAAAGTCCAATATAGCCGCTATGGCGGCCATTTTGAAAAAATATTTGAATTTTTGTTTTTGCATTTCTACATGTTTTAAGTGATTTGAAACCCAAAAATAAATAAATTTGTTAGAGAAAAAAAAAAAATTTGCAACTTTTTTTTCAAAAAAATTTAATTTTATTTGAAAAATATTTGAATATTTGTTTTTGCATTTCTACATGTTTTAAGTGATTTCCAACCCCCCCCCACCCCAAAAAATTGTTAGAGAAAAAAACCCAGAAATTTTGCACCTTTTTTTTCAAAAAAATTCCGATTTTATTTTTTTGGCATTTATTCATGCGCGTCGATCTAGTTTAGTTTATTCAATCGTGGTTCAGTAGAGTCTGATCCGTTTTGACCTACAATGAATAGGATATCAGGTTCACTTAAGCGACCCAGCAGTATTGGCGGCGGAGGTTTTGCACTCTACCGAGTGCTCCCCCTCTAGTTTATTTTTCTGTTGTTGGCTTATATACCCTCCACTGTTATCTGTTTTATTTATCTCGTTCACATTTTCATTTCAATTCCCCTCATTCTCTTTTCATTCTCTGTCATGTCCGTAACCCTTCCACCACCGCTTTCATCTCGTAATTTAAAAATCTACTTTATCACTAATATTTAAGATTGATTTTTCCAGCCATTCATCTGCAGAATTAATATTGAATTTAACTCAGTCTCTACTTTATTTCTTTTCATCTTCTGTAAATCGAGCATGCTCAACATTGCTGAACATTAGGATAGCAGTTGATATAGTTCCATTGTGTGACAAACACGACAATATATAATATTATAGTGGGGAGTTGAAGAAGACAACAGAACCGAGGTTGTTTATTTGAGTGATAATGAATTACCATTTCATGTGACTGACAGAAGTCACTTCTGTATATCATTGATCTACCTGCATTGCTTTTATCCTCAAAAGTAGAAGTAATTAGAACGACATTCGGTAGAGTGCATACCGCCGCCAGGCTGAACAGTTTACATTTTGTATCGCACTGATAAGTCGGAATCTGGATTCGGACCTCCAAAATCTCATCAGCTTGTTCCGGTCCCTATCTCTCAATGGTGAAAAATCACAGAAGAAATTAAAATTTTTCGTGTCCAGATCCGGATTCGGATCTTCATAAAAATTGAATCGATTCGTCCTCGTCGACCATTGATGCCCAACACACCCAACCTGTCCACAAAGTTTTGTACGAATCCATCCACAACCTTTTGAGATATCCTGTTCACAGACAAACAGAAAGGAGGTGAAAACATAATTTTCGTCCACCTTAGGTGGTGGAGGTAATAATTAAGAAGAGACTGAAAATATAACCAGTGGCTGTGATGAGAATTTCCAATTCACCTTCCACACCCTTCTTCTGCTGTGTGTGGATTGAATCCTAAAATTATCCGAATGTATAGATATGTAAAGGAATAATGGCATAAAACAACAAAAAAAAGAGTTAGAAAAAAATCTGATCACCTTCAGTGCAATGAGAAATAGTGCAAAAAGGTTATAACTTTTGAACATTCATTTAAAGTAATCAATTAAGATATTCCCTTGTTGCGTTACTTCAAACTTTCAAATGCATACAGTATTTATATGCATAAGCTACAAATTTCAAACAAACTTTTTACTGTTGAGTAACGATAGAGCTGTTTCAAGCATATGTGAACTGTATAGATCAAGCTTATGATCCACAAAAGTCAAACTCATTTAACTTTTGAATTCTGTACTGTCAGTCGAATGCAGGTAGATTGAAGTTAACTAACACCCAACCACCAAACCTTGCATGACAACTACATTGTAACGATGCGTATAATGTGAAATTTTTAAAATAACACAGAGAAAGTACAATAACAATATTAATGTAATAGTAATAACATGGAGAAATATGGCTTGACGGAAGGAAAAAGACCGGATAAAGTTATCAAGTGAGATATATCAAGCAGAAGGAGGTGGGTGGATAGTTTTAATCGGGTTTGACAGAGTAATGAGTGTGATATTTTCAAGTGGGTGGAAAAGGAAGTACATAGAAGAGTATATTTAGAGAAACATGAAAGCTTCGTGACCAGTCTGTTGTTCCTTTGAAGTCGCACACATTGACCTCTGCTCAGAAATTGCAAAAATGACAGGTTGCTTCGGCCACAAGCATATGTGTATATACAGTACTGTATATATTATATTGTTGCGGTTCTGTAAAACCACATGTCTCAAAGTCAATGGCATACAACATACAGCAATCCCATGATAGTTATTTCAATAGTATATGTTGTAAATAGTCCCTTCCATATGTGTTAGTGGGTAAAAGGGAAAAGATGCGTTGCATGTGGCTCTGGTAGTTAGGTCTTTTATATCTCTTATATCCTGACTTTAGCCTTTAGCCTTTAGCCTTTTTCCTTTCCATTACACGAACCATGCAAGCAAGTAGAAACGCCACGCAAAAAAGAATGAGCACACACTACGAGCACTTCCAGCATGTTCGCACTGCAGGCGCATCCGGCCAACAGCGCACTGGTGCATCGTTTTGTTGGAGTTTGCACGCTCATTCCCCGTTCAAATGTGCATGCCAATTCCCAACCACCACCTCACCACAGACTTCACCCCACTCAACAAATCTCACCATGTTTACCACAACCGCTTCCTACAACTGGGAAAAATACCCCCGCAACAACCCGCGCCAAAATCCCAACTTTTTTCACCATTTCACTACAAGCGCCACGTGGCACTCGGCCTTCACCATGGGTGCCACGTGACATCAACACTTACTCCAGATGCCATATTGCCACCACCTCTCATGAAGAATGTAAAGAAAAGAGTGCCCTGCTCTATAACCGCCGCAACTGCCCCATGGTCATCAAATGTGCACCGAAGCATCAAGGAACCTGGAGGGGATGTGGGTCGAGCTGTTTGAAGGAATAGTGCAAGGCACGAACGTGCGTTGTGTGGTATGAAGGGACATACGGGTTGCGTGACGATTTCGCTACAATTCCAAGATGGAACTAGAAGGGTACTCGGTAGAGTGCATACCCCTGTCCCGTAATGCCTGATCCACCAGAACATATCTAGCTCCAATAGATATTTGAAATATCATTCAATATATTATTTTTGAGCCCTATCTCTCAATGGTGAAGATTCACTTTAAAAATTCTAGTAGTTGTATCCGGATTCGGATCATCACTAAAATCGAAGCAATTTGTCATGGTCACACACCCAACATATCCACCAACTTTGGTCCGAATCCGTCCACAACTTTTTGAGATATCATGCTATGTATCGTTTTTGGCCCTATTTCTCAATGGTGAAGAATCACTTATAAAATTCTAGTAGTCGGATCCGGATCCGGATCTTCACCAAAGCCTAATCAGTTCATCCTAGTCACACACCAAACCTGTCAACCAAATTTAATACGGATCCGTCCACAAGCTTTTGGGATATCCTGTACACAAACAAACAAACAGACAGACAAACAGACAGAAAGGGGTGAAAACATGACCTCCTTTACCTTCGGTGGCGGAGGTAATGAGGAGCAGCACACATTTGGGGCCAGAGCACGCGTCCGAAAACCGAATCCTCCTTTGAAGCTCGGAGCTCCGAACCGTGCCAAGGTCGGTGAGTGACCGAGCCATAGTCCAACTCCGAGGCTTGGCGGGGCATGGCTATAGCCATTGCGGCCCAAAAGAAGAGCAGGATTTTGCCTGCAACTCATTGAGATGTGGTGCTCGGCCCCTCCCTTCATCCGGGTCCATAAAAAGGACAGAGCAGAGTCAGTTCTCTCTCTTTTTGGGTCATTCTCTTTAGGGTCAGTCGCTCTTTCATTCAGCCTGCTCATGGGTCGGTCAGTCAGCCTGCTCGCCTCCACGAGTCCATCCTGTTTGCCCTGCTTGCTGGTCACTGCTGTTGCTTGCCTTCATGTTCGGGGCTGTCGGTGTTGCCGCTGAAGGAATGCGGAGCCGGACGGGATCAGCAAGCAGGCAATCAGCGAGCTGGTCGGCACGGACCGAAAGGCACTGCGAGTCCCCGTAACCAAGCGGGGAGGGGGGATCGCATACTCCTGCTGTGAGGTGGAGTCGCTCCATTCGAGCGATCCCTAATAGGTACAGACATTTACACTTACTGACATTTACACAGATGGATAGGACCTTTCCTCTTACATGCCTGGTGTTTGCTTAATGGTTCGGGTGGGTGGGGGGGCTTTTGATCCGAGCATCCTGAGTTCAAATCCTGCTCAACTGTTGAATTAATACCATGTGGGGTTAACTCGACCTGTCATCCTTACGAGGTCGGCAAAATGAGTGCCAACATGCTGGTATACTCTGTCGGAGTGGTGACCTGTCCAGGATTGTGCCCAATAGCCAAGGAGACTGCTTAGGCAGCACCAACGCCCTGCACAGAATATGTTCCCAATCTCCTCCTCCTTTCTTCTTACACATCATCTTTCTTTCTCTCTATCTCGTCTACTATGGACGCATAAAACAACATCATCGTGGGCAAAGCCCAACTGTTCTTTTATGGGCAGAACCCGAAGGAGCAAACGAACTGACTCGCATTCACATTTTCCGATTGCATGACACTGCACCCTCACGTTGCACAACACCACACCTCCCACTCCCACATTTTCCTATTGCATGACACTGCACCCTCAGTCTCTCACGTTGCACAACACCACACCTCCCACTCCCACATTTTCCTATTGCATGACACTGCACCCTCAGTCCCTCACGTTGCACAACACCACACCTCCCACTCCCACATTTTAGACATAATCAGTATTCCCCCCACCTACCTCTCCTTAAGTGTTTTGGGCTGCGTTGGTCTGCCGACCGCACCAGGTATTGAGAGGTTGTATACCCTCACCTTTCTCTCTGGCTATCTAATCTTCCTTGGGTGTGTGTGTGTGTTTGTGTGTGCGTGTGTGTGTGATGGTGCCTGTCCTAGCATCAATTAAGATTGCAGAAGGTATGTGGGATAACTCTGCTCTGTGTCTGCTTTTGTAAGATTTTGCTTGACTTTTGCTGCACCCCACAAATTCCTTGTTTTCCCTGCTGTATATACCAATAAATCCTATTTCCTGTGCCATATAACTTTCCTTGCTTTCTGGTTGTAAATAAATGCCTTGAGTACGAAGATTCCTAGCTCATTTTCGTGTTTTCTTTCATTGGTCTAGCATTTCAAAGGCATTTAGAATCATTGGTATCTCCCACGATGAGGCTGCCTTTGAGTCTGCCACTCTCTCATCGCAGGCAGGTCAGTGGTCTTTCTGTCTTCTTCCGTCTCCTCTCTGGCCTCACCCCACCTGCTCTGTCTGCGATATGTCCCCCCCCCCCATATTTCCGCAGGGTGCTCAAGGTCCGCCAGTAACCCCTTTCTGATAAAACTGCCAAAATCAAGAATCACTGCTCAACTTCACTCTTTCATTCTTCTTTTCCCCCGTCTTTGGAATAAACTCCCTCACTCTTTTCAATGCCACTCTTCCCCCACCCCCAAGTCTTCAAAACAGCTGTTCACCACCACTTCTTATCGTCCCCCATCGAAAACCACGATCTTTTCTACCCCCGTTAATCCATCCCAAGCCCACCTCCTTTAAATTCCCTTCTTTCTTTTCCTGAAAGTCCCTGTCGTGTCAGGACTTCAATATCCCTGCGGTGTCCATCTTGTTTACGTCAACAACAGTAACCCCACCTAGAAATTCGAATTGCCAACAACAGTACAGAGCAGACGTGCTCACAACACAACGCTTCCCTTGGACTTCCGGCCGGGTATTTACTTCCGAAATGTAGTTTTGCCCATATCTCAATCTCGATTCCCATGAATCAATTCAAAGCAACAAATCAATTAGCGCTAATGAAGACAGGTAAGTGACTAATGTGTTTCTTAGGATATATATATATATATATATATATATATATATATATATATATATATATATATATATATATATATATATATATATATATATATATATATATATGGTGGCATTTGTTGAAGAATAAGAAGAAGAAGAAGACAGTTTGGTTCCATATATACATGCATATAATATATAACTATATACGTTTACTCCATTAAAATAAGATAGACTCGCGCAAAAGCTTGTTATAATGACGGGTGTTTCCGATCAAACTCTGCTTTGCCATGACTACAAACAAATCCCAGGGACAAAGTCTCCAAGAGCCCGCATTCACTCCCCCTCCCCGACCAACATACTCAGATTTCCCCATGTGGAGAACGGGTATTCCATTTTGTATGTATATACTGCAAGTAATCCCACCTTCTTGTGGGGGAAGTTTGGTCCAAGTGTTTTCATGAACATGAACTGGTTGGACAAGCCTGATGTTTGACTCGACCTGATTTTGGCAGGAATATGGAATTTGGCCAGAGTACCGGCAATACCTCACTTCCTCTTTGTGAACAATACCCTGGGATATTTCAGCTCGACCACCGAAGCGAGCAGACAGGACACCCAGCTTCATGAAATGGAAGACCAAGAAGGAACCCGAAGAAGTAAAGAGCAAAGATGGACTCGTCAGGAGGAACCTGGATACCAGACACAAACAAATCAGCCATTCCTTTGAATGAAGATATACTAATATTAAACTGTTCAGAAAATAATTTTGGGAGGAGCAGCTCGAGGAACATTAGAAATCGATTCAGCGAGGTGCCAATGTTTTTTCATGTGTTATTTAGATAATGGACAAAGGCTTGATGAGGTTGGATTTAATTGAAACGAGTCATTATGTTCGTACAAAACACATTTATTGAGAACTTAACAGTAAGACGTATAGTTACTGCTTGTGGGACCTCGTGGCTGAAAGGGCAAAGCTGCCTGATAATGATTGCTTTTTCCCAGACAGCTTGTTGTATCATGGCTTGAAGGATGGATGGAACTTTTTTCTTTTTCTCCCCCCAGAGTTATAGGTGTGATGGCACAAATTGCTTCTCCGAAGAGATCAACTGTCTCTGCTGAAAAGAGCATTCATAACATCTTAATGACTGTCGGCTTGTATGAAAGTTTTATTACACTATGGGACCAGAAAGAACCATAACTGTGTTAGACATCATCGAGGTTTCTCTGTACATTTCACGGCTTATCAGGAATGTACAAAGGCAAGACATGGCGGCTTCAATACAAGTTACTGAATTATTCACCCAGTTCCATTTGCTGTTTAATGGTGATTTTTTTTCTTTCTTTCTTAAGGATGTAAAGTGAACCTTTTCATCATTATCTGGTTTGGTAATCTCGATTTTGAAGTTGGACTTTAATTTCTCTTTAGGTAGTGCTTGCAAAATTGCAAAAAGCACATAAATCCAATCAACTTGAGATTTTGTCAAAGAAAAAAAGGCTCGGAGGTTTGAAGTTTCAACCATTGAGAGTGTCCTTCAACTGGACACATTTGCCAAGCTTTATTATAAAAGAGAAGGTGTGAGGTTGAGGAAACAACAGAGGATGTGGAGGAGGATAAATGATGATGATGAGGAGGGTCTGGCTGAGGTTGAAAGACCCGCTTGTGTCCCATTTCATTTCGATTTTAGAAGCCGCACTTTTTTGAACCTGAACCATTCCCACTAAACTTTTTAATTTAAATAAACTACTTTTATCAGGGTTATCAAAAGTCACTTAATACATCAGGAATGTCCTCTATCATGATGCCACCTTCAAAGGATTGCACATTTTGAATTGTGCAGGAATCGAGAATCTTCTGTATGTTCGTTATTTAATCCCCCCAAAAGTCATTGCATAATTTTAATCACACCTTCCTCACTAATGACAGACAGGGCCATATATTATTTAAATATAAATTTTTTTCTCATTTATACCTCTGCAGCGATACGTTATTACTCACATACATAATGAGCAGTTTCAATATAATGTTCTCCAGGGTGTCAGTTATTGAGTGATTGTGAAAGAGGAAAGAAGTAAAAAGAGTATAAACACTAGTAAACAGTTTTGTGATGCCACTCTTTTTCTGATGACAGACAAAGGCCTGAAATGGTTGTATTTGATCGAAAATTGAGAATTGGACTCAGTAATATTATTTGTATTTTTTTAATCAAACGATCTGGATGTGTCCTTATGCTTGACGTAATAGAACCGACATAGGTGAAAATTCCTTTCCTATAGTAATTCTCTGCAGACTACTGTAGTAAAACCTGTTACCAACTATAATATATGAGAGTACAACTCTCATACTATAGTTCTAACTGGAACATTTTGCCTGGGTATTCTCTGATCTAAACATCAGAGTTAAAAAAAAAACATCTTTTCCTCTGTCTGTAACATTTTTTTGCACCCATCAGTGATTTGCTTGTGTTGTGACCTTTTTCTTGTTTTGTTTGCAATTGCCGAAACACATTCATGATTGATGCCAAGAAGTAGACGAATAATATGATCATCGCTCTTACCTCTGTGATACCTGCTTGATGCGCACCCATTCGTAATTCCTCCCCTTCAAACGTTGTGTGATCTTTGCTCTTATTTTATTTCATTTTCAAACCTGAAATCGTTCTGCTTCCACAATTTTATTTTGCCACTGGGACCGTGTTCAACATGATGTGATAAAATTAAGTTGCAAACTTTTACAAGAATGCCAAATCAATAAGGTATGCCAATTAATAGTGATGAGGCTGTATATACGGAGAGGTAATGCAATAACTCAGATCATTGATAATAATAATTAATCTGCTGGTTTAGAAAAACATCAGAAAGTGGCTATTCTGTATTGTGCAAGAAAAAACTAAACAAACTAGAAGGGCACTCGGTATAGTGCATACATACCTCCACCCCCCCCCCCCACAATGCCAGATCCAATAGAACATATTGGACCCAATTATTTCATAATTATCATGTGATATATTGTTTTTGGTCCCATCTCTCAACGGTGAAGAATCACTTTAAAAATAAATAATTCTCATATCCAAATTCGGATTTTGATCGTCACCAAAATCAAATCAATTCATAGTGGTCACACACCTAACGTGTCCACCAAGTTTTATTCGAATCCGTCCACAACTTTTTGAGATATCGTGCTATATATACTTTTTGGCCCCATCTCTCAATGGTGAAGAATCAATGAACAAATTCTCGTATCCGGATCCGGATCTTCACCAGAATCTAATCAGTTCGTCCTTGTCACACGCCCAACCTGTCCACAAAATTTAATCTGGATCCGTCCATAAACTGGAGTTGAGTGCAATTTAACCTTTCGGTTTTACTACTATTTTGTGCAATTACACTGCTCTTAGATATATAACATAATTCATGTTTGTTTAATTTCTTTATCACTCAATGTCAAAGTGATATACATGACTTAGGGGTTCAATTCGACAGCGAATAAATTGGACCACATAGTCAAACTATTATGACCGAAGTGAATTAATATGAATTCACATAATTTAACTAAACAGTAACATAAATGTTACGTAAATACCAAGTAAGTATTTATCCAATCATTCTTCTTGCTGTTTACAAATGAAGCAGATTAAATGGTTCAATATGAGCTTACCCTGTTGAATCCTGGTCCATCTGCTATCAAGGTTCGTTTTGCCTGAGAGTTCTGGATTTCAAAGAAAGACTTGATCAGTATCTTCTGCCCATATCTTCTTCTTTCGTGAAGACATAATAGAATGTACTTTGTTCAGCAAGTTATAAACCATTTCATAACATTGTTAGGAGTCGAACCAAATAGCAAGTGTATAAAGCGAAGGTTGTGGGCCTTGCCAACATCACAGCAATGGTGATAGATCTGTGCTCTGGAACTGGCTCAACCCTGTGACCAAACTGTTCCTGAGAAGATGCAATACTGGCATCTACCCAACCATTTCCCTTGACTTACCTTGGGAATTTCTTAATCAGGCATCCTTTTCTGCTTGTCAAACTCGTTGTCTCTGGACAGAGATGGTGACTCGAGTCGCAAATTTTGTGACTTGAGACTTGACTTGAGACTTGGCTTAGAGGTGACTTGTTGACATGTCTGCCTCTGGCATAAAAGACGACCTTGACAACTGGCTTTCTGAGTTCCTTCGTTTGTGCAGTTAATACATTTCTACAATGGAACTCGCTTCTCTCCTCTGTCTCCTCTATCAACGGAGGCTACAGTGTCCCAGGGCAGTCCCTTCGTGCCAGTGTTGTTCCTCATCTATTTGAACGACATTCTGCTTTAGAAAAACCTTCTTCCTAATTGCAGATCGCTCCACTTTTTGTGGTACAGTACCTCCCTCATACCAATAGCACGATGACAGCAGCTGCATCACTCTTTGCTGATATGGAATTGAATAGATGCTTTTCTGATAAATAGTACGTCTTTCCACCCGCAGTGTCAGCAAATCTCAGTCTTAGGCTAGCTGTCAGTCTGGAAGAATCATCAAATAAATCTACCTACCCATTTCTATGGTCAGCTACTGGAAGAAGTTCAGTCTTTTGAACTTCTTGACCTCCCCATCAGCCATGATTTATCCTGGCCCAGCCACATTGAAAATCCAGCCACAGACCGAACATTGTTCTGTTGTTCCAAGTCGTTCCTTAAAATCAGAATTACTCGGCCAACAAGGCGTTTGCCCTTTGCTCCAGTAGGTACAGCTATCCCAATGGGCTCTAAGTACAAGGCCTGCTGCTCTCACATCACAAACAGGTTGGTGGCCTCTCCTTCGGTATATAGCTTCCTCTGCTTTCTCAACCCTCCCAAGCAATTTCAGGATGCACATGTTCTTCCAATAAGCCCTGCTGTTCAAACTCCAAAACATCCTCCTTCTGGTTAAGCCTGAACTTGTAATTACCTATTCCAACTCTGTTTCTCATGTGTGGTGATTTCTACATACATGCCAACTGGCTTGCTGTTGGCTCAGCACAACCAGACCTGGCAATGGAGCAAAGGTTTTCTGCGACTCCGTGGGTTTGACCCAATCTAAACTTCCCAATTGTCAGTTAAAAGCTAGATGTTGTGGTAAATTTAAGGATTAGTAAATGCCTGTAAATGAACGATTAAAATTGACGGTTCAATGTTATAAGTTTCGTGTAGTACACATCAGTAAATTGTAATATTAACTGATTGATGTAATGAGCTAATTATGACTGTAGATGACAGTATTGTACTGTTAACTGCCTGGTGAGATTTGTGAAGATGCTGGAATGTTCTCAGACGAAACTTCCAGGATGGACTAGAATCGCTTTTGCTGGAACGCACAGGATTGTTCTGTGATACTATTTTAACCCTTGAGAGGGCGGTGTAGAGAGATGGGTGACATGTGATGAGCTGAGTGTTTCCATAATCCCCACACTTGATTTAACTCTGAGATTGATTGTAAGTTAGCCACATCAAAGATGCAGGACATAGTTGTTTGCACAGGCTAACAAGCAAGGACTTCAATTTGCCCTCAAACAAAAGGATTGGGCCACCATCTTATGAGCACCTGATATTAATTCCACTTGGTAATATTTTCACAAAAGTCTACTTTTGCTCCTGCTCTGGGTTATTCCATGCTGTCTGTAGTTTCGCCTATCCATCCTCTTGACCATGGTACACTGAATATTGTGTGAAGATGGTTGCAGTCAAGCAGCTTGTTTTCTCAGCATAGAAAGCTAACCTGACTGAGGGTAATGTTCATTCATTCTGTAAGGTTCACAACAAGTGTGTCCATCGTGAGACAAGCCAGAGAAAAATAATCTTGGAAATGTCAAGGCCATACTCTCCAACCAGAGCCCTTATTCCAAGTTAAGGTGGTGCCTTGTAAAGTCTTTCTCTGTTCGATGCTCCTCCTTTATCCCATTCCTTATTTCGAAGGATAATACTGCAGACCCTGCCTGAGATGAGGCAGAATGTATAAACCATGTCTTTGCCTCCAAATCTTGTGTACCCACCCATCCCATTCTGTCCCCATCTTAACCTGACATGCCCACTGTCTACTGGACTGTGTGTTCTTCTCATACAAGAAAGTAGACATCGTTCTGTCCAGCCTTGACCCTGCTTTGGTGAAGGACCCAGATCCTGCTCTGTCATTCCTGCTCCTCCTCTTAATACCCTATTCAGTCTGTCCTTCTCCTTTGGCTGCCTTCTCTCTGCATGAAAGTCATCAAACATCACTCCCATCCACATTCAGGGTAAAAAACATTCCTTACCAACTATAGGCCAGTGAGCTTGCTTCCAATTGCATGCAAAGTCATGGAATCATTGCTTCCGATGTCAATTTTTTCCTGTTTTTAAACAGTCTGATCTCTGACCATCAGGTTGGATTCTGTCCCAGCCATTCAACTCAAGACAGGCTTCTGCTCCTCTCTCAGCAATGGGTGGAGCCCCTCAGTCTTAAACAAGAGCTTAGCAACATCTCCCTGGACGGATCTCAGGTATTTGAAACGGTCTGGTATTCTGCCATGCTTGCCAAGCTCTCTGCCTGTGGCATCGAAGGCCGCCTTCATTCCTGGATTTCTTGTAAAATACCCCATTCCTATTCTTGGCAGACAGCATATATATCTCTATCTCCCTTTCCCTCTTCTCTGCTGATCTGGAAATTATTAAACTCAGGTCTGATAAATGGAACATGTCCTTCAATTCAGGAAAATATCACTTTCACAAAATCGCTCCAGATTGATCGTCAAATGAACTCATCTCTCTATTTCCTTGGTCATCCGCTGGAAGAGGTTCAGTCTCTTGAAATGCTCGGCCTCACTGTCAGCCTCACTATCACCACTTTCCTGTGCTGACGACTTGATAAAGCTGGCCACTAAAGTCAGCCGCAGACTGAGTATCCTCCATCGTTCAAGTCATTGCTTAAAATCTGAATTGTTCACAGCCTTTAAGGCCTTTCTCTGGAGCTCAGCAGAGTACTGCTCTCCCCTATGACCTGACAGACCACCATCACATGTCTCCCCTGGAATCTGTTGAGATTAAAGCTCTCAAGATTATTGGTATCTTCCGCATTGAAGATGAAGTACAAGGCCTGCTTCTCTCTAATTGTGGACATGTCAGTGGTCTCTATGATCTCTCTGCCTCTCATCTGGTCTAGCTCCCTCCACTCAATTAGCACCATTTGTAATGCCTCTAATAACTAAGCAATATGTCTGGTATTCTGCCGTGCTTGCCAAGCTCTGTGCTTGGCAAGAGACCTGCCTGCCGACCTGTACCTAGAAGTTGACAGTGTTCAGGCCTCAGCTGACATATGGAAAGTTGTACTCATGCCTGATAATTGTTAGATAAGGACTCCCTCCATTGAGAGAGAACCCAGCAGGATGTTCCTGACTTTCAATGTTACCATCATTCCAGTGTCTTCCAGTGTCAATATCTTGGGGTTCAACATCTACCATAAGCTCCACCAGACCAACCACATCATCAACAAGGCTCCAATAGCAGAACATAAACTGGGCAATCTTCAGCAAGTGGCCCACCTCATCAATCTGAAAGGACTCCTTTATATTCAGACTCGGGTGAGGAATGTGATTAAAAACTCACTGCTCACCTGGTTGGAAGCATTCAGGACTGCACTCATGAATTGTGACTGTTTCCAAGGAAGAATTGCGCAATCATTTCATCACTCTCTCAAACACCCAAACTTGTCACACTGAGATGTTTCACTGCAGTGGTTACTCGCAGTAAAGAATCATAACCATGAAAAACCACAAAAGTGTCGTCATGCTGAGAACCTAACCACCTCCAAAGTTTAGTTGTAGTCACACAACAGCCTGACCTTGACAGAAAACACATAATTGGATAAAAATTGTGGAATGCCCTACCAAGCTCATTCACAGGAAAACCATCACCATGGATGAGTACTGGAGTAGTTTGAAGAGAAGGCCACCACCACCATCATGTCAAGACCCCTTGGGATGGGCACTAAATGCTGACTATAAACACTGCCACTCACATGTTATTATTTATATTTTTTATTTTTATCTACATTGTTGAGGCTCGTATAAGAGCTAACACACAGAATGTATAACAAAGGGAGCAGGAGACAGGAGGGGCAGGTGAGGGAAGCACAAACCAATGGGGAACAGAGACATTCAGAGACCTGTGGAAGGGAGAGGGATTGTGCGGTGTACAGGGGGTAAACAAGATAAACACTACAGGGACTTTCAGGTCCTTTCACGACAGGTTTGACGACATGTCTTTGCGACAGGGACTTTCAGGAAGGAAAGCAGGCAATTTAAAGGAGGTGGTTATGGGGTGGATTAATGGGGGTAGAAAACATCACGGTTTTTGATGGGGGAGGATAAGAGATGGTGGTGAACAACTGTTTTGAAGACCTGTAGGGAAGAATGCGATTGAAGAGAGTGTGCGAGTTTGTTCCAGAGGTGAGAAAAAAAGAGGAATGAAAGAGTTAATGTGAGCAGTAATTCTTGATTTTGGTAGTTTCACCAGAAAGGGTTTGCTGGTGGACTTTCTGTGCCCTGTGGAAATATGGGAGGGGGAGGCAGATGACAGACAGCGCAGGGAGGGTGAGGCGGGAGAGGAGATGGTAGATGACAGAGAGACCACCCACCTGTCTGTGATGGGACAATAAAAGGCCCATAAACTCAGCTTCATCATGGGAGATACCAATGATCCTAAATGCCTTGGTTTCCACAGTGTGAAGCCAAGCTAGGTGTGAGGCAGGAGCACCAGCCCAGAGGGGGGAGCAGTACTCCATCAGGCTGCGGATGAAAGCTTAAGAACTTGTTTAAACAAATTAAAAATATTATAGCTTAAGAACTTGTTTTACCCACTCATCTTCCATGTATTTAGAAAGTACGTTTGGTCTCCCAATATGATTTGAATGGTGATTCAATTTGCCCAGGACAGTATTTTTTTTTTTTACAAATACTGTTTGTTAAAAGTGCCATCTCTGCTCTTGACCTGTCACAATACTGCATATGCAAGTAAATAAATAGGGTACTTGTCAAGATCACGATTATATTAAAATGTCTTTTATTTGAACAACGTGCAGTAAGTGCTTAGCAAGAAAACACTGAGATTGGGGTAAACCATTTCTATTGGGGTAAATTGGGGTAAACCAAAACACTGAGATTGGGGTAAACCCATTCTATCCTATAACTTGGACATTTGATTAAGTGTCACGATCTTAGTTCATCAGTGAATGGACATCACACATTTAATAGCCTAACACATTCAATATTACATTCCGCACTGGCAGAAATGCAATTGCTTCAGTTTATCTGTTGTTCCAAATTACTCACCTTTTACTCTCTTGCCTGCTAAGGGTCGTCTTGAAACGTAAAATAGTAGCAACCTTTAACATTTGAAAGAGGTACACGTGATACATAGCTAATTCGAAGACTGCAAATTGACTGTTCAGTGAAGCTTGATGAATTATTAATTCCCCCCTCCCTTCCTCCCCTTCTGCCCACTACCGCACACCCTGTGTTCATGAAGGTAACCCAACTCCTTCGTCTGAAACTCTCTTGGTCAAAAAAGGAAGGATGCAGATATTGGGTGGTTGTGAGGGTGGTGAGAAGGATGACTGGTGAAGCATTTCAGCTCATCTTGGACAACATAAAAACCCACACATGGCTGGTGTATTAATGTGTGGATTTGTCAGCCATTTATGGATGGATGTCCAACGGATGAATAGCTTACAGTGAACTGTGTCTTAATATTTTCTTCCCCCGTGATGAATGCAGCTTGTCTACTCTTGGCATGTGGCTGTAAAGCAATTCACTCAGGAAAGGACGAGTATTTCCTTTTGTCTCCTATTGTTGCTTTTCCCCTTATCTGTTTGGAACTGGATTATCTTGAGCTGAAAATGGCATTCATGAATGCATTTTTTTTGATTTCACATTCTCTTCATCTGCATGGCTTTTGTCATGTAAAAGTCAAATGCACATCATGTTAGGAATAATGACATGTCCTGAAAGGGAGTAAAGATAATGAATTGCTGACATCCTATTCTACAATATATATAAAATAAGGCAATGCCTGTATGTCTGTTCCTTATGGAATCCAAGACTGCTTGACCGACCTCTATCAAATTTCGCATTCCTGCTTGGGGTACCCAGGGCCAGGTCCATCCATCCGTCCATTGAGACCACACTCTGTACAGAGCTTTGGCGCTGCTGAAGCAGTCTCCTGGGCTATTGGGCACAATCCTGGACAGGTCACCACTCCGACACAGGATACTCAAATGGCTCAATGATTCCCAGCAAGCTGGTACTCATTTTGCCGACATCAGAATAATAACAGGCTGAGTCAACCCCACCAGGTATTAATTCAATGATGAAGGTTTTGAACTCAAGGCCCTAACATCCCAAGGCCACCACCCTAACCATTAAGCTAACACCAGGCATAATGTATCCCTCCCCCCTCCTCTTCCTCCACTCCAACCTGCGAGTTTGGGGATACGACATTCGATTTTCACCAATTCACGTGGAATAGTGCAAGTGGTTAAACCACGGACCCTTGCCAGAGGGAGGGGGTATCACGGTTTGGGAAACGATGTCAATGCTGAAAACAAATCCTCTTGCTCCCAGAGGAAGCGGGTATTGACTCGTGGAGAAGATTGACAATTTACCTCCAGTTCAATATCCTGCATTAGAATGATTTTAATTCCTCTGGCCTCAAATCTGGCAGGTCTCACATCATGGTATCCTATCTTTTTGTTTAACGATCTGTTGAAGCATAACCTGACATTCTTCATCGTGGGACACACGACCAACCAGGATGGGGCAGCATGAGGTAATTGAAAGCTCAACAGTTGCAATGGCTGATGTCCATATTGTGAGGTGATGTTGCGATGCTCTACATGACTTGTAAAATGATGTATAATTGCTCAATGAGGTTTTTTATGCTTGTGAAGAAGCCTACCTTACAGACACGTCAATCCCCTCGGAGTTATGGATGGGATGACTTGTAATACCAGGTGGAAAAATTTTTTTGGACACCACCAAAACTTTTCCAGGCACACCTGGAGTACAACCACCGTTTTACAAACGTTAGTTTGGAGTACAAACAAACGAACAAACAACCGGAAACTTCTCAAATTGTATATAGTATTCTGTCTTTTCTTTAACATACAATGTCGAGACTCATAGATGGGGCAAGAACATAGAATGGAACAGCAGGTATCAGAACAAAAGTAGCAGTAGAGAGGGAGGAAAAGGTGGGGGGTGCATACCAACATTAGGGATGAGGGACAAAATAGAGGAAGGCTTGGAGAAATAAGGGATGTGGGGAAGAATGAGGACCAGGGGAGGACAGTGGGTGAACAAGATGGATGCAGCTAACCGGGAGGGGAGAGCAGTAATCCATCAAACTGTGGATGAAGGCCTTGAAAGTGGATAAGCATTCAGCTGTGCCAAGGAAGGACATTTGATTTTTGCATGACAGGGGATGCCCAGTCAGCAACTGGTTTTGGAGGCCAACTTAGAAGTGTGGCTTGTCTAAGAAAGATCGTGGCTGATATAAAGGGCCAAAAGTTTTAGTGACTGAACTTGTTCAAGAGGATTGTTTAGAAAGTATATAGGAGGGTTCACTAGATGGTCCTTTCGGAGAGACACAGTGAGAGTGTGAGATTTGTCTGGATTGAAATATCTGTTCCAGATGTTTTACCAGCTTGTGATTTTGTCAAGGTTTGAAGAGAGGGTGGTGGCTCCCTATCTGAAGGACAAGGGGATGTCATGCCAGATGGTGCTTGTCGTCGGTAAAGTGAGAAAGAGGGTTTTTCCAGAGAGTAAGAGAGATTATTGATGAAGATTTAGAAGTGGATGAGGCACATTGTCTAAGATCAGGCCATTGTAGAAAAGAAATAACTTGATGTCAGATGTCACCTGTGATGATGGATTCCATGACCTTGATGATGACTGGCAGTAAGCTGGTACATCTGCAGTTAAGGGGATCAATTTTTTCACCATTTTACCCGGCGCACGCAAAGTGAAGTGGGGTTAACCAATTGGTCAGGTTTGTCACTCCGTCTGTCTTATCAGTTTATGATTGTCAGGTTATGATGGAGGAATAACATTTAAATTTAATGTTATATTTTGAACATGAATTGGAAGACAAGTTTGCTGTTTTACAGTACTTTGGCTCTGAATTCGTCCCAATTGCACATGCACAGAGAGGATTGAGATAATATTTTTACTCTGCCTGTCTGGCAGTCACACAAAATTGAAAATAATTCCAATCAGGAAACTTACTGTTTGTAAGGATGTCATAAAGGACACATACAACAGGCACGGAGAACTAATGTAATGTGTTTGATAGGGTGGTGTAATAGACACTGTGTAAAATGGCATTATATACACCTTTAAACCTATTTAAACCTTTATTATGCTCGCCACAGGAGAGGGTATTGCATTTGGGTCCATTTGTCTGTTTGTTACTGACGAAATCTAAAGATTTCGTAAGTATATTGATCACTTCCGTTTCTGTTTGTTTGTTTGTGTGTTTGTGTTTGTTTGTTTGTAGGCACGATAACTCGAGAACGAAAGAAGCTACCAATGTCAAGTTACACCACGTGATCCAGGAGGGTGATGGCTAGCGCTGATTAGATTTTGGTCAAAATCGGTCAAAGATCAAGGTCATAGTGAGGTCAAACATAATTCCGTAAATTCATGTGGAGAAATGGAGTATTTTTGCTTCGCTCGACGTTACGAGTTCGTTTTAACTTCGATTTTAATTTTGTCTTCGGATTTTGCGATCGCTTGGGACGCTTAAAACTCGGTTGTCGAAATTCTGGGAAAAAAAAAATCGGATGTTTTAGAGACGTTTTAAGATTGTTTAAAAAATATTTCACTCGACGCATCACGGGTCGTCACGTGATGCAGTGCGCTCGAGCAGACGCGTCGTTGAGTCATGTAAGGGTTTTCCGTGTGTGCGCTGACGGTGTTTTCGATAAAGATGGTGTTTAAAAGTCATTTTTTATCCCAATAAAGGTTATTGTCGCATGCCTGACTCGCTGAGCCGTCGGATTATGTAAAGATTGTTGGTGGATGGCCGAATATTACGGTTTTGTGACTTTGAGAAAATAATATAAAATAATTGCGTGGAGAAATGGAGATTTTTGCTTCGGTCGACATTACGATTTTTGATGGTTTGGTACAGAATCATCGTAGAAACTTCTGGTTTGCGTCGCTACCTTCTCTAGAGACAGCTTTTATTAGACAAGGTCAGAGGTCAAGTTGACGATTTCGTAAGTACCAGTCTATGACTGCTTGTTTGTTTGTTTGTCTATCTGTTTGTTCGCACAGAACTTTCATGTTTTTCTCTACAATTCTTGTCAGATTGAGACGAAATAGTCACCATTGGTGCGACTACTCATTAACCTCCGCCATCGAAGATCGGAGGTTACTGTTTTAACCCCTTTCTGTTTGTTACTTACGAAATCTAAAGATTTCGTAAGTATATTGATCACTTCCGTTTCTGTTTGTTTGTTTGTGTGTTTGTTTGTTTGTTTGTTTGTTTGTAGGCACGATAACTCGAGAACGGAAGAAACTACCAATGTCAAATTACACCACGTGATTCAGGAGGGCGATGGCGAGCGCTGATTAGATTTTGGCCAAAATCGGTCAAAGGTCAAGGTCACAGAGATGTCAAACATAATTCCGTAAATTAATGTGGAGAAATGGAGTATTTTTGCTTCACTCGACGTTACGAGTTCGTTTTAACTTCGATTTTAATTTTGTCTTCGGATTTTGCGATCGCTTAGGACGCTTAAAACTCAGTTGTCGAAATTCTGGTAAAAATCGGATGTTTTGGAGACGTTTTAAGGTTGTATAAAAAATATTTCACTCCACGCGTCACGGGTCGTCCCATGATGCAGTGCACTCGAGCAGACGCGTCGTTGAGTCACGTTAAGGTTTTCCGTGTGCGCTGACGGTGTTTTCGATAAAGATGGTGTTTAAAAGTCATTTTTTATCCCAATAAAGGTTATTGTCGCATGCCTGACTCGCTGAGCCGTCGGATTATGTAAAGATTGTTGGTGGATGGCCGAATATTACGGTTTTGTGACTTTCATAAAATAATATTGAATAATTGCGTGGAGAATTGGAGATTTTTGCTTTTCTCGACGTTACGAGTTCGTTTTAACTTCGATTTTTGCGATCGCTTAGGACGCTTAAAACTCGGTTGTCGAAATTCTGGTAAAAATCGGATGTTTTGGAGAGGTTTTAAGATTGTATAAAAAAATATTTCACTCGACACGTCACGGGTCGTCACGTGATGCAGTGCGCTCGAGCAGACGCATCGTTGAGTCACGCAAAAGTCTTCCGTGTGCGCGCTGACGGTGTTTTCGATAAAGATGGTGTTTAAAAGTCATTTTTTATCCCAATAAAGGTTATCGTCGCATACCTGACTCGCTACGCCGTCGGATTATGTAAAGATTGTTGGTGGATGGCCGAATATTACGGTTTTGTGACTTTGATAAAATAATATAAAATAATTGTGTGGAGAAATGGAGATTTTTGCTTCGGTCGATTGTGATTTTTGATGGTTCGGTACAGAATCATCGTATAAACTTCTGGTTTGCGTCACTACCTTCTCTAAAGACAGCTTTTCTTAGACAGGTCAGAGGTCAAGTTGACGATTTCGTAAGTACCAGCCTATGACTGCTTGTTTGTGTGTTTGTTTGTGTGTGTGTTTGTCTGTTTGTTTGTTTGTAGGCACGATAACTCGAGAACGGAAGAAGCTACCAATGTCAAATTACACCACGTGATTCAGAAGGGTGATGGATAGCGCTGATTAGATTTTGGTCAAAATCGGTCAAAGGTCAAGGTCACAGTGAGGTCAAACATCCAAAACATGATAACTCGAGAACGGAAGAAGCTACCAATGTCAAATTACACCACGTGATTCAGGAGGGTGATGGCTAGCACTGATTTGATTTTGGTCAAAATCGGTCAAAGGTCAAGGTCCCAGTGAGGTCAAACATTCGATTTTTGATGGTTTTGTACAGAATCATCGTAGAAACTTCTGGTTTGCGCTGCTACCTTCTCTTGAGACAGCTTTTATTAGACAACGTCAGAGGTCAAGTTGACGATTTCGTAAGTACCAGTCTATGACCGCTTGTTTGTTTGTTTGTTTGTGAACAGTATTACGGAAAAACTCCTCAACGGATTTCGACGAAACTTGGTGGGGCGATTAGGTATGGTCCAAGAATCATGCCATTAGATTTTGGACTTGGTCCAAAATCCAATATAGCCGCTATGGCGGTCATTTTGAAAAAAATATTAGAATTTTTTTTTTTGCATTTCTGCATGTTTTCAGTGGTTACCAACCCCCCCCCCCCAAAAAAAAAATTTTGCAACTTTTTTTTCAACAAAATTTCGAATTTTTTTTTGCATTTCTCCATGTTACAAGTGATTTCCAATAAAAAATGTGCCAACATTATAATTGCGGCTGATTTTGGAACTTCAGGTGGATATACCCAGGTAAAATCAATTTCTGTCTCAAGGAATCTCGTTATGACGAATGAATTGAGTATGTAAAAGTTAAAAGTAAAAGGGAAAGTTGCAAACTATAACTCTGTGAGCACTGTTGATGTCAAATTGAATAAATAGGATATCAGGTTCACTTGAGTGACCTTGCAGTATTGGCGGCGGAGGTTTTGCACTCTACCGAGTGCTCCCCCTCTAGTTTAGTATGTTTTAATGATAATTATGATGTCATAGGTCAGTTATGATGATGTCAATTATGATGATGATAATTATGTCAATTATGATGTCATAGATAATTATGATGTCATGTTGGAAAAACGGAAAAACTTTGGACCTCTGTATCTCTGAAACCACACGAAGGAAAAAAATTGTAACTTGGCACATAGCAAGTACTCCTCATGGTGAATGAGTGTGATTTTTATGACGTCATAGGTGCCATCGTTATGACGTCATAATTGCATATGTAGAACGCCACATCCGATCAGTATGAAAAATTTTGAGGGTTATCGAGGAATAAAATGATCCACAGAAAAAAAAATTCATGATGTCATCATTCATGTGATTCAGCAGCCATGTTGTTTAAAAAACAAAAACCTTCAAAAATCTTCTTCTCTGAGGTGGCTGAAACTTTACATCTGTCCATGATGTCCATGTCCATGTCTGCCTATCCATGAGGAACAAAAGGTTCACACATATGATATCATAGGACACATGGTTTGGCAGCCACATTGGATTTACCCTAAAACCTATAAAAAGAATACACCACTCAAAAGAAGTCCTGGCAAGGGTCTGCAATTTCTGATTGCTCTTTTTCTTGTTTTATGGTGTCATAGGTACCTTCATTATGATGTCAAAATGGCATCCATAGAACACTACATCCAATCAGTGTGAAACTGTTTGTGGGTCACCTAGTGATAAATTGGTCCACAGGAAAAAAAAAAAAAAAACGATGATGTCATAGTTCATGTAGTTCGGCAGCCATATTGTTAAAAAAAAAACCTTCACAAATCTTCTTCTCTGAAACGGCGACACAGATTGAAGCGAAATTTTGCAGGCATGACCGCCTATCAGTGAGAAACAAAACGTTCCGACTTATGACGTAATAGGACACATGGTTTGGCAGCCATGTTGGATTTACCCTAAAACCAATAAAAATCCTTATTCTCCAGAAAGGCTGGACAGATCGATAACAAACTTCACAAAAACATTCCCCAAGCTATACGTGTATAGGTTTGTTGAGGAATAATTGATAGGTCACATGGTTTGGCAGCCAGATTGGATTGAAGAACATATTAAATAATGTTTTCTCTGAAACCACTTAATCAATCGACATGAAACTTCACAATTATAATCGAGTAGGGATGGGGAATACAGGTTTTCAATTTCAACTTGATTGGATGCACGGTCTGGCAGCCAGAATTATTTAATATTTTGATTATGGGTTCTCTTTTTTTTTTAATTTTTTTTTTGAATAATGCTCACTTCGCTGTGCCTGGATGGGTTTTCGGGTACAGGCGTAGCAGCTGAAATGCAAATCCTATCCAGGTTCTTCCTGATGACTTCATCTTTGCTGTTTTTACTTATTTGGGTTCCTTCTGATTACTCCAATGCAGGACTGTACCTATTTGGTCTTCCATTTCATTTGAATTGAATTTATTTAATCCTATTCTAAATTCAATGGAATAATGAATAATAACCAAATTAACCATCATGGGTCATGGTCAGGTGTCCCATCTTAGCGGGGTTGCATCAAAGCGTACTTCTTGGTATCTTGGTACCTGGTCATCACTGCCAGCAATTATAAAGTGTCAGTTCTAATTATGTCTCATTAATTACGTAACACACCAGTACACAAGCGCCACACCAAATACACCATACAAAACTACACAAACCCCATGCAACACATCATACAAAAGAAGTCCCGGCAAGGGTCTGCAATCTCTGATTGCTCTTATTCTTGTTTTATTATTGCATTCCATCATTTGCTTCATTCTCTTATCTTCTATATGTATCAGTTACCCCCTACATAACACCATTACAACTTGTTGCACATTATTGTTTTGTGATCCATTCAGGAAGAATTTGTTTCTGACAAAGAAGTAAATATTCTGCATTTAGCAATACAATGCAAAATCTGTGAAGACAAATAATGCTCTTTCATGACCATAGCTGTATTGAACAACACGGGGGGATTATTTATTCCTTGTAGACAGCACAGCCATAAGTCCAAAACAGCAACATGGCCTTTACTGATAGGCTTTTTGGCAAGAACTGGGATTACATTTGCAACCACTGCTACTTCAGCCCAATTAACCTTCACTGTACAATATAACTCAAGATTCAGATGCAAAATCGAATTGTCCTCCAATCATTTAATTCCAAGTGCAGCGTAACTCAATCTTTTGTTTTGTTTTTGTTGTAATGAGGGTTTAGACCATGAACAAAATATCAAATTAATAAAAAAAATCAGCGCAATTGTGTGCAGGTTGTCTGATTGTTGATTCCGAATAGTAGGTTAAAATACCAAGTAACTGAAAACATGTTGAGATTTATTTTGAGTGTTTTCTCGAGTTCATTGACCTCACAATCGGTCAAAATCTTTCCAGGGTTGATCACACCTGCAAATGGGATTAAACGGCAATATACCTTCGAAATGTACTCTGCCAGACAAAGAACTTCATTGACACTACCCAGTTGCTCACAATATACAAACATTTTGTTTTCAGTGCATTAAGTATTGCTCACTCTGGGTTAGGGCACTAGCATCTCACCTTACATTTTTGAATGTTTTAGTCCAAAGCTAGAACATCAGCATCTTCCAATAAGAGGTAGATGTGCAGCACCTTGCTCCTTTCCCATTGCAGACAAATTGATGGTTTATCAGCTCTCATGTGGTCTTTTTCGTCCTTCCCCATCAGGAATTTACCCATCCCTGCTCTTGTAGTAGAGCGATTAAGGTAAAATTGTTCACTTTTTTGACAGAAGCGTGAGAAGTTTTGCCATATATTGAAAAACATATACCGAACCGTTTGAGATTGGTACCCATTGCATAAAATGTCATCTTTCTTATTAACCAGCCATATGTTTCCCAGCAGCCATGTGTTTTTTATCTATCGTCGCAGCCGTTTTAAGCCAATTAGAAATAGCAAGGAGTACATATACAGACTAAACCAACTTTGGGGACTTGCAAATGGCATGGTTGCGATACCTCATGAAAACACTGATGTTTCCTGGCAACAGAGAAGTCACTTTGCCCTGCATCCAAGCTTTTGAAACTCCTACACTTGTTATGGATTGATAACCCGAGTTAAGGGTTGAAGACAGACAGCATCCATGGTTTCTCGGGGCACGCCACACTCTTGGAGTTATCCAGAGGCGAGATCTGCCACAGTATACATATATATGTGTGAAAATTACACACCCAGGCCTCTGGTGAACTGTACCAGCACTCTGTCATCTGAGCTCTCTGGGTGACACCTAAAGAGCACACAATTCTCCCACATATAGAAATGCCACTCTCTGCCACCACTTCCAGGTGTGGAGGAAAACTCTGTTTCCAATCAGACTTCAAATGTAACAGAATTGGATCATTTATTCATGCATGTATCGAGAGAGAAGCACATAGTATTTGCGCAGAATCTCTCTGCCTGGGAGCTCCAATCAGTTATTTTATACACTAAAGCAAGCGAGGGTGCGGTTACATAGCGTGAGATGGTTGAACAAAACAAGATACATCAGGCGATAAAAAACAGTGTCAGGGGGGCACTTAGTACAGTGATGGAGTGTCCACGGGACTTTGAGGATGGTTTTGGTTGAGGCAACCATGTTCGAGTAACATGACAGCTGTACTCCTACATTTAAAATGAAACGGACTTGGGGAAAGATTTGATGTGGATTACGATGCTCCGAGTCAATGGACAGGCTTTTGGTCAGTCTTGGAATTCAGACTGTCGCCTGGTTTTGGGGTGACCTTCAGTAAGTTTAGTGAATGAGTTGAGCCTTCAGCTAGGTCAGCATATCCCACAATAACTTGTTCCTCCAGTTCATGTCCAAATACAAATCAGACATTTCATATGAACAACCCTGCAAAGCCTGTCTGTTCCTCGAGCCGTTCAGACAAGAGGCCTCACCTTTTCTCTTATCAACTAACGGGCACCCTGCACATCCAGAGGATGTGTGGTCTTCAACATTCCTTTCTCCCCTGGCAGTCCATAGCGGGCAGATATGGGTTGAGTCACACAAGATCAAACAATGGAAAAAATACAAACAGTTCATATCAGTCATAAAGCAACGTGGCACACTGTGTCTATAAATGTATAAGTATGAGTGTGTGCGTGTATATGTGCACATGTCTATGTGCAGAATTACTTCTACACAGGGTACTCACTGCCAACCATAGGAGTAGTGATGGCCTGGACAGAGAGGGTCTTCCCCCTTTGGAGGAGACAATCTATGTCTACTATTAATCAAACACCACAGGGGGTGTAGTCGTACAATTGTATAAATGAACAGGATTGTACTAATTAATAGTGTTGCGGTTATGCAAAACTGGCACTCCTCCGAGGCAATGGCACCCAACAAATAGTGATCCGAAGACAGTTATTTCACGAGTATTCGTTTAGTTAGTCCTTTCCATATGTCTAGTGGGTTCATGGGACAAGATGCATTGCGTAGGGCTTTCAGTTAGGTCTTCAACCCTATATTAGTTCATTTCTTTCACTTATTTTACTTCCCTTTATTTCACAAACAAATCCATGCAATCATGCACATCAGGCCAGTAACGCTATCTGAAGAGCGTCGCAAAGCTACAGTGATCACTTAATTTGCATACGATCACCATTTTCTGTTCAAACGGCATGCCATAAACCAACCGATACCTCACCTCAGATCCTCACCATGCTAACCACAATGCTAAACACCTAAAATTCCCCACAACAACCTAACGCAACCTCTTCAACACAAAATCCACAACTGCGACCAACCACTTCAACCTCCTCAGCGAAATCACTTCAACCACTCCCAAAGTTTCAACGCCTTTACCGCAGACGCCACAGCACTTCCCTCACCTCACTAGAACCACCGCAACTGACATCAGCTCCCTGGACGCTCACATCAGTAATTGGGGATGCTGGGAATGGAGGATATAGCGGGTGCCTGCGAGCCAGAATAGTTTGGCGTGTAGCTCAAAGCGCGGTGCGTTTAGATTAATTTGGTGATGTCTAGATAACTCTGGTGCTCCACGAACTAGCAGCATTTGGTTGGAGTTCAGTTCATGTTCGTGGCCAGAGAGTGCTCCCGAAAACTTTCACTCCAGAGGAATTACGGAGCTCCGAGCGACTATGGCCATTTTCGGCTCTTGAGTCTGGTGGGGTGACTCCTCGTGGTGGTATCTTGGCACCAATGGGGATGCTCAGGAACTCCTCACAGTCCTCCTGATCTGCTTTTTGGGTCCTCCCTCACCGACGCTCTATAAAAGAGAGCAGATCGGGCTCAGTCAGTCTCTTTTGTCCAGGTTCTTTTGTCCAGGTTCGCTCTCTCTTTCTCTTTCGTCGAGCCTCTCTCTCGTCTCGGCTCTCCCTCTCTCTCTCTTGCTCTCTCTCTCTTTCATTCAGGCTCTCCCCGGGCTCTCTCCTTCATCCAGCCTCTGAGCCGAATATCTTCACCGAGCCGAGCGCAACCAAGTGGATGGGGCAGCACAACTGAGTGAGGCGAGTGGGGTGGAACGAGCTGTTACCAAGATGTGCCGGGGTCATCCCCTGGTCATCTGCACTCGGCTTTGGTTGCATTACACAGCCAATACTCATAACTTCTACAAACTTTCTCAGACATTCCAGTTAAGCTTTTTCTCATGCATCCTTTTCTCCCATCTGTATCTCATCAACTGCGGACACATGAACTAAAAAAAAGGCAACGATTACTGGCTCGCACCTCTCACACCTTCCTCCTGCATCACGGTGCACCAAACTTTTGACCTCCCACTCGCATATCATAGATCCCACTCGCATCCCACCCCAGTTTTATTCCTTCCTCCCCCTTTCTAAGCCAGTTGACCCGTGCCAGGTAAAATGACATCGCCTAAACCTCAACTGCTTCTTCTCTTTCTGGGCTAAATCTAATTTCCTCGGGTGTGCATGTGTGATGGCACCTGTAATATGTGTAACATAAGTAAGATTGTGGAAGTTTGTATTGGGGTAACTCTGCACTGTCTTCTTTAAAAAATAACTGCATTTCTTTCACCGCACCCACAAATTCCTTGCTTTCCCCTGCTGTACATTCTGTGAATGAACCTATTATTGTGCCACATAATTTTCCTCAACCTTATCTGTTATAAAATTGTTTTGTTAGAAATGTACCCAGCTCGTTTTCGTTTTTCCCTTTGTTGGTCCAGCATGGTCCACACATTTCCTTCACCAGGAGATTATAATTCCCCAAAACAATGGCTCTCACATCAATCTGGCATTGTGCTCGTGGTAAGCTCGGCGCCTTAATCAAGATCTAACATAGACAAAAGTAGCACAACTGCTGACGGCAAGATTCCCCGATAAGGATACTGCGTGTACCACAATTAAATGGTCAGACGGAGGACACTGGGTCATGTGGTTAAATTGTTGGCGTTCACGGTCAGTTAGTAAACCACTGTGACACGGACTTATTTGTGTGCGACGGCATCGATTCCCGGTGAGTCTGGGGAGAATCGGGGATAGCCCCACCTTCATAGTACCCCCGCAAATCCAGGTCCACAACAATATGTGTATGTGGGAAAATTACACACCCAGACTGTGGATCAGACAAAAGCCTCTGTTGAACTGTACCAGCGCTCTGCCAGCTATGCTATTTCGGTGACATCTGCCAAGCAACCAATTCTCCAACATATAGAAACATCACTCTCTTTCCGCTGCCACTTCCAGAGCACTCACTTCCAACCAAAGGAACAGTGAGTGACCCCTGAGCAAAATTACAAATTTGTGTGCTCAGTTGAGCATCGTGCGATGGAGTGTCAACCCGTTCATAATTGTAACCCCTCTCCAATGAAACTGCCCCTGCACCCCCATGCCCCCAATTGCATGATGAGGACAAACAAACAAATTAAAAAGTAGAAATGTTAGGTAATCCTCTTCGTTGGTACGCAGCAAAAGACTAGCCTGGTGTGGGCTTAGTGGTTAGGGTGGCGGCTTGGGATCCTAGGGTCCTGAGTTCAAGCTGAATTAATATACACCAGGATGTTGACAGCCTGTCATCCTTCCGAGGTTGGCAAAATGAGTACCAGTGTACTGGTAAGGGGGACACTGCATCAGCGGCATAGTCGCATCCCAACCAATGATGCAACCAGCAGCCACAGGTTGCACTCGATAGAGAGAGAGAGAGAGAGAGAGAGAGAGAGAGAGAGAGAGAGAGAGAGAGAGAGAGAGAGAGAGAGAGAGAGAGAGAGAGAGAGAGAGAGAGAGAGAGAGAGAGAGAGAGAGAGAGAGAGAGAGAGAGAGAGAGAGAGAGAGAGAGAGAGAGAGAGAGAGAGAGAGAGAGAGAGAGAGAGAGAGAGAGAGAGAGAGAGAGAGAGCAAAAGGCTGCAGGGGAGCATCATTGCCTCAAGGAACAGCTGTGCTGCTGATGCCCAGACCCTACCTCATTGTCCTCTGCTGGTTATGGCAGGAAGTTTTACTTTATTCAGGGTGCTAGCAATAGCTCGCCGACTCTTCGCAAAAGACACCATAGGATGTTTAACATCCCCCAATAAATTCGGGCAGGTGGGAGACAGTTTAATGTCCATCTAAGAGACGGCGCACACATTGATGAATCACCCTACCTGTGAAACACCGGGATGACAATTTCTAGCTGGCTCAGGATACTAACCCAGGCGAGACAGTGTCGAGGTGAGTGTGCGTATCTGTAGGCCATCCTGTCAGCCCATGGTGGGTAATTAAATGGCAAGATAATAACAATATTAAGAATCAGAAATGGAGGCAATGGGAATATATATTGATATTGCGAAAGTACTGCATAAGCTAAATGGCTGTCAGTGTTGAGATGGAGCAATGTGCATGCCAGATAAAGCGGACAGTTATCATCTTTTCCTGCCTATGCTTTGATTTACATTTCCTCATACTCTTGTTTGGAAGATTATTTTGAGTAATCTACTTGTTATTTCGATAAAAATGCGAGATTGTTTGAAATGCCAGCTTTCTTCCTATGTATTCATCCATCCATCTATCCATCCATTGGGACCATACTCTGTGCAGAGCGTTGGTGCTGCTTAAACAGTCTCCTTGGCTATTGGGCACAATACTGGATGGGTCATCCCTCTGACACAGGATACCAGCAAGCCGGCACTCATTTTACCAACCTCAGATGGACGACAGGCAGAGTCAACCCCACCTGGTATTAATTCAACAGCTGAGTGGGATTTGAACTCAGGATCTGAGGATTTCAAGTCCACTACCTGAACCATTAAGCCAACACCAAGCATATGTTCCATACACTACCCCCATCAATTTGATTAGCGGATAGTTTTTATTGACAATTCATAACAAGCCTTCTTTTAAATCTGTTTAGTGTCTCAAATGGGGTCAACCCATGCCATAATTACAGCCTGGACCCGAACTCGAACATCTGTTAAAGCTTTTTTGATTGAATGGACATCAGATTATTCACTTTTCCTCACATAGTGCATCCTCCAGTTCGCTCAGATTTTGGGGTTATTGTCGTAAGTGAAGTTCCATCCCACGTAACCTTCCAGTGGACTTGAACAATGTGTTCCTGGATTCGATGGTACACAAAATCTTTGGGTTCTCTCTCCTCTTGAGCTAAGTTTGATGGTCCACCACATCGGTGCTCAGCGTCTGCTCCCTGTAATCTTCCACTTATCGACGAAGTTCGATACAACTTGTAGATCCGACAAATTGAAACCATCAAATATGTACATATAGGTCATGTAGGGAGAAGAAATACAGTATAGACCACATTCTCCTGACAAGCTGAAGAGAGTAACTACGTTGGAACTGTTCCGATTTTATTTACAGGTAAAGAACATGTCCTCATGGAGAGGTTCATTACCCCAGAATTACGGACGAGTTAATTCATCCTGATTTTCGGATGGGTGAATTCCCCAAGAAGTGATGTCTTTTTCTCTGACTTGGATTACCCCTTCCCACTGGGATCGATGCTTTGCCATACATCTGTAAATGGAGAGAATTGGGGTTCACCCCCCACTTATATGAACTGCCTACGATTTTTTTTCTTTTCCCACTTCAAGTCTCCCTGTGCACACCACAAGTACAACCACCAGTTTTAAACTCATTCCGTCCAGTGTTTCCGGATACGATACAAAAGCACATGATATTGCATGACAAGTATACTGAGGAGTTCAGCAGGAACTTCATTCCATTCCTAAAACCAATAATGGAATTTGAAATGTCTCCTCCGCAGGTAAGCCCAACTGAATCATAGTACATATATACCTTGTTGGACTAATATGGTCTCACAGAGAGGAGCCAAAGGAATGCGCAAGAGGCTTGATTAGTCCAGCTGTGACGTTCCATTGGGAAGATAAAACGGTTTGAATTGTCAGGAAGCTCACGGAGCTCTGTGGCACAGTAATAATCACCCTCAGGCTCCCTTATCGAGAACGTCACGACGGGAGATATTGGTTTGATGAAAGGGTTGGTATTTCAGCAGCCAAGCGTGCCTTCATCTTCAGTACCCTGCGCCATCAGTCGTGACTCTCTTGATCATAATCTGCCGTTCCACCATGATGATAATGTTCAAATGTTAAACAATGATGACCAGTACGTCCCACATTTACATAAGCCCGTTTACCTACATTCATCTGAAATATTGTGAATATACCCAAAATTGCAACAATTTGGAACCTTTTCACACGAATTCGGTGACATATTCTTTCTTCTGAAACTTGGGAAAAATTTGGCAGACATTGGGAACAAACTGTGGAATATTCACATTGTTTATGGTATCCGTTGTCGAAGGTTGGCAAGACCGAATGGAGAAAACTACGGATGTATGAATTAACTGAGAAATTTCTCCATCCATCCATTGGGACCATACTCTGTGCAAAGCGTTGGTGCTGCCGAAGCAGTCTCCTTGGCTATTGGACACAGTCCTGGACGGGTCACCACTACGACACAGGACAACAGAAAGCTGGTACATCCACCATTTTTTGCCAACCTCGGAAGGATGACAGGAAGAATCAACCCCTCCTGGTCGTAATTGAACAGCCAAATTTGATTTGAACTCAGGACCCAAGGATCACAAGCGACCACCCCAACAATTAAACCAACACCAGGCATGAGAAATTGCTGAGAGTTGAAATTGTCTTGACAGAGGTGCTTCGCTGGATTTCTGACAGCAGCTTCCCCAATATTTGATATTCTGAAACTGATCATTGAGTCTGTTCCATGTTTGTAATTTATTTTTCTTTTTAGAATAGTTTGCTAATTTTTACAGTTGCGCAAGGTCGATCCACGTATGGACAAATTTCATATTTAGATGGGAGTGTTCCATCTCTTTTGGTGGGGTAGTGTACATTCACATTACTGCTTTCTCCTTCCAATGATTTTCCTTCCTACCCTCCCTCAATTTAGTGACTTTTTTTGGTATACAAAGTCAGTGTTCATGGAAGAGCTAAAATAGAATGGATCAGGAGGCAACAAAACAAAAGGAACAGGAAATTTGGGGGTGGGGTGGTTTAATGGGTGCAGAAAAGATCATGGTTTTAGATTGTGGGGGGGGGGGTGATTTGAGATGGTGCTTTTGAAGACCTGGAGGGAAGACTGAGATTGAACTTGACCCCCATCGGCACCAACTGCATACAAAATGTGCAGATGCTCATATTTTAGTGTTACCTTTTTGTGTGGGGTCGTGGGGTAACAATTGGGCACAATTAAACGGAAGAAGAAATACTGCATTGGAGTCATCAGAAGGAATTGGAATCATCAGGAGGACTGAAGATGAGGATAATTTGGGGGAAAGGTGGAAATAAAGGGACACGTGTGTGTATATATATATATATATATATATATATATATATATATATATATATATATATATATATATATATATATATATATATATATATATATATATATATATTCACACATGCTTTGCAGACTGCAAGCAGAATCTGGGGGCGCATCCTATGTGCAGAAATAATAAATATAATCTTTATATATTTGATGAAGAGGATTGTGCTTTCACTCTGCTGGAGATGAACTCCCAAGATGTTGAGCAGAGGTGTTCTGCACACACGACTGGATGGTGGTGTAGTGTGATGGGACGTGGTGGTTTCAGCATGTGCATGGTTCTAAGGGGAATTTAATTATGCTGGGCGATGTTCCCAAGGCTCAAAATGCACAGAAACAGGTTTAAAGCACCAGGTTTACACCAGGATGGGACACAGTGATAACACGAGGATGAAAATGTGAGAGAAACCTGATCGGTGTGCTTGACCTATTC
>NC_140973.1:42956011-42988511 GCF_056783735.1 Eptatretus burgeri | reverse complement strand
ATCCTTCGCCAAGACATTCATGCCTTACAATACAAAATTCATACGGAAACGGTGCTTACTGATCAACAGAAACGCAAACGACTAGACTTTGCAAATTGGTTCTCAGGAAAGTTGGAGGAAGATGCAGACTTCCTCAAAAAACTTCACATGACGGACTAATGCCATGCTCACTTGTCCGGGGAGGTAAACAAGCAAAACTTTCGGTACTGGGGAACTGAAAATCCTGGTAATGCATCAACTGAACTGGTGCCTCGATCTGTTCTCAAAGTCAACATGTGGGTGGCGGTTGGTTGGTATGGGATAATTGGTCCATACTTCTTTGAAGATGACCTGGGACGCACTTGCACGGTAAACCAGAGGAACTATAGCAAAATGATTTAGGAATGCTATCTGCCCGAGCTACGTACTCAGGTTCGTAGGTGAAACAACCTGATCCAGATGATAACCCAGTGGTTCCAGCAGGATGGGGCACTGCCCCACACAGCTAGGAAAACAAGGCATTTTCTCAACCAACACTTTGAGGGCCGCTTTATCTCCCTCTACGAAAACGTTGAGTGGCCACCGTATATCCCTGACTTTACTCCTCCAGACTTATTATTGTGGGGGTATCTCAAGGACAGGATCTATGGAAACCCTAGGCCTCAGACTCTTGATCAGCTGAAGGAAAACATCCACCGAGAAATCCAGAACATTCCTCAGGAAACGTTTCCCAAAGTAATGGAGAACATGACCACGCGTTTGCAGGCAGTGATCGGACAACGTGGAGCCTACGTCAAACATGTAGTCAAAAAGAAAACGACGATTCTACACCAAAATTTAAAGTTTGGTGGCAATTGACATTGGTACAATAAACTTCAACCTTTCAGCTTTTTATCCCGCCATATATCTTTTTTAGAAATATATGTTATGACTATCCTCTTTGCAAATGAAAAGTTGTATATTTTTTTGGGACACCCTGTATATATATCTATATAGTGTTGCGGTTGAGGAAATTCGCAAACCACCATTCAGGTGCCGTAGGTGAGATATCTCTGTAAGTACATGTGTAGTTAGCCCCAAACTCGTTGTTTAGAGGGAATAAATGTGATTAATTCGGGCTGCAACGCTTTGAGATAGCCGTTTTTCTGTTCTATCTTTATTTTGAACCAACCACGCTCCAACCATCACACAACAACAACAATGCCAACACCCACAATCTTCACCTTCACAACTCGCTCCCGCAAACACCGCATCACCGCCATTCCAAACGGCACCATGGCCATAAACCACCACCATAAACCCTCCACCACCTTCACCTCTCTCCTTCTGCGGCCATTCCCGCACCACCTGTGAGCACCCAGCGTCGGGTTGTCCTGGGCTCGTACAAGATACGCGCCGAGTCGCGAGTGCAAAATGCGGCCTTTCCGAGGAGAATTCGGATCAGGAATGCTACACGCCCACTTCTGATCCATCCAATCAGCAAGCGCGGGGCAGTTTGGACCCGCCTCCAGGCACGTCTGTGTGGAATCGAGATATGCAAATTCTAGGATGAGGGGAGATTCACCCCCATTATTCTCCGTCCAATGGGCGAGCGTGGCTCCGCCCCCGAGCTCGTTCTGATCCGGAAATTTGCATATGGGTTCTCCTGCCGGCCTATAAAGCGCCGAGCGCAAGGCGAATCTAGGCAGAGTCAGTTTGGAAGAGCGGAGAGTGGCAGAAAAGCGGAGAGAGTTTTGGGCAGAGTAGTGTTGGAGCGCGGAGTGGAGTCGGGAGGTGAGGGCGTCCCGGTGGTTTTCGGCAATCGGCTGAGGAGAATTGGGGGAAGAGTCAGAGGAGCTCAGGTCCGAGGCAAGGGAGACGGCGGTCGGCGACGAGGTCGCAGTGGAATCGCTCGTCACGGGACCCAAGCAAGCCAGCTATACTCTTTCCCCAGAGCATCAACAATTCCCCCCCCCTTTTTCCCCCGCGCTGAAATAGTGCGAAAAGGGGGCCCCGTTCCCACCCCACTCCAAGCAGTGCCAGCGAAACCCGCGAAGGAGCATGAAGTCGGGGCACCACCGCGCTGCTACATTTACGGCTCAACACAAAGACGCGGGTAGGACCCACCCGGTCTCGCGGACCTGACCGCTCTTTCAGGTCCCGCGCAAATATTGGCCCACAGGCCCCGTCTGCCCCCTTATCTTTGAGGGTGGCCTTTTCTTTTGTTTCTGTGTAAACGTGTGTGTGTGGCGCCAGTCTGGTGAAGTAAAACCGTTAAGTGTTGCCGTGTGTCGCTCTTAGTCGGTAGTATCTCTGCGTCGTTGTTTCTTTTGTTACATTTGCTTTTTGTGCATAATTGTTTTAATTGTATATGTGTGCTCTCCGTGTGCCGCGGAATAAATGTGCATCATGTTGAACTGTTTTCCCGTTTCGCTTCGTCTTTTCTTTAATTGAATCTCCATCTTGCTTCACGTAAAGGGTTGGTAGTGGGCTTAATACGCCCGATAATTAATCGGAACCGTCGAGGCCGACGGTAACACCGCTCGGTTATCCCGATTGTACGGAACGGATTGCTTAAGTGGCCCGTGTCTGGAGTCGACCTGCGGCGAGGTGTGATCGCCCGGTCTACCCTTCGCGTGGGTACTTAGGTAGGTCGAGTTTGGCGAACAACCCGATCCCACGCGGGTGGCCGATTGGCACGATCGTGGTGAGGCTGAAAGGCCCACCCCTGACTAGCTCCCGGCGTTAGTCCGAGAGGGTCACGACAGAATTGTCCCTCCGGTGGGCGACGTGCCGCGATTCGAGTCACGTGGCCGTTCGCTCGCCAGCGGGCGCGAATTCGCAACAATATATATATATATATATATATATATATATATATATATATATATATATATATATATATTTCTACATATACATATACAGATAGATATGTATATATATATATATATATATATATATATATATATATATATATATATATATATATATATATATATATATATGTCGGAGGGCATACTGAAATCAGCAATAAGAGGGCTGAGTTCGCAAGGGTTAATGGGATTAATAAAGACTATGGGTTAGGATAAGGGGGTAATACGAGGTGGTGGTGGTGGTGGTTGTGCAATGCCTGCTTTAAGTCATGGAGGGAAGAGGCAGTCAGAACAGCCTCTGGAAGATGGCTACATAGACAGGAGAAGCGAATAATAAGTGCTGAGGTGTACAGAGCCTGGACTGAGGATGTTTAACTGGGAGGAAGTTGTTGGTAAAACACGTACATCCTGGAGGTGCTGAAATAATGGAAAGAGCAATGTTGTTGATGGTAGAAAACAGTTTGAGGTCATGGACTTGCCTACGATGTCAGAGCAACATACCTTGTGCTTTGGCCTCATCATGGAAGAGCTCAGGTAAAATCGACATAATCCAGCAATTAATACAACAACCTTTTCTTGTTGGTGTATGTGAGATTTTGTGGTGGATGTGCACCCTGTTTTATGCGGTTGTGGGGCGTACTTGTGCACCCTGTTTTGTGTGGTTGTGAGACGTACTTGTGCACCATGTTTTGTGTGGTTGTGAGACATACTTGTACACCCTGTTTTGTGTGGTTGTGAGACATACTTGTACACCCTGTTTTGTGTGGTTGTGAGACATACTTGTACACCCTGTTTTGTGTGGTTGTGAGACATACTTGTACACCCTGTTTTGTGTGGTTGTGAGACATACTTGTACACCTTGTTTTGTGTGGTTGTGAGACATACTTGTGCAGCATGTTTTGTGTGGTTGTGAGACATACTTGTACACCCTGTTTTGTGTGGTTGTGAGACATACTTGTGCACCATGTTTTGTGATGGTGAAATATATGTGTGCAGCATGTTTGATTCGATTGCCAGGCATGTATGTGCACTATGTTTTGTGTAATTGTCTGCAGCGATGTGAGCATACCACATTAGATGGGCCTGTGACATATTTGTGTTGGCCCTGTGCCATGCTTGTCGTTTTCGCAGGTATTTGGAATGGTCATGCCTGAATAGCTCGGGTGTGTTGATTGCATTTGTGGTAGTAATTTTGTACATTTTCCACTCCAGTTGCTTGCTATGACTGCAGCAAATGTCATGTAGTTCGGTATATACATTAAATTAGGCTATTTTTGCAGGATCCCATGGTTACACAGCTGGAGAGCAGCACATACATTTTGTGTGACATTGAAAGGCTGAGTCCTTTGCAGAAAATCATGCTGGACCACAATCCAACATCTATCAAGGTGAATGCATTTTCCAGTAAGAACGTGTCGATAAATATCCATGCTCTTATCTCCAAACTATAAATGCTGTATTTACAAGTCAAAACAAGTCTTCCTTAAAGGATCACTTGTTTGACTTTTATTGCCACTCTAAATTGAGATTTTGGAACTCAAAAAAGTTAATTTCTCACTTGCAAGAGAAAATACCTCCTGGGGAATGTTAATTCTTGTTAATGAAATTACATCATCAATAGTCTGCTGGAAACAGAATGCTAATTAATTGAACATGACTCCCAATATATAACGCAATTAGCTTGCATATATATATATATATATATATATATATATATATATATATATATATATATATATATAATGTTTCAGGCACTGACTAAATAGTCCTCATAGAGGCCAAGTCTTAAATAAAAGAAGTGCATAGAAAAGTAAGAAAAGAGAGAATAAAGAGAGGAGGGAAAATGAGTAAGTAAAATGTAACATGAAAAGTATATAATGTTTGTTCCCAAGAAAGAGAGATTAAAGCTAGTCCGGTAGCTATAATTTGAGTGAGACAGAAAGTAAGACGAGCAATCCTGACACGGAGAGTGTAAGATGGTTCTGGGTACCACTTTAACCCTCCTAAGTCAGAACGGTAGTACCACCCTGGGCGGTTGCTGTCTACAATCTACTACCCAAAAGGTACATGAAATAGCATGCACATGTGTTGTGGAGAAGGTCAGAGCCTTCGATGAAGCCTCTTCCGAGGAACGGTCCTCCTCTACCAGAACATAATACGAGTTCCTTTACAAAGTACTTCACCGCAGGTGGAGGCCATTAGGCCTGTAAAAGTCTGTGTTAGTGCTGCCAACTTATTCTTGTTTGTGCTTACTCCATTCTTTTAAAAATTCTGAATGTCAAGCAAGGAAACAGCATGCGTGGACCATTTTAAACGTCTTTGGTACGACTCATCCAGGGTTCAAACCGCCAACCTCACCAGATGCTTTTACCAGTATGCAACTGAGTTTGGTGAAGTTGTATTTCGTACGTGATGAAAATGCATGAATTGTGTTTTCAACTGAACTGGATACATCTCATTCACTCCTCACTTTTCCTCCAGCTTGTTATATTTCTAGTTGTGAGATACTTTGTGAGCATGGGGGGGGGGGGGCAGGAATGCGAGATGGGGGGGGGGGAATATTTGCTGCATTATGGAGTGCACTTAATGATACTTTATCCAAAACGAGCAGAGTACCCATCCAATGGGGGAACTTGTTCCAAGCATGCAACGCGTTCTTCTGGCACGTACCTTTATTTGGGCGGTGTATAGGCACCTGACAGCTGCCTCATTTGCTCCTGAAATAAAAGAAGAAATTAACCCGGGTTACGTGAATGAAGCAAAAACATACCAACTGCTTATGATTCAAAACACCTCACTGCACTGGAAAACGTGGGGACAGATACACTGTGCTGTAAATGGTGGAGACTTGTAATACCCTCCCCAACCTGGAGGCGGCGCTACACATTTACATAGATAATTTACATCCCTCCTTCTCCCCCCAAGACCACCAGCAAAGATATATAAAAAAGAAAAAAAAATACCCCCATACATTGAAGGGGGCCATGCTCATGAATCCTATGTAGTAAGTCTGGATGTAATTGGGCCAAAACTGTAGGAGGAGTCACACGACAACTTAGAAACGCCGGTTCGTGAAATATAGTGAGGATACAGGATGTCTGCAAATGACCGTTTCAAATTCAAACGGTAATTTAATAAATAATGAAATGGGATCGAACGATCGTTTGCTGCATGTGAAGGAACATTTGAACTCAAAGTTTTATTATCAAGATTATCATCCAAATCTGGACTGATGGAGAAGGAGAAGATGGAGAACAACTCAGAAACGTGTTCAACAGCCTCACCACAAGTGCCTGGCCGGCCTGCCCCCATCCTCTGCAGGATGACACCAGTCAGAGGCTCCATAAACTTTTTGTGCCACTCACAAATTGTATTTATTAATGGTGGCTGCTTTCCATCAGTCTTCCTGAAGCTTTACTGAACTAACCCTAACCCAAACCCTAACCCTAACCTCAACAGCTCGCAAAACCAGACACCACACTGCACTTTTTCTTGTGTGGATTTCTTTTGCAGGAAATGTGATGTCGCATGTCACAGGAGACACCTGGAAACAATTTTTTAAAATTTATTTATTACGGTTTGATTTTGGAATCGTAAATCGTGGACACCCTGTGTGCTCTCAGATGCTGTGATGAATGTCTAGTGTCTTTGCTTTACAAAAAATCATTGCACTTTGTAAAATCCTGCTTCAAAAAGCAAGGTATCCAACCATTTCCTACTATATTTGCCTGCACAGCTATATTAGTTGGTGGTGTCTTTACTTTTGAACATAGTCTCCATGTTCTTCCTGTTGTGCATCCTTTCTGCTCTTGGCTCTTTCACTTTTAAATTGTTTTGGATACAGAGTCCAGGCTCGTGGAAAAGCTGGAACACTAAATGGATCAGGGCACAATAGAACCAAAGGAACAGTAGAGAGAGAGAGAGAGGAGGGAAACACCAACAGCAGAGTTGAAGGACAAATAGAGGGAGACGTGGACAAACAATGGGTGCGGGGAGGAATGAGACGAAGGGTAGGACGTATGGGGTGGACAAGATGGATACAGAAGTAAACTCTGGAAGGAAAAAAACCCCAGAGAGGATAATAACATGACTCCCCCTGCCACTCCTGTGGTGAGTGAGTGTACTTGTATACAGTATATAGAGTTGTATATTCTGTCTTTCTGTCCATCGATAGAATTGACTCCACTGGTAGTAACCCCATCATATTGCATATCGTTGGAATCCTCTTGACAAATAGAGATCCAAGAAAACATTTTCAAACCTACAGTGTGGGGGGGGGGAAGACCCCAATTATCTTGATGTAAATATGTATCATATAGCACCAACCGGTGGTAGGTAGTATTACAAATCATCATTTTATCTATATTGCCAAGCTCACAATTCTGACACCCAACAACCAGACTCGAAATGTTGTCCATCTGGAGGCAATGCAGTTGTCATTATTGTATTGTATTATTGCCTGTTATTTCATATACAATATTGTATGTTGTATTAATCATTCCATTATTATTGTGGTATTGGCTGCTAAATTATATGTGACTCGTTATTTGGAATTATACATAGTGTCTGGGTCTCTTTTTCTCTGAATTCAGAATATGAAGCTTGTATTGGAGAGGCTTTGCAAGAACATATAGCATTTTCAATGCAGAGATAGAGGATCTCAAGACTGACGTGTGCTACTCCTTGATTCCAGAGAGCTCAAACCGACCAACTGTTGTGTATCGGAGGTGAGTGAACCTACAACCTAAAATCAGGACCTCGATTCTCTGAGTGATTGTGGTCCTGTTGTACGAGCATGATCCCTGGTGCTGTGTGAGTCTGTAGTGCTGTGAGACCTTTTGGTGTGAAAGTGACTTTCCCACCATTGAATTCACATCATACAGGAAAGTACACTTAACTTCAAAAAGTTTTGCTATGAAACCATCATCTCAGAAATGAGTTGGGCATGTGTCCTTTCTCTATCCTGGAAGAAAAGTGAGCACTTGAGCATTGAAAGGCTCACTTCACTAAGGTGAGAGCCCTTTTTGTTTGCAGAATTTAGGCTCGTAGAAGAGCCATTGTCCCATCTACATTTCTTTATTATTCATTTCTGTGTACCGTTTTCGTTTTGTGAAAGAGAAAATCGTGTTCTGCCATAATATCTTCTAAGCAACTTTCTACAGTTCAACTACAGTGTCCAAATTATTTGTGCCGATGGATGGACTGCATGCCTTGTGCTTTGCATACTAACTAATTAGGTGAGCCCGGGGTATAAATTCACTGGGAATGCTAATTCATTCGTCAAATTTAATTCCCATAGAATTGTATTTGGCTACGTCCAGATTGAAGAACTTTATCTAACGTAATTTGATGTTTTTCTTTTGAATGTAACAATTACATCTGCTTGATTACTATCCCCGCCACTCCAACCCCCCCTCCGTGGTTGTAGTTTCTTATCGAAGAGTGATTTGATTTTCTGTTTACATTATTTGTATCGAGTTAAGATTCTTTATTGTCATCGCAAATTATATTTTGAAAAGTTCTCGAAACATTTAATATTGCCCACAGGAAATTCTGAGTTGAGTTATAATTATATGCCGCTTGGATCATTAAATGCAAAGTTTCTGATTCCATAGAATTGCCTTTGCTTCTGCTATTTTGCCTTCTGTGTGTTCAACACCCTTTAAAAAAAATTCTGTGGAGTTTGTACCCTTGAGTATTGTCAAACTATTGACTTCTGTCGAATTTCTACAGAATTTTTTTTCAGGGACATCACATTTGGTTGGTCACTCTTTTGGATCAAAGCGCATTTTAGGATTTATTCCTTTGCAAATTATTGCTTTGTTTACACAGAAAAGTTAGTTTGGACTTCCTGCGAAGTTTTGGGAGCTGAAGGTAGTTGCGCTCTTATTTGCCGTGTGAGGGTGAGCATCATCATGCAGTGAAAGCACGTCCTGACACAGCATACTTGGCAATCATCTGCATATTGCTTGTCATTTTATTTCTAAAACGAGAGGGGCTCTCAGTAGAGCGCATACCTCCACCAAGTTGATTAGTTTACGTTTTGTATCCCACTGATAGGCCGGATCTGGATTCGGACCTGAACTAAAATTTAATCTGCTTGTTCGTGTCACCCAACCGACTCATCTACCAAATTTCGTCCAAATCCGTCAATAATTTTTTGAGATATCCTGCTGTATACACAGTATATCGTTTAAGCGCCATCATTCAATGGTGAAGAATCACTTAAAAAATTCTTGGATCCAGATCCGGATTCAGATCTTCACCAAAATCGAAACAATTCTTCCCTGTTATATTCACAACCTGTCCACCAAGTTTCGTTCGAATCAGTCAACAACTTTTTGAGATATCCTGCTATTTTTGGCCTATCTCTCAATGGTGAAAAATAACTTTAAAATTCTCAGATCCAGATCCGGATCTTGCACTTCAATAAAATCGAATCAATTTGTGCTTGTCAGATACCCAAGCTCTCCACCAAGTTTCGTCCGAGTCCATCCACAACTTTTTGAGATATCCTGCAATATGTTGTTTTTGGCCGATCTCTCAAAGGTGAAAAATCACTTTAAAAAATTCTCGGATCCAGATCCGGATCTGGATCTTTAACAAAATCTAATCATTCGTCCTTGTTACATGGCAAAGCTCTCCACTAAATTTCGTCTGAATCTATCCACAACGTTTTGAGATATGTTGTTCACAAACAAGCAAACAAACAAACAGACAGTCAGGGGTGAAAACATAACCTCTGTCCACCTTCAGTGGACAAAGGTAGGAAGGAGCTGATATTGGAGGTTGCCCACCTTTTGGGTGCAATGAGGAATAGATCTTTGTAATAGGAAAGCTAAATCTTGAACAGTTTTTGAAGTATCAAATACACGTCGAGTTACTGAGATAGTTGCCATGGTGACATAATTCAGCCAATCACAGCCAGGTTGAGATAATGTCATGAGAAATAGATATCTGCTATATGAAAGCCAAATGTTCTATGGTTTTTACATATCTCGTATGCAAAATTACATGGACAGATGATCGATCGGATCGGTTGGACGAAGCTTATTTTAATGTGCCCTGCACCTCTGACATTGCCAGAGGGGTGGGGGACAAGTCACTCTAGTACTGTGTCTGATGATTTTCCAACGTTCAGGATGTTTTATGTGAATTAAACCATTAAGGCCCCAAAATACTTGCCAATTGCTTTCCATACTGATGGCTGAACATGATTTTCCTTTTTGGTTGAGGGGACAAATAATATCTCTCAATTTTGAAACACTTTGACACTGGCTTTCTCTGGAAATGCTTCATCAATCGACATAAAATGTCACAATTATGATCTAGTTGTCATGGGGAATATGTTTTAATTTCCAACCTGATCGGATGCATGGTTTGGCAGCCAGAATTATTTAATAGTTTGAATCAGGGTTCAGGGATTTAAATCAAACTTGGTACAAGTATGTATAATGATGTAACAACGTGGGTGGAGGCATATCTGGAGACGTCGCAACGTCAAAGAGTGCCCTTCGAGTTTTTACTAAAATACAAAATATGGTGTCTGTCTGTTTGTCTAACGGCTTTTTTGACGGTGATACATTCGGTGGTTACTTTATATAATCGCAACTAAAGTTGAGAGAAGGACTAAAGGTCATACAACGGAGGTTGTCGTGATCTTACATGTTACGTTACGCATAGTCTGATCTTTCCAATGACTTGATCTAACATAGATGAGCAACAGGAGGCAGCATAGGCAACAAAAAAATAAATACAGTGAGGGTATATATGTATATATATATATATATATATATATATATATATATATATATATATATATATATAAGATACAGTAAGGGTATATTTACCTTACTTGCCAGGAACCAATAACAGTGTACCCAGCTTCACGCAGCCAATCAGCAGCATTTTGCAACTTGTCAGCCATGTGAAGCAGAGTTCACACTTGCTTTGTCTGGGCACTTATCGATGTGTATAATGAAAACGTTTTTTTTTCATTATCTACACCCTACCCCCTTTCCTTCTCCACCCCATCCATCCCAACCATTTCCCCCTTTTTTTTTCCAACTTTGTTTACTTTATATTGTTCTAATAATCTGTTGAAAATATGTATGCCATATTGTCTTGTATGTCACTAATATCTTTTAATTATTACATTTATACTTCCTTTAATAACGCATTTTAAATTTCCTCAAATATTAAAGAGTACCAGAAAGGCTCACGAGCATGCCTGCATCAAAAACTTCTCGTCAATCGGCTCGCTTTCTTTTGTGGTTCAATTAATGCGATGATTATACGGTCTCCAAAAGTCAATTTTATAATTTGCTTGAAATTACATTTTATATTGGAAGCATGTTCCAATTTTATTACCATCCTGGATTTTGCATCCGATCGAATTATTAGTTATTTTCTTTGTTAACATGACATCATAGTGTCTAAATATCCCTCATCATATAACACACTGGGCTGGTGAATCACATTTGGAATTTCAAAGTTAATGGCAAAATAATACACTTCAACAAGGTTTGCTTTTTGATTAGAATGATAGAGGGTAAAGGTTGACACACATGGACAATAATAGAGAGGGGAGACTAATCCATTTGGCATGACATATGAAGCCTGGGGTGACAATGACATAAGGTGAGAAATTCCTTGAGTATTTTGTTAAAAATTGTTCATTTAGATATCTCTAAGTTTCATCCAAATTGTTTTTAGTATAATGGTGGGTTTTTGGGGAGTTTTTTTGCATATTTAGGAGGCACTGTACAAATAATGAGCATGTCTTTTTGCCAACCTTCAGCTGAAAAAAACCTCATGGTTTAACTTGAGAGCTGCATGGTGTTCGGCATTAACTTTCAAACTTTGTTGTCCCTCGGGCAAGTAAGGGATAAATTTCACTTGTCCGAATCGCATTTAATGACTTGTTTGAAATTTTAATTACCCTGTAACACTATACTTTATCATAATAACTGCTGTTAATATGGTGGTGCTTGTCTCATTATGATTAATTCATGCTAATTCCTGAGCTATATATATATGTTCACGAATAAAATCAAAATAAAGACCAATTACTGCACCGTAATCCCAAGAAGGTAGCCAGATGTAACAATGCACACACACACACACACACACACACACACACACACACACACACACACACACACACACACACACACACACACATACACATACACACACACACACACACACACACACACACACACACACACACACACACACACATACACATACACATACACACACACACACACACACACACACACACACACACACACACACACACACACACACACACACACACACACACACACACACACACACACACACACACACACACACACACACACACACACATTGTTGCGGTTCTCGGACTGCATGCATCCAACAGATAGTGGTCCCAAGACAGTTATTTCATGAATGTACATGTAGATAGTCCCTTCCCTTTTGTCTAGCAGGACAACAGGGGCGTGCGTTGTGAGGATCTCATAGCTAGGTTTACTTACATCATTTATTCTTCATTTCATTTCCAACTTCATTCCTACTCTTCTTTTCTGATTATTCCTGAGGTAAATCTGAGCCATGTGCACCCTTCGCTGTGAGATGGGTCCTCAGCAAAGGCCAAGCAAGAATTACGCCGGACACCCCTCCGTAGAAAACACAGCCTGCCAAACGCACTTGCAGCGGTAATTTCCACCCAATGGACAGGAAACACACCCAACACGAAGCCCATGCTTCATGGAACACGTACCGAGGAGACGGAAGAAACAGCACCTTAGAAAGGGGCGTTCAAACACCAAATGAGCATCGACAGCACAGAGCTCCCATCCTCAAGCGATCCCTCAACCCAACCTTTGCGGTGAGATATACAGTATACTCGGCAGCTCGAGATTGTCGACTCGAGATTCCAATGATCTGGGGAAGATGGCCGGTTGCATTGAAAAGGCATACTAATGAATATCTCTTAAAAAGGCTGCATGGATGGTGTTTTTGACGACACAGGAAACACACCCAGCACGACGCCCACGCTGCACGGAACACGTACTGAGGCAGATAATAGAAAGGCAACCCCACATCACGTTGCGCAGGATGCGAGTGTGGAAGGCGCAAGCGGCTTGTTCTTTTCAACCCATTTCTGGACTAATTATATTGATCGGGTTTCGTACCGTGCACACGATAGCAGAATCGGGCGAGCGCTGGCTACGTGTGTAATGGCGGATCGGAACGGAAGATGTATGGAATCATCTGCTCTCAAAGGCAGACCCGTGCACTGCTCACGACACTTTGCTATCGTACAGAGCTAAGCACGAATGGACAGGTCGTACTGTCGGTGCATGGATTCGCCATAACATCTTAGCTTCAGTCCTCGCTGGCGGCGGTGGATGTTCCCCGTGGACGGCGAGCGTCTTTTCGCCTCTGTGGTCAGCGGGGCTGCGATCGGGCGGAGGCATGTTGTACAGCTTAGGCCGCTTGGCGCACACGGGGCAGGCGCGTTGACCAGTGCTGGTCGGGGCGCCTGAGCAGGCATGCAGGGCCGACGCCACTCTCGGCCAGTCATCAGGGCATGGCCTGGGGTTCTTGCAGGGTGATTCATGGCGCGGAGTTCGGTGGGGGCAATTTGTATCATGTCGTGAGGTCGGAGCAAGACATATTTGCAGCGTGGGGGTCATCTTGCCGGAAATGGAATGTTGCGGTTTCTGGTCATCGCGGCCGGGCCGCGCAGGGGGTCAGGGCCAATCGGAGCACCCGATTCGGGTGACGACAACGCTTCGGGGTGGCCCCCCGCCCTGCTCCACGGGGCCTATAAAGGTCCGAGCGGACCCATTCTCCTTCTATCTTTGCCCTGCCTCTCCCGCGCAAGCTGGACTTCGATTCCGCCTTCTGTCATCATCACTGGACTCTGCCTCCTCCTCTCTACCCACCCACATGGTCCCGCCTACTGCTCCGTACACTCGCTCTGGGTCCACCCTCCCAATTCAAGCCCCCTCCTTCAAGCCCACGGTCTCGACAGGAGCTGCCTGAAGCAAGAGACGACGCGCCAGCTGTCAGGGGTGTACCGCGCCACGGAGCATTCCCCCCAAATGTATTGGTGGAGCGTTCGGGTACCGCGTACCAATTATACAAAGGTACCGAGAGACCGTAGCCTTAACTCCGCTCCTGTCCTGCTTCAATTACTCTTCATCGGGGTGTGTGTGTGTGTGTGTGTGTATGTGTGTGTGTGTGTGTGTGTGTGTGTGCTGGCACCTGTCTATATAAGTAAGCCTGCAAAATAATATTATTTTCAGGTTAGGTCTGCTCTGCGTCCACTTTCATAAGTTACTTGATTATTACTGCACCACACCTTTCTTCCCTATCTCTGCTTGCATACCCCAATAAATCTATTGACTGCACCACATACTTTTCCTTGCCCCATTGCAAATAAATCATTATTAAGGCCCAGTCACACCTTGACGTTTTAGCCAGCAATGGCAACGTATTAAAATGTATGTAAAATGCTGGCTTACGCTGAACTTTTGATGTTTTTTTTAAAGATTCGGACGTATTCATAACGACTTGGTCTTATGCATAACGTATTAGTAACGGACACAGAACGTTTCGTTGTGTTATAGATAACTTATACCAACGAATGCTGAACCTGTTGTCGGCCTTCACAACCTATGCCCAACGATAGTCTAACTTATGCATAGTGCGCTGCACGTATCGCTGACGAACTCGTGGCGTAGCCTATTAAAAGGCCGCCGCACAACGATTCAAATCATAACCGCCGCAGAAATGGAAGTGTCAACATCGCAGTCACACCTTGGCGATCTTGCCAGCGTATGCCAACCTCTGAAAAATGCGTCTAAAATGCTGGCGCACGTCAAATACGGTATGGGTAAGTTTGGTATGCGTGAATAAAACGCTAAAGTACGCTATCATACGTCGTAGTAAGTGGAGTGCGTCTTGTAATTTTGAACATGTTGACATACTTGCCGTATGACACACACTCCGCATGCGATGGGAATAAGTTGTACGCACGATATGCGATCGTTGACACACATCGACAGACGTTATTTGTAAGGTGCTCATAAGTCGAAACACGTCAAGGTAATGGTTAGCGTCAGTGTTCTAGACTCCCGGTTTTTTTTTTCTTCGGTATGACAGTGTTCAGTGTACAGTGCGGTTATGATTTAAATCGTTGAGCGGCAGCCTATTAATTATATTATATTATAACCGCACTAGAAATCGAAATGTCAAAATCACCATCATACCGAAGGAAGGAGGAAAAAAAAACCAAAAAAAAAAACCATGGAGTCTGGAACACTGACGCTAACCATTACCTTGATGTGTTTCGACTTATGAGCACCTTACAAGTAACGTGTGTCTGTGTGTTACCGATCGCGTAACGTGAGTACAACACGTAACTCATAGGTTAGAAATAAGTTTCGGGTATATTAAACATTACCTCGACTTGTTTTGACTTATGAGTAACTCACAAGTAACGTGTGTCGACGTGTGTCAACGATCGCGTGACGTGTCTACAACTTATGGCCAGCGTTATGTGGAACGTGTGAGTCATACGCTGGCATAAGTCTTAAAATTTCAAGCATGGAAAATTTGAGGACAACCGAAAAGTACAACGTTTAAAGCCAGCGTACAACGACGTATGGCAGTGTTTTTCAGCGTGCTCTCAATGTTATCAAAACTTACCCATAACGTATTCGACGTGTACCAGCGTTTTAGACAAATTTTCCAAAAATCGGCATAAGCTGGCTAAAACGTCAAGGTGTGACTGGGCCTTTAGAAATATTCCCTGCTCATTTTTGTCTTTTCCTCCATTGATCCAGCATGGTCCGAATCTAAGCTTAGCCGGGACTTTATTCCCAACAATCCGTTCCTTTTAGCTGGTATATCCTTGGCAGCGTCGCTCGGCTGTATCCGATCCGGTAAAGTGATCCGGTTCGGACAAGGCATACCGAGGGTTTGTTCCCTGGTAATTAAATCACGTGATTAATTAGGTATCCTGGTTAACCCATAGACGGGAGGACCCTAGGTCACATGGTTGAGTTCTTGGCGTCCAGTCAGTTAAGCGACCCGTCCCATCACGGAATTATCCGTGTGCAATGGCGTACAATTCCGGGGAGTCTGGTGGGAGCCGAGATAGCTTCCCCCCCAAGTGGTCTTCTCACCTGACCCTCGGCCCGCAAATATACATATATATATATGTATATATATATGTATATATATATATATGTATATATTGTTGTGGTTACCAAATTCGCAAACCACCATTCAGGTCCCTTAGGTGAGGTATCTCGGTAAGTGCATGTGTAGTTAGGCCCAAACCCGTTGTCTAGTGGGAATACATGTCATTTATACGTGCTGCGACTCTTCAGGATAGCCGTTTTTCTTTTACTATCTTTATTTTGGACCAACCGCCGTGATTACCATCACAACCACAACAACAACCACCAACCACAACGCCGCTTCACCACAACCGCCACGACCTTTACCGTCACAACTCGCCACCATCGCATCACCGTCATCTCGCGCCACTCATGGGCACCGATGCTGGACTCGTGTAGGGCGCACGTTGAACAGCGTGTACAAAATCACGGATTTTGTGCTTCAAAACGGATCAAAAACGACACACGCCCACTTTTTGCCGTCCAATCGGTAAGCGAGGGGCGAATTGGCTCAGCCCCCAGGGCGATCGATATATATGCAAATTTGTGGATCAAAAGCCTTCACGCCCACTTTTCTCGGGCCAATGGGGAGCGAGGTGAAAGGTCAAAGGGAGGGGGTCAAAGGCGAAGTTTACGGGGGGATAAAAGGGACGGTGTTCGTCAGTCCGGAGAGAGTCGCAAACGAGAACAAAAGAAGTCTGGAGCCCGGCCTGCAGTGGCTGGAGAAGCTGAAGAGAGTCGGACGAGGGGGTGCTCGCGTCGGTGCCAGGAGCTGCACGCCCGAGGAGGCCGGCAGCGCGACCTGGCCGAGGTGGAGACGCACACCAGGGATAATAAAGATCCTCTATACCCCGAGCATCAGCAACCCCCTCCTGTTTCCCCCCCCCGCTGAGATAGTGCGACCAAGGGGCCCTGCGTTCCCACCCCCTGCCAGGCACTGTCCACGAGGCCCGCGGGTTGCGGGGCCATCGCGCTCCGCGTCTCATCACCAGACGGGTAGGCCCGACCCGGTCTCGGCCTCAGGCCTGCCTCATTCTTGAGGGTATTTCTTTTCCTTGGTTTTGGGTATGTGTTGTCGGCGCCCGTCTGTGAAGTAGAATTGTATAAGTGTTGCCGTGTGCTCGGTAGTCGGTATTAGCTCTGCACTGTGTTTTCACTTTTATGTTTGCTTTTTGTGTAAATGGAATTGTGTTTTCTTTTTTTTGTGTGCATTTGGTGGAATTGTATTTGTGTGCTTTCCGTTCGTCGCGAATAAATGTGCTTTATTGTTGAACTGTTCTCCCGCTCGCTTCGCCTTTTCCTCCATTGAATCCCCATCTTGCTTCACGTAAGGGTTGGTAGTGGGCTGAATACGCCCGATAATTAATCGAACCGTCGAGGTCGACGATAACACCGCCGGTTATTCTGATAGTACGGAACGGGTCGATTAAGTGGCCCGTGTCCGAAGTCGACCTGCGGCGAGGTGCGATCGCCCGGTCTACCCTCCGCGTGGGTACTTAGGTAGGTCGAATTTGGCGAGCAACCCTATCCCACGCGGGGGCTGATTGGCTCGATCGCGGTGTGACCGAAAGGTCCACCCGTGACTGGTTCCCGGCGTTAGTCCGAGAGGGTCACGACTGGATTGTCCGTCCGGTGGGCGACGTGCCGCGATTCGAGTTACGTGGCCGTTCGCACGCCGGCGGGCGCGAAGACCGCAACACTGGTGTCAGGTCGTGCGATACAAATTCATCGCCCTCCTCGCGGCACTGGTATCGGAGAGCGGGACAACAGGCTCTCCTGTCTCCAGCGAAATTCACGGGAATCGGTCCAGGGGTGAGAGAAGCGACCCCCGATTCCCTCCAAATTACGAGCGAGCAAATTAACCCTTCACGAGAAGCAAGATGGCGTCTCAAGGCGAGCGGGAGCCGGGGGGTATTAGAAATGTATATGTGTAGTAATGTAGAATCCATGGTCCAGGATGGAATCCCCGAGCAGGAAATGTTGATTGTGCAGGAACACGGACTCGCCCAACTGAACCCAGGGCCCGAGGTGGGTGCGGCGGCGGCCGCGGTGTATGACACCTCCCCCCCCCTCTCCACCAAGACCCTTCCCCAACCCCTGCCGAAATGGCTCACTCAAGCGTACCCGACATGGCCCAGCTATTCACCATGCTGGCACAAATGAATGCGGAAATGAAAGGCATGAACGAAAAGATGGATGCGAATATGAATGAAGTGAAAACGACGATGGATGCGAATACACAGCAAATGAAAAAGAAATGAAAGAACTACGGGGTGAGACGCAGAACATGGGCCGATGCCTGCAGGCGGGCATGAAGGCCGTTAGCAGGGAACTCGGAATGGCGACTCCACGTGTCGGAACGAACGAGCTGGAAGGGGGTGCAACGGCTGACAGGCCCACGGTGGAGGCGGGTAAGGAAAAAGTAATTCGGGAGACAAGAGACGAGGTGAAAGTAATTGCGAGGGAGAGAAAAGAACAATTAATACGAAGAGCAAGGATGAGGTACGCGGAGATCGTGAAAGAGCAAGGAGTGAAAAACAGGGAAGGACGGGAGCGACTTAAAGAGAAAGCAAGGTTGACCTACATAAAGATAAGGGAAAGACGCCAGAAAGAAGCAGAGACCAATAAACACGATGAAGACGGGGTAAGTGACGCACACACACACACGGAGGTAGTGGAGGATAGTGAGGTTGAGCTCGCGGAGCGTGTGGGGACCCGGTGCGAGCAGCGGGATGGCCTCCTCCAGGAACGAGGGGAGGGAGTATGCCCCCTTGAGGCGAGTCACGACCAGGTGAGTTCGGTCGTGTTTTGCGAGGTTGAGGGGACGAGTGCTGTGGACGGGTGCACGGAGAGCTTGGGGGGTATAGAGGCCCCGGAGACCCTTGTGGGGACTCGAATCCCCAGTGTGGTTGTCCCTGTGTGTGTGGTGCAAGGCGTGAGTGCGTCCCCGTGTGTGGAAGCGACCCCGTGTGTGAGTGGTGTGGTGGCGATGGTGCCAGAGTGCGTGCTTCCCAGCACGCCGGGTGTGGATGGGGCACCGTGTGTGGAAGAGGCCGTGTGTGTGAGTGAAACGGCCTGTATGAGTGAGGCACCGCGGGTGAGTGCCCCCGCCTGCGTGGGTGAGGCACGGAGTGTGAGTGAGGCACCGCGGGTTAGTGCCCCCGCGTGTGTGGGTGAGGCACCGTGTGTGGAAGAGACCGCGTGTGTGAGTGTCGCCGTGTGTATGGATGAGGCACCGCGGGTGAGTGCCCCCGCGTGTGTGAGTGAGGCGCGGAGTATGGATGAGGCACCGTGGGTGAGTTCCCCCGCGTGTGTGAGTGAGGGACGAGTGAATGGAGCACCACGTGTGAGTGGTATGGGTTATGTAAGGGAGACCGTGTGTGTGAGAGAGCGGTATGTGAGGGAGATGTCGGTTGGCATGCGGGAGCACGCAGCCGCGTCTCCCGGTGTGAATGTGATGGAGTGGACTGTGTGCGTCGTAACACGCAGGTGTGCGTGGGTTGAATGGAGGCGACGACGGAGACATGTAAGGAACGAAAGCCGGGTAGCGGCTGTAGCTGTTTCGAGGACCGTGCCGGGTTCACCCAGCAGTGAGCACGCGGTTCGTGCTGTGCAACGCACGAGACCACCACGTGCTCGCTTGCGAGAGTGAAGTCCCGGTCCGGAAACGCACGCGGTGGATTTGCCGATCCCGCGGACGGACAAAGTTTAGGCAGGTAAATGGATTTGGACCGGACGGGTTATCCACGCGATCGTGTGTGTTCAGCTCCAACGGGCAAAGCACATGTGTTCGCATGGGGAACCCCTCGAGACGTGGGGCTTGTGTTTTTTTTTTAATGCGCACGGTGACGTCATGGCTGCACGTGGGGTTGGAATCCGGCAGGAGGGGTATCTCTGCCGGATGGTACCGTCCAAGGAGGGACGAGGTGCACGTGCAGCTGCATGACGTCACGGGCAGGTGCAAAGTGCGCGAGCTCTGAGTTGCCGCGCAAGTGCTGCGCATGAAAAAAAAAAAAGGAAAAAACAAGCCTCACTTTCGGGTGCACAGGATTCCTGGGCAAGGGGTGAAAGACCCCCTTACCTGGGCACAGGATGGAAACTAGTTAGGGGGAAGGGTTAGCTTAGTTAGACCGACTTCATGGGGCAGGGGTAAGTCCTCATGGAGTCCGTGGAATGGATTAGTTAGAGGGATTGTAGCCAGATTTAGGTTGGGAAATAAAATGATTTATTTGGAGGACAGTGACAGACTTGTGGATGTGTAGTGGGGACGTAGCTTAGCTACGTAGGTTAAAAGGAACGTGCTGTAGTTTAAGGGACGACGTGGGAGCACGAGTTAGTTAGGGGATGTAGTTAGAAGGATGGCAGAGTTCAGCGGTGTGTGTGTTGAAGAGTTGGTGGGTTGTGAGGCATGTGCTTGGTGAGTGAGTGAGGCCAGCGGGTCTGTGTGTGTGGAGTGAATGGGGAATGCATGGTGCGATGAGTGATTGGGGGGAGGAGTGACTCCCGCCCAAGGGACCCCGGGGTCAGTGTAGAGTGAGTTAGCTGGGTTAGTCAAATTGAAAAATGGAGGTCGTTTTGTTGTTGTTGGTGGGAAAGTAGGCTCGAGACCCATTTGGAGGGGTGCAGGAGCCCTGTTGACGGGCTTGGGAGCGTGGCTGCGAAAGGTGAGTATCGCTGAGTGGGTACCCCGGGCACCAGGCTAGTCGGCCGCGGTAGGCCATGGGCCCATGGGGGGCCGGGATAGAGTAGTGGGCACGGGTGCGCCTGCTTGGTGCGGGGGCCCGGGGCGCCATTAGCCGCGTGGGCAGTGTTGTGGGCACGGGTGACCCTCGGAAAGGGGCCCGGGAGGCCGGCCTGCCACGTGTGCGTTTCAGGGGAGGTGCCATGGGGGGCACTCCCCGGTGTTAGGGAGCTGGTAGGCTCGGAGGCAGTGTAGTGCCCGGGGGTGCCATCGTCGGAGATTCGGCAGAGGGTCGTGCCTGCCAAAGGGAGCCACGTGTCCCAGCCAGGAGACCGTGTGAGGGCACGGAGAGAAAATTGGGGGGCGAGGCCCGAAATTGTGAGGACACCAACACAGGCGACGGGAATCTGGGTTGTTAGAACCAATAGTTTAAGCGAGAGGCGCTTGTTGGAAGCCCCGGGGTAGTTTAACAGTTAAATGGTTAGGGTAGATTAGGAAGTGTACCCCTCCGCACCATCCATCCCCTCGCCCGTTGTGGGCCGCTGACCCACTTTGGTTATATCGCCGAACTCTGGGGAGGCCATTCTGAGGCTTCGTTGGGCCTCGGCACAGGACGTTAGCTCTCCCTTATTCCCCTCTGGGAAGGGAACGTAGGGGTTGGGAGTAGGCTAGGTGACAGAATAGGTTAGCCGAACAAGGACGATAAAGGGGGTTAGGGGACGATTTATAGTGGGGAAGTAAAAATAAAAAAAAAAATAAAAAAATAAGTTGGGGCTAAATTGGTTTTTCACAAATTAAGGGAGTGGGTATGTACAGTGACAGGCAAAGGCGATAGTTGGGAGGGAGACAGGTGGGTAGGTCCGAGCCCGCCTTCCAAGTGGCCAGCACCACCGCACTCCCTCCACCAACTTCCACTGACGGCAAAAGCTGGCCAGCTTCATCTGCTGGCTGTGTTACTGCAAGGCCTGTGCCGGCCCACTTCATCTGCCGGCTGGCTGTTTTTCTTCAAGGCCTGTGCCGGCCCACTTCATCGGCAGCTGTTGTTTTGCTGCAAGGCCTGTGCCATCGGCTGGCCGTGTTTGCTTCAAGGCCTGTGCCGGCCAGTTCATCTGCCCGCTATGTTTGCCTGCAGCGGCCTTCTTCTGCGGGCTGTGTTTGCCTGCTGCCTTTGCCATGCCATGCCCACTGCCCCTGTTAACCAGCCCCGTTCAATTTTTGCTTTGCCCCCCCCCTGTTCATTTCCATGTGCGCCAGGATCCGTAAAAGCAACAGTTTGCAAGCTGCAAGAACTGCCCTGTTGGCAGCTACAACACGGGCCTGCAGTGGCGGCCCGTGCACCGTGTTTGCGTCCATCCATTCATGCATCTATTCGTTGTGCTCATTGCGTGTGCCGCTTGAGCTGGCACGGAGACTACGTTTGTGCAGCCCATGCACCGTTGTGGTTCACTGCGTTCAGTTCAAAAAGGAAGGCCTTGGACTGCGTGTGAGCAGCCAGCCACGTTCCCTGTCACCTGCATTGTTTGAGTCAGAGACTGCATGTGGGCAGCCTGGCTCCCTGCTAACTGCTTTTCTTTTGCAGAGTTCAATGATCCTGGGCCATGGTTTAGTGTAAAATTTGTAAGTTAAGGTTAAGATGTACTGTAAATATGAGTGCGCCCCCGGCATGTTTGTCTTAGCGCCGGCAATTTTATTTAAGTCGTCCGTGTGAGTGAGTTTGTTTAGGTAGTTACGCAGCCCTCAGGTTATTTATTTTGGGGACACGAATACCATGAATGTCGCACTCAGGGATCCGTAGGTAAAATGTACTAGGGGAAAACTACACATGATGGCACACGAAAATTTGTCGACTCGGGACGAGTCTGTAAAAAGGGAAGGGGGTAGTGTTGTGGTTACCAAATTCGCAAACCACCATTCAGGTCCCTTAGGTGAGGTATCTCGGTAAGTGCATGTGTAGTTAGGCCCAAACCCGTTGTCTAGTGGGAATACATGTCATTTATACGTGCTGCGACTCTTCAGGATAGCCGTTTTTCTTTTACTATCTTTATTTTGGACCAACCGCCGTGATTACCATCACAACCACAACAACAACCACCAACCACAACGCCGCTTCACCACAACCGCCACGACCTTTACCGTCACAACTCGCCACCATCGCATCACCGTCATCTCGCGCCACTCATGGGCACCGATGCTGGACTCGTGTAGGGCGCACGTTGAACAGCGTGTACAAAATCACGGATTTTGTGCTTCAAAAACGGATCAAAAACGACACACGCCCACTTTTTGCCGTCCAATCGGTGAGCGAGGGGCGACTGGCTCGCCCCAGGGCGATCGATATATGCAAATTTGTGGATCAAAAAGCCTTCACGCCCACTTTTTCTCGGGCCAATGGGGAGCGAGGTGAAAGGTCAAAGGGAGGGGGTCAAAGGCGAAGTTACGGGGGGGATAAAAGGACGGTGTTCGTCAGTCCGGAGAGAGTCGCAAACGAGAACGAAAGAAGTCTGGAGCCCGAAGCCTGCAGTGGCTGGAGAAGCTGAAGAGAGTCGGACGAGGGGGTGCTCGCGTCGGTGCCAGGAGCTGCACGCCCGAGGGAGGCCGGCAGCGCGACCTGGCCGAGGTGGAGACGCACACCAGGGATAATAAAGATCCTCTATACCCCGAGCATCAGCAACCCCCTCCTGTTTCCCCCCGCGCTGAGATAGTGCGACCAAGGGGGCCCCGTTCCCACCCCCTGCCAGGCACTGTCCACGAGGCCCGCAGGTTGCGGGGCCATCGCCGCTCCGCGTCTCATCACCAGACGGGTAGGCCCGACCCGGTCTCGGCCTCAGGCCTGCCTCATTCTTGAGGGTATTTCTTTTCCTTGGTTTTGGGTATGTGTTGTCGGCGCCGTCTGTGAAGTAGAATTGTATAAGTGTTGCCGTGTGCTCGGTAGTCGGTATTAGCTCTGCACTGTGTTTTCACTTTTATGTTTGCTTTTTGTGTAAATGGAATTGTGTTTTCTTTTTTTTTGTGTGCATTTGGTGGAATTGTATTTGTGTGCTTTCCGTTCGTCGCGAATAAATGTGCTTTATTGTTGAACTGTTCTCCCGCTTCGCTCGTCTTTTCCTCCATTGAATCCCCATCTTGCTTCACGTAAAGGGTTGGTAGTGGGCTGAATACGCCCGATAATTAATCGAACCGTCGAGGTCGACGAGAACACCGCCGGTTATTCTTGATAGTACGGAACGGGCCGCAATGGCCCGTGTCCGAAGTCGACCTGCGGCGAGGTGCGATCGCCCGGTCTACCCTCCGCGTGGGTACTTAGGTAGGTCGAATTTGGCGAGCAACCCTATCCCACGCGGGGGCTGATTGGCTCGATCGCGGTGAGACCGAAAGGTCCACCCGTGACTGGTTCCCGGCGTTAGTCCGAGAGGGTCACGACTGGATTGTCCGTCCGGTGGGCGACGTGCCGCGATTCGAGTTACGTGGCCGTTCGCACGCCGGCGGGCGCGAAGACCGCAACAATATATATGTATATATATATATATATATATATATATATATATATATATATATATATATATATATATATATATATATATATATATATATATATATATGTTACGGTTGTGGAAATTCGCATTACACCATAAAGAGTCCTCAGGTGAGATATATCGGTAAGTTCATGTGTAGTTAGTATAAACCCGTTGTATAGAGGGAAAAATGTGTGATTCATCCGGGCTGCGACGCTTTGAGTTAGCCATTTTTCTTTCTCTATTGTTATTTTCGACCATTAAGCCGCCAACAATGCAAACAGCCACTACCTTTATCTTCACAACTCCATCCCGCAAACATCGCTTCACCGCCATTCCCAAACAACGCCCACCAACCACCAAACCACCACAGAAAACCCCCCACCACCTTCCCCTATCTGCTTCTCCAACCATCGACCACACCACCAGTCAACACCAAATGTCGTGCTGTCCAGGGCCCGTTCGGCGATTGGTGCCGAACGCATCGAGCCGCGTGCGCGAATGGCGGCCTTTCCGAGGGAGAAATTCGGATCAGGAAGGCTTCACGCCCCCTTTTTTCCGCACCAATGGCTGAATAGAGTGTGGCGTGGCCCCGCCTCCAATCGCGTTTTGATCCTGAAATTTGCATATAGGCTCCTCCTGCGACCTATAAAGACGCGAGCATAAGGTGACTCAGGGAGTTCGCGCGGTTGAGTTGCAGGCGGCTGGTCGGGGCTAGTGAAGAGTTCAAGTTCGAGTCAAGTGAAGACGGCGGTCGGCAATGAGGTTGCGGTGTGGGGGTCGCTCGTCTCGTCGCGGGGTCCAAGCCAGCCAGCCATTCCCCTCTCCCTGAGCATCAGCAATTCCCCCCCCCCATCCGTGCTGAGATAGTGCCGGGGGGCCCCGTTCCTCCCCCACCCTAAACGTGGTGCCAACAAAACTGCTTGCATGGAGCACGCCGGAGAGGGCTCGCCGACCACACCAGGGGCACGGAGTCGGGGCGCAGCTGCGCGAACATTGCGACTTGCCCGCCATCGCATCACGAGGACGCGGGTAAGACCTTCTTCGTCTCGTGGACCTGGCCGCTCCTCCAGGATCCACGCACATTTGGTCCACGGATCTGTCTGCCTCCTTGCCTGTGAGGGTGGCTTTCTTTCCTTTGCTTTTTGTATGAATGATGTGGCGCCGAGTCCCGACAAGTAGAACTGTATAAGTGTTGTAAATAATTGCCCTTTTATTCGGTCGTATTGCATTTGCTTTTGTTGCATCTTGTCTTGACTGTAATATACGTGCCTTCCGTGTTTCCGAAATAAATGTGCATTGCTTGTTGAACTGTTTCCCGCTTTGCTTCGTCTCCTTCCTTGTATTAAATCTCCATGTTGCATCACGCAAGGGGTTCGTAGTGGGTTTCAACATCCCAGTAAATAATTGGAACCATCAAGGTCAACGATAACTCCGCTCGGTTATCCCTGTAGTACGGAACGAGCGGCTCAAGCAGTTCGTGTCCGGAGTCGACCTGTGGCATGGTACAACTCCTCGGTACGCTACTCGCGCGAGTACTTAGGTAAATCGACCATTCGGCGATCGGACCCTATTTTGCGCGGGTACAATGCGGACTGAGTTGTGGTGAGGTTAACCCCCCACCCGTGACTGGCTCCGGGCGGTAGTTCCTGGAGGATCACGACTGAATTGTCTGTTCCGGTGGGCGAGGTGGCCGCTTCTGGCTACACGCAGTCGTTCGCAATATATATATATATATATATATATATATATATATATATATATATATATATATATATATATATATATATATATATATATATATATATATATATACATACATATATACATACATACATACATACATACATACATACATACATACATACATATATAACACACACACACACATCGTTACATGTATACATATATACATCCATACACACATACATATATAAACACATAAACACAGATATATTAAGTACTTACAAAAGTTATTTTATTTGAAGTTACAACCTTTAACTTGCATGCAATTTACTGATTTCCCAACTGTCCAGATCATCAGCTGGGCACCTTTTTTCATCGAGGTTTTGATCTTTTCAGTCTAGAACCTCTTCAAACGGCGGATCTACAACCCCGGTTATCGATCCACATCAGCAGGATTACCTCCATCAGTAGATCCACAACCTCTGTGAGGATGTCAAAAGCAACTGTGAGAAATGAACTGTAAACATTCCTCCTTCCAACAGCCTTCATCCACAATGCAACGAAAAATTCAAACATTCTATTATTTCAATCCTTTTTTTGTTTTTAATAAAGATAAGCTCAAGTAAACAAGGCATTTTCTTTTTCTCAGTAATCGGAATTGGTTTTGTCGTGTGAATTGTGAATCGCAATTTTTTTTAGCACAGAATTGTCCTTCAAATACAATTACATGGTGGTTAAAATGAAGGACTAATGACAATTATATGGGGTTAAAAGTAAGGGACAATAAGATAGGGTTAAAAAAATATTGATGGCATGACATTCGTAACAACTGATCAGAGAAATATCAATAAAATTATTATATCTGGAGTTTTATTCATTTGAATTGGCCACCATTGTTTAAGTTGGAGTTTGTTCACCAGCATTTTGCAAAATTTACTGTATGCCACTCTACCCCCTAATCATGTTTGTCAAACCTGATTTGGCTCGAATGTTGCTTTCCTTTGTGACGAGACATCGAGTGCAAGCATGGATAGATTGTTCAAATGTATTGTTTTAAACTTAGGATGTTGTTGTTGTTGTTGTTGTTGTTGTTGTTGTTGTCAATTGTGCCTAATTTGTCCATTTGCTAAGCATCACAAAATGCTTATTCAGCTATGCAAAAGAGATGAAGTCTTCTTCTTCTTCTTTTGGCTGCTCCCGTTAGGGGTCGCCACAGCGGATCATCCGTTATGATCCGCATAATGATTTGGCACAGGTTTTACGCCGGATGCCCTTCCTGACGCAACCCTGGTCGCCTCTTATGACACAGGTATAATGCAAAAGAGATGAAGTATTGTCATTATTTTTTGCATAAGAGATGATATGCAATAGTTTGAGATTTCTCTGGAGAGGGACCGGTAACCCCAGAGGCCGTCAATAGTTGTTGGAGCAGAGTGTCACCTTGTAATTTGTTGATCGTTATTATTATACCCTGAAACCCTCAGCTTGGTTTGGATTATAAAATTACCATGTGGGCATTATGCCAGTCATTTAATTGCTTTTCCTTTTACAAAGAAAAGTTGTGGCACAGCTTTGCAGTGGGATATATGTGCAGCTCATTAAAGTAACATTATGATCATGTATACAGTGCCAAGGTGCAGATTGTGCAATATCAAGTCCTAAATTCCCAGAATTCTCTCCGAGTGACCTTCACCGACACTTTCTTCATGATTATATGGTATCTCTTAAATGTTGAAGCAGTTTTCTAAATTCGAAAATGGTGAAAGTGTTTTGGCACATTTGAAGGTAATAGATCGTAGAGCAAATGATTACTGTATTTGGCACGAAACGGAGTAAAAATCATCATGATGCACATGGATTCATTTCATGTGCATCATGTGGCTGCTGGTTTGTATCGTTGCTGGGTGTGTTGCTGTGCTGCTAATGAAGTTCCCCCGTTGGTTCGATCAGGAATTTTGGCCAGGGTGCCGGCGATTGCTCTCCGACTCTTTACGAAGGACACAGTGGGACTGCGAACACCACCAACTAATGCAAGCACACGGGATGCCCAGTTTAATGTCCATCCGAGGGATGACACACACACACACACATTGTCACCTCGTCTTGCATTCAAAACGGCATGCTATTATATTACATGCAAAACAAATCCGAAATTCGATAATTATATTGGCTCAGCAAGGCCCCAAGAAGGCTGGAAACATGTGGGGACCTCGAGTTCGCTCAGATAGGCTGGATGGACAGACGCTGAGCCGGATCGTATCCAGCATGAGAAATAATGAGCGAAACAGGATAAAAATGGGTTAAATGCAAATAACACATGATGGAATGGCATATCATCTACAATCAAGAAATGCTGCATTGTACAGTCATGTTTTGATATGGTAAAATGATTGTTTGTCATGCAAGGAATCAGAAAGTGCTCCACATGCTGGACTGTCAAAGTTTCGACATTGATACGATTACGGTGTCATGAGTGTATGGTTAATACCATGGCTTCTGGGAAGGAAATATCATATGGCAAACAAATTCAAATCAAACTTTTAGCTCGTGAACGTTACTTTATTTGACAAATTGCACATCGACTTCATGTTTCAGCAGAATCTGTCTGTAAGAGTCGAAGAAGGATATGTGAAAGTGGTATTGTTGACAATAGAAGCAGTCGAGGAAGAAAGGCAAAACTCTCCAAAGGTGATTTTAAATAACTCCTGCCACGTCCTTTACATGATAGACAACAACTCAGTAGAGATCTTGCAAATGACCGAGCTGAAAGTATGAGTGTTAACGTTTCTTCAATAACAGCAAATAATCCATCCATCCCTCCACTGGGACCATACCTTGTGCAGAGCGTTGGTGCTGCCGAAGCAGTCTCCTTGGCTATCGGGCACAATCCTGGATGGGTCACCACGCCGACACAGGATACCAGCAAGCTGGTACTCATTTTGCCGACCTCGGAAGGATGACAGGCAGAGTCAACCCCACCTGGTATTAGTTCAACATCTGAATGGGATTTGAACTCAGGATCCTAGGATCCCAAGCCCACCACCTAAACCATCAAGTCATCACCATGCATCGTGAGAAACACATTAGCACAAAGTGGTTTCAGTGGATGTGGAGCTGGCCAGAAAACCTTCGCTGATTTTTCCTCTCCCTTCTCAGGATATTCACTACCAAAAAAAAAATTCAAATTTTTTTTTGTGCCAGATGGATTTTAATTTCTCAATTAGCAAATTATTGAATGCCAGCAGAACTCTTGTGCAAGTTAATTCTCATTGGCTGGGAAGGGCCTAAGTATCAGGAGGTAGTTGCCATTCAGCTGTACCACAGAGGAGGCTCCTATAATAGAGGCAACATTCGCATACGGAGCCCAGACTTGGTTCCACTTTTTGAAATCTTTCTATTTGATAATCCATAAAAATATATTTTCCCTAAAACTAAATATTTGCAGCAGCATGCACCCTATGATGTACATTTCTGTTCTTATTTGGACAAAGTTTGTGTCAGCAGTGGGAGTCATTTGGTGTCCAACTCCAGTTTTCCCTTTGGATTTCCACTGGGAATAGTAATCCACACGTCAGCTTTTAGCCGATTGAAAGCGACTCTCAACCTGTCAGTCAGCACCACTGTGATCATCCACATCGAGTGAGCAGCCCCACACGGAGATGTTTTCCACATTCTTGGCTTCAGCAGAACCTCTTGCCATGTTGCTCAGCCAGTGCTGTCTCATTGGATTGCCAGGAGGTACAGCAACCTGCAGAAAATGCTGAACTTTGAACGGATTTAAAACCTAAATGGCTCCTTCAGCACCTTGCAATGTCGCTGTGTATCGGACCAAAGCTCCGGAAGACAGCACAGCACCTGACATGGAGATGAGCCATTAATTTTGATGGCTTATTGGAATAGTACACTGCCAATTACATAGTTGCCAATTCTACAGTTTTTTGTATACTTGAACAGCTTAGCGCTCTTATTGGCCAGAAATATCAAAAAAAAAAAAAAAAAAATATATATATATATATATATATATATATATATATATATATATATATATATATATATATATATATATATATATATATATATATACTTTTACAAAATAATGTCTCATCGAAGTCTTTGATGGACAAGTTGTGACAAGTTTCATGTTGTGACAAGCTTTGTGTCGGCCTTTGGGTGTAAACTCATCAGGAAAACATGATTATTCTACTTTAATTTTGCCTAAAACAGTGTCTTAAAATGTACAAATCTAATGTTAAAATTACAATATTTTCCTTCCCACGAAGGAGGAGGGGGAGGGGGGGACACCTCTCTCCCAGACCCTCCCGTCCTCACTTCGCTTCCTCGTACCCCAGATCCTTTCCATCCAACTGCTTGTGCTTCTCTCAATGTTGGAAACTATACAATCACTGCATTGTTACTCTTTCTAACAGCCCACTTTTTCCTATTCTTGCACCCAGCATATTATGAGGTAAAATATCAGAATATATAAATCGAGCTTTTGGAAAAGAATTTGTATGTTAATGTTCCCGTGATTCAAAAACATCCCAAATTTGAATGTGGCAGGCTTAATATTTACCTGCACGATTTACCTGCAATATTTTTGGCTCAGATGAGAAGTGGAAAGAAAATAAAGATCAGCCTCGGGTGACGTATGCGTGGAGATTGCGTGCGGTAAGACCTTGCTGTAGAAAGCCATGTAGTGGTGCTTGGTGTCAGGATTGCAGCTTTATTGAGGTACGTCCTTCTTGTGTAAGGTTCGAGTTGTGGCACTGCAGCGTCAGGGTGAGTCAACCCACCTGGTGTTATTTTAACGGTAAAAACAGGCGCTCAAAATCAGGACATGAAGATCTTAAGCCAGCCACCTTAACTGTTAAGCCGACCCCAGGCTTGTTCATAATTAGCATAAAATAAATTAATTAAAAACGAACAGCTCAACATTTTAGGCACATCTGATGGGAATGTAGGTGAATGAAAATAGTGGGGCTTTATTTTATACTAGCATTGAGTTTTACGCTTTGTTTTTGTTTATTTTTACATATAGTCGAGGCTCATGGACTATACAAGAACACGGAACGGATCAGAGCGCAACGGAATGAAAGGCAGGGGAAAGAGAAGGGGGAAATGCCAACAGCAGGGCCGAGGGAGAAAATAAATGGAGACGGGCAACAAAGGATGTGGGTATGGATGAGGGATAGGGGAGAATTCAGGGGGGAAGAGGGGTGGACAATATGGATACAAAAGCAAACTCTCAGGAAGGAAAAACTGAACGTTTTGGGGTTGGGGTGGTTTAACGGGGGGGGGGGGTGGAAAAGATCATGGTTTTGGATGGGGATGATTTGAGAAGGTGGTTTTCTTCTTCTTTCGAATGCAGTACAAGGCTACAGCTTAGCATCATTGGCTGAGGGCACGGCCATGCTGTTAATGCAATTCCCGTTGCAGGTTAGGGCAGGAATTTGTAATTTGGCCACGGCGTTGGTGACAGCTCACCTCCTCTTTACGAAGGACACCGTTGGATTTTCAACGTCCTCGAACTCATGCTGACAGACAGGATTCCCGTTTAACGTCCATCCGAGGGACGGCACACACATTGATGCCTGTGAAACACCAGGATGACAGTTTATAGCTCGGTCGGAATTCAAACCCAGGCAAGAGAGCTTAGACGGGAGTGTGCATACCTCTTGGCCATCCTTTCAGCCCTGGGATGGTGGTGAACAGCTGTCTCTTGAAGACCTGGAGGGAAGAATGAGATTGAACAGAATGTGGAAGTTGGTTCCATATGTGGGGAAAAAGAGGAACTAATGAGCAAATGAAGTGCAAGTTTTCACGTGTACGATTGCAAGATTTCATGCAGGGCACCAACATTAAGATCTGCCATAAAAAAATTGGAATTGGACTTGCATCTCCAGGGCATATGGGGTAAACTCTCAAAGCACCTGGCAGTGCAATCTGCTTGTTATTATGATTTCTTGCCATGCATTTACCTGTACGTTTCCTCAATCACCATGGAAAGCAATTTTCAAGTGTGACCATCAATCCCTTGCATTTGGACAGATTAACTTAACTTGCAGCACATGTCTTATTTAAAGCTGATTATGATTAAGACAATCAGTGCTGTACATATAAGTGGCGTGCGTTTGGTTGCCTGTGGGAACCATTGTATTGCGGTGAAACAGTCATTCCCGGTTTAGTGGGAACATTGCCCTTGAACTCCCGAGCTGCTTGCTTGGCCTAGGGAAGACCCTATCCATCCTGATCGCCCCCTCTGGTGCATTATTCCGTTCAGCCCTTGAACAGGTTTCAAAACATCGGAATACAGTCCATGTGTCCTGAGATGGGGGTTGTCAGCTCGAAATCGCAAACAATTCGCACAAAGAAGACTGCTTCAGTTGTGTACAGGCAAATACCAACAGTTTGTTGGCAGATATTTTGACACTGCACCCACATCTGATTTAGTGTGAAAGTAACTCCCGAAATGTCCATGGATTCTTCTGGCGTGCTCATATCCTCCTCGGCACGTTGATATGATTTGTAACTGCTGCATCATTATGCAGTCGTTTTTCTTCAGTTGACAGCTGGTTATTGGGACTGCAGCGGTGCGTGAGAGTGGCA